>NC_080073.1:65533542-65846735 GCF_949987535.1 Balaenoptera acutorostrata | reverse complement strand
TTCTAGTAGTTTTCTGGTGGCATCTTTAGGATTTTCTATGTATAGTGTCATGTCATCAGCAAACAGTGACAGTTTTACTTCTTTTCCAATTTGTATTCTTTTTTTTCATTTTCTTCTCTGATTGCCATGGCTAGGACTTCCAAAACTATGTTAAATAAGAATGGCAAGAGTCAACATCCTTGTCTTGTTCCTGATCTTAGAGGAAATGCTTTCAGTTTTTCATCATTGAGAATGATGTCTGCTCTGTGTTTGTTGTATATGGCCTTTATTATGTTGAGGTAGGTTCCCTCTATGCCCACTTTCTTGAGAATTTTTACCATAAATGGGTGTTGCATTTTGTCAAAAGCTTTTTCATCATCTATTGAGATTGTCACATGGTTTTCATTCTTTAATTTGTTAATATGGTGTATCACATTGATTGTTTTGCGTATATTGAAGAATCCTTGCCTTCCTGGGATAAACCCCACTTGATCATTGTGTATGATCCTTTTAATGTGTTGTTGGATTCTGTTTGCTAGTATTTTGTTGAGGATTTTTGCATCTATATTCATCAGTGATACTGGTCTGTAATTTTCTTTTTTTGTAGTATCTTTGTCTGGTTTTGGTATCAGGGTGATGGTGGCCTTGTTGAACGAGTTTGGGAGTGTTCTTCCCTCTGCTATTTTTTGGAAGAGTTTGAGAAGGATAGCTGTTAACTCTTCTCTAAATGTTTGATAGAATTAGCCTGTGAAGCCATCCGGTCCTGGACTTTTGTTTGTTGGAAGATTTTTAATTACTGTTTCAATTGAATTACCTGTGATTGGTCTGTTTATATTTTCTAATCCTTCCTGGTTCAGTCTTGGAAGGTTGTACTTTTCCAGGAATTTGTCCATTTCTTCCAGGTTGTCCATCTTATTGGCATATAGTTACCTGTAGTAGTCTCTTATGATCTTTTGTATTTCTGTGGTGTCAGTTGTAATCTCTCCTTTTTCAATTCTAATTTTATTGATTTGAGTCCTCTTCCTTTTTTTCTTGATGAGTCTGGCTAAAGGTTTATCAATTTTGTTTATCTTCTCAAACAACCAGTTTTTAGTTTTATTGATCTTTGCTATTGTTTTCTTCATTTCTATTTCATTTATTTCTGCTCTGATCTTTATGATTTCTTACCTTCTACTAATTTTGGGTTTTCTTTGTTCTTCTTTTCTAGCTGCTTTAGGTGTAAGGTTAGATTGTTTGAGATTTTTCTTGTTTCTTGAGGTGAGCTTTAATTGCTATGAACTTCCCTCTTAGAACAGTTTTTGCTGTGTCCCATAGGTTTTGGAGCATCATGTTTTCATTGTGATATGTTTCTAGGTATTTTCTGATTTCCTCTTTGATTTCTTCAGTGATCTCTTAATTATTTAGCAGCACACTGTTTAGCCTCCTGTATTTGATTTCTAATCTCATAGTGTTGTGGTTGGAAGAAGATGCTTGATACGATTTCAGTTTTCTTAAATTTCCCAAGGTTTGATTTGTGACCCAAAATGTGATCTATTCTGGAGAATGTTCCGTGTGCACCTGAGAAGAAAGCATATTCTTTTGCTTTTGGGTGGAATGTCCTAAAAATATCAATTTAGTCTATCTGATCTATTGTGTCATTTAAAGCTTGTGTTTCCTTATTTATTTTCTGTCTGGATGATCTGTCTATTGGTGTAAGTGGGGTGTTAAAGTCCCCCACTATTATTGTGCTACTGTCGATTTCTCCTTTTATGGCTGTTAGCATTTGCCTTATGTATTGAGGTGCTCCTATGTTGGGTGCATAAATATTTATAATTGTTATGTTTTCTTCTTGGATTGATCCCTTGATCATTATTTAGTTTCCTTCCTTATCTCTTGTAACAGTCTTTATCTTAAAGTCTATTTTATCTGATATGAGTATTGCTACTCCAGCTTTCTGGTGATTTCCATCTGCATGGAATATCTTTTTCCATCCCCTCACTTTCAGTCCATATGTGTCCCAAGTCTGAAGTGGGTTTCTTGTAGACAGCATATATAAGGTCTTGTTTTTGTATCCATTCAGCCAGTTTGTGTCTTTTGGTTGGAGCATTTAATCCATTTACATTCAGGGTGATTATCGATATGCATGTTCCTATTACCATTTTCTTAATTGATTTGGGTTTGTTTTTGTGGGTCTTTTTCTTCTCCTGTGTTTCCCACTTAGAGAAGTTCCTTTAGCATTTGTTGTAGAGCGGGTTTGGTGGTGCTGAATTCTCTTAGCTTTTGCTTGTCTGAAAAGCTTTTGACTTCCCCATCGAATCTGAATGAGATCCTTGCTGGGTAGAGTAATCTTCTTGGTTGTAGGTTTTTCCCTTTCAACACTTTAAATATGTCCTGCCACTCCCTTCTGGCTTGCAGAGTTTCCACTGAAAAATCAGCTGATAACCTTATGGGGATTCCCTTGTATGCTATTTTTTGTTTTTCCCTTGCTGCTTTTAATATTTTTTCTTTGAATTTAATTTTTGTTAGTTTGATTAATATGTGTGTTGGTGTGTTTTTCCTAGGGTTCATCCTGTATGGGACTCTGTGCTTCCTGGACTTGGGTGACTATTTTCTTTCCCATGTTAGGGAAATTTTCAACTATAATCTCTTAAAATATTTTCTCAGACCCTTTCTTTTACTCTTCTTCTTCTGAGACCCCTATAATTTGAATGTTGGTGCATTTAATGTTGTCCCAGAGGTCTCTGAAACTGTCCTCCATTCTTTTCATTCTTTTTTCTTTATTCTCCTCCCTGGCAGTTATTTCCACCATTTTATCTTCCAGCTCATTTATCCGTTCTTCTGCCTCAGTTATTCTGCTATTGATTCCTTCTAGAGTATTTTTAATTTCAGCTATTGTGTTGTTCATCACTGTTTGTTTGCTCTCTAGTTCTTCTACATCTTTGTTAAATGTTTCTTGTATTTTCTCCATCCGTGCCTCTGTTCTGTTTCTGAGATTTTGGATCATCTTTACTATCATTACTCTGAATTCTTTTTCAGGTATGTTGCCTACTTCATCTTCATTTATTTGGTCTTTTAGGTTTTTACCTTGCTCCATCACCTTTAACATAATTTTTTGTTGTTTAATTTTTTTTTTTTGATGGGTGGGGCTGTATTCCTGTCTTACTGGTTGTTTGGCCTGAGGCTTCCAGCACTGGAGTTTGCAGGCAGTTGGATAGAGCTGGGTCTTGGTGTTGAGATGAGGACCTCTGGGAGGCCTCACTCCGATTAATATTCCCTGGGGTCTGAGGTTCTTTGTTAGTCCAGTGGTTTGGACTTGGAGTTCCCACCACAGGAGCTTGGGCCCAACCTCCGGCCTGGGAACCAAGATCCCGCAAGCTGTGTGGCACAGCAGAAAAAAAAAAAAAAAAAAAGAAAGAAAGAAGAAAAGGAGCAATACAATAACAAAGAATAAAAAACAAAATAAAATTAGAAAGATTAAAAAATATTTTAGGAAAATTAAAAATATAATTGAAACAACTGCAACAAGGTAAAATAAAACCACAACAGAAGAAAGAAAAAAAAAGTGGGGGGGAACAAGCCAAAAGGAGAGAACAATAACAAAGTATAGAGAATAAAATAAAATTAGAAAAATAAAAAATTTATTGGAAAAAAAAATAAATGAGTGAACAACAATGAATTAACAAGGTAAAATGGAACCCCAATCTAAAAGAGGAAAAAAGAAGAAGAAAAAAAAAGCCTTGGCTATGGGGGCAGAGTTTAGGCAGGGGTGGAACTTAGGCAGAGGTGGGGTTTAGGGTGGGGCAGGACATAGGCTGGTGGGGGGGTGACATTTCAGCCTGGGGCAGGGCCTAGGCTCAGGACCCACTGCAGCTGGAAAAGGCCTTGGGGGCGGGGCCTAGGCGGGGCAATATTCAATCTTGGGATGGTGCCTCTGCTTAGGACCTACACGGAAGGGGAGAGGCAGCACGTCCAAAGAAGGGCGTCTGGAGTGTGGAGTTCCGGAGTTTGGAGATAAGGCCCTGGGTGAGGGTGTGTGGGTGGGGTTTAGGCCCAGCACGTTGGAGGGGGTCTCCGAGTGTAGAGATGGGGGGGCATAGGGGCGGGGCTTGGGCTCTTCATGGCAGGAGGGAGGCTGCCAGGGCAGAGGATTAGGCCCAGGAGCCCAGCAGCCTCCCTGGTGCCTAAGTGGACAGGGAAAGCACTGGCTGCGTTCCTTCCATTCCTCCACACACACCCCCAGGGTCTCCCCCATCCCTGCTGGACCCCTACCAGTGGGTGGGTCCCTCTGGGTGTAGGAGCTCCTCCTCTCCCCCAATCCCCCCACCAGAAGTCCGACCTTTACTTTTGCTCCCCCTTCCCTCCCTCCCACTCCCTCAGGACCTGCGTGGCTGGAGGGGGCCTCAGTGGGCAGAGGATCAGGCCCGGGATCTCAGCAGGTTCCTGGGGGCCCAAGTGGGCAGGGGAAACCTGGCCACGCTCCCTTTTGATCTCTGCCCTCCCAATGGTCCCCCAGTTAACCCCTCCCGTCGTGGGATCCCTTCCCCTCCCCCAGCCACCCCTCAGTGGCACAAGCCCCGTCCTGCCTCCACTTCTCTTCCCCCTTCACTCCTCCCACACCCCACACCCAGTCACTGGGGGTTCCTCCCATCCCCTTAGGTGCCCATGGTTCCCCACCGGTACCTGGTAGGTGCCCTAGTTGTGCAGAGGCGTGAATTCCGCGTCCTCCTAGTCCACCATCTTGATTCCACCACCCTTTTAGTCCATTTTGAATTAATTCTTGCATTTGGCGTAGGGAAGTGTTCTACTTCATTTTTTGCATGTGGATATTCAGGTTTTCCAACATCATTTGTTGAAGAGACTACCCTTTCCTTATGGTAATCTTCTTGAAAATTATTTGGTCATATATGTAAGGGTTTACTTCTGGGCTTTCTGTTCTGTTCCATTGGTCTATATGTCTGTCTTTATGCTAGTACCACACCATCCTAATTACTGTTGCTGTGTAGCATGATTTGAAATCAGAAAGTATGAGGCCTCCAGCTTTGTTCTTTTTAAAGGTTATTTTGGCCATTCAGAGTCCCTTAAGATTCATTATGAATTTTTGGATGGTTATTTCTTTATCTGCTAAGAGTGCCATTGGGATTTTTTTTAAAATAAATTTATTTATTTTTACTTTTGGCTGTGTTGGGTCTTTGTTGCTGTGTGAGGGCTTTCTCTAGTTGCTGCGAGTGGGGGCTACTCTTTGTTGTGGTGCACAGGCTTCTCATTGTGGTGGCTTCTCTTGTTGTGGTGCATGGGCTCTAAGCACGCGGGCTTCAGTAGTTGTGGCTCGCGGGCTCTAGAGGGCGGGCTCAGTAGTTGTGATACCTGGGCTTAGTTGCTCCACGGCATGTGGGATCTTCCCAGACCAGGGCTCTAACCCGTGTCCCCTGCATTAGCAGGTGGATTCTTAACCACTGTGCCACCAGGGAAGTCCCTGCCATTGGGATCTTGATAGGGATTGCATTGAATATGTAGATCACTTTGGGTAGTATGGACATTTTAGCAATGTTTAGTCTTCCAACCCATGAGAAATTTTGCTACTATAACAAATGGGATTATTTTCTTAATTTCTTTTTCAGAAATTTTACTGCTAGTGTATAGAAATGCAAGTGATTTTTGTATATTAATTTTTTATCCTGCAACTTTGCTAAAATCTTTTATTAGTTGTAACAGTTTTGTTTGTGTATGGGTGTATGGAGTGTTTAGGATTTTTCACATATAAGATCATGTCATTTGCAAACGGAGATCATTTTACTTCTTCTTTTCCAATTTAGATGGCTTTTATTTCTTTTTCTTGTTTGTTTTAGAGTTTTGAACATTGAAATTAAGATTCTAGCCTGCTGTGCAACAGCTGGTGTGCAACAACCAGGACCTTTGCTACCCCACATGGCATCTTTGTGTGAATGAGAAAAGCCAGCCGCTGACTCCAGGGGGTTGCAGCCTGCACCCGCGTGCGTGCCGTGGAGAGCAGAGCACAGGATGAATTTCAGCCCCTCTCACTCCCTGACTGAGTGTACTTGGGTAGTGGACACTTGCGTATTATCTCAAATCCTCTTGGCTTCACCTCTTATTCCAGCCACAGCTGCAGTGACCGGTTCTGTACAGGCGTCAACTAATTTCATGCAGGTGCCCCTGAATAGTGCCTCCTCTACCACCCAGGCCTCTCATTTCTTGTTTGGGGGGTTTTGTGAGTCTCCTCATGGGGATGTCCATAGGAGCCTTTTTGGAACTCACGCGTGTGCAAGATTGAAGGGTGGGACTGAGGGCAGGGAGGAGTAACACAGGGGCAGGAGGGTGGAGGGACTAATGCTCTACAAGGCAACCCTTGACCAGTGGGGACAGGGCTCGGTGAATAAATGCTCTGCTGCCTCCACAAGCCTCCATGGAAGTTTCTGAGACACATTTCATAAGAGTTGTCAAAGGGTTCCTCAGGATAGAGTAACTGATTGTCTGAAGCTCTGCTTTGGGGGCAACTGACCATAGGCTTGCTTGTACAACTGTATGCAGCAGCCCGACTGTAACCTCTGACCCCACCTCCTTCAGATTAAGCCTTAGAGAGACTCGTTTGTCTCGGCTGCTTTACGTACTACAGAACCACTTCACATCTCTGAGTTCCAGCATTCTCTTTATAAAACGAAAATGAACACATTTTGAAAGTGTATTTAAAATGGGAAGCACTAAATACCTTTAATCATTAAATATAAGTCATGATTTATGTTTTCACACCTCACATCCACTACCACATAAATGAATACTTGTCTTTGTAAAAAGTCATTTATACAGATCGCTAGACTCATGAGAACAGGCAATGAGTGTTTTAGACTGAGCTGCTGCTTCTAGAGAGAGCTCTTTGCTAATTCATCTTTTAATCTTTATTGAGGCTGCAGGATTGTTGAATTCAGTCACCTGACCTGGCCTCCATCATGGCCCTACCTTGCCAGAAGTTCATGCCAACTCTGATCCCTCGGTCTGTGTGGTTTGGCCTGCCTGCCTATGTCCCATTTTAAGCACCACTCAGTCTAGATGGGCTTTTGAAAATTTATAGAGCCTGATAGTGCCAATCTGGTGAGGGCAGCCTTGATCTGCTCCCCCAGCCCAGCCCCCAGCACCACTCAGAATTTCACCCTCACTGGAATCTCTTCTCTGTCAATACTTCTATAGCTACTACTTTGTGACACCAAAAATAATCTGTAATTAGTTTATTGCTATGTTGGACTTTTATCTTATTTTCAGTCTCAGAAATAGCCTGTCATTAACAGATGAGAGAAAACACTGAATAAAAACTCTTCTTTTTGTACATTACAATGTACAATGTACAATGTACAATTGGATTATTGTTATTCATTAAAATATCCACGCTCTTCATTTGATGCTAAATGTTACATAAATATTACATTACTGGAGTCAACGTAGTATCAGAGAAAACTGTCTTTATCTGCATTTTATAACCCAAGATTATCACATCAGTGGCTTCACGTCACACCTTTGGAAATGTGGAGAGAAGACTGGGCGTGTAGAGACCTCAGTCTAGGCCCAGTTCTGCTCCTGCCACTTAATTCCTAATTTATAAAAGCTTCCACTTTTATAAATGTGACTGTTGGACTAGATACACCACCTTCTCTAAAATTCTGTGTCTCCTGTCTGCATTCAGGTCAACTGAGCACACACCTGGGTTAAGATATGGGTAGTAGTGTGTCTTCCTTTTTATATTCTCACTTATCCCCTTCCTTCCTCCCTTCCTTTTGTTTGCCTGAAAATCATACCAGTACTTTGCTCTAGCTCTTACCGTGGCATACTGTCCTGGGTGTCAAGACCTTCTTTAGTCGAGGCACTATAAACATGCCATGCGTCTTCCCCGTGTATTCCTGTTCATGGACTACATTAAACATGGAGCCTTCCAGCCCAAGTTCAAATGTCCTGACTTCCTCTGTAGTACTGTGTTGCATGAGTGAGCATGGTGACAATTTTCATCCAATGACCTCTCTTGTTTTGTCCACTTCCACTGTCAAAAACTGCACTTCTCCTGGTGAGCGTTCAGTGAGAAGAAAGCAGATGCTGAAGGAGGGGCTTACAGAGGGAGCAATGTTTTCACTAGGTGAGAAACTTAGGGCTTCATGTATTGTCTGTTAGTTATGGGATTGGAATGCAGAGGGGAGACGGTTGACTTGAGGACATGTACTAACAATCAACTTGAACTGACAAACGAAGTCAGATTTTTTTTCTGATTTGGCTATTCAGTTTGACAACAACCACTGGCTCTCTGTATTAGTTTGCCAGGGCTGCTGTAACAAAGAACCAGACTAGATGGCCTAAACAACAGACATTTATTTCTCACAGTTCTGGAGGCTAGAATTCCAAGATCAAGGTATTGGTAGGCTTAGTTGCTTCTGAGGCCTCCCTCCTTAGCTTGCAGAGAGCTGCCTTCTCACTGTGTCCTCACATGGTCTTTCCTCTACACATGCATATCCCTGGTGACTCTTGGGTGTCAAAATTTCCTCTTATAAGGACACCAGTCAGATTGGATTATGGCCCAACCTATCAGCCTCATTTTAACTTAATCACCTCTTTGAAGGTCCTAACTCCAAACACAGTTACATTCTGACTTACCGAGGGTTAGGGCTTCGACATATGAATTTTGGAGGACACAATTCAGTCCATAACACTCTCCGTATATTGGGTGAGCTAAATCAGCAGCTCCAAGAACCTTATGAAAATAAAGATGTGATAAGAAAATAGTATTTTATAAAAATTTGTATTGGAAAAATTGTACTGAATTATTTTAAATGTTCTAATTCATTCTGTGTATATTGGGTTACACTCAGAGTGCCTCGGAGAGAAAGAAGACCAGGTGCAATAGTTATTTGATAGGTGTTGGTCAGGCTGAATTTTTGTTTTTCTACTTGTTCTGTCAACTGTTGAAAGTAATTAAAGTTTACAGTTATTATTGTGGATTTGTCTACTTCTCCCTTTAGTTTTGTCAGTTTTCACTTCATATATTTTGAAGCTCTAATATCAGAGGCATACATATTTAGTATTATGTATTCCTGGTGGACTGATTCTTTTATCATTATGAAATGCCTCTTTTCCTTGAAGTCTATCTTGACTGATTTTAATACGGCCACTCCAGCTTTCTTACACTTACTGTTTGCATGATATATCTTTTTCCCTCAATGTGTTTATGTCTTTGTATTCAAATTGCATCTTTTACAGACAACATATTTATTCAGTCTTGCATTTTAAATTCAGCCTGATGGTCTGCCCTTTAATTGGGGAATATAGTCCATTGACATTTTGTGTAGTTGTTGTTATGGTTGGATTAAGGTCTATCAATTTGTATTGTTTTCTGTTTGTCATGTGGTTTTTGTTACTCTGTTACTCCTTTTGCTACCAAACCAGGTTGATGCACAGCAAACCAAAACGCTGGGATGCTGAGATTTGCAGGAGAGAGGGTTTATTTGCAAGGCAGGCAAGCAAGAAGATGGGAGAACAAGTTTCAGACCCACCTCCCTGAAGACAAGGGGTCAGGGTATTTATGGAATAAAGAAGCAGGGCAGTCTGAGGCTTAGGGAGCATGGGGAATGTAGAGAAAGGTTACTGGAAAAAGGTACGGTAATCGTTCTGTGCAGGTGTACTAAGCTACAGGCCTCTGCATGTTCAAAAATGGAGGTGCTTAGCACAATCTGAGGGTGGAGTTTTTGGCCCACTGATGTCAAAATGTCACCAAGTGGACACACACATGCCCAGTTGGAGGGTCAGTGGTTACATCCAGTCCTAACCAGCTAAGTTAGAACTTGACACAGCTGACTCCAAGTTCCTGGAAAACAACTCAGGCAAACATCTTATTGTTTGGGTGTCGTGCTGCTTGGAGGACATTCAAGTCTTAAAATGACCTTGATTAGTGAAGGCAGGTGAAATGAACTTGCCTGCAGTTCTACTGTCCCACTTTTTGTTTAATTGAATATTTTAACATTACTTTTAAAAATTTCTTCTCTTTTTGAAAAATTACAGTCCATTTTAAATTAATATTGTAGCACTTCATGTAAAATGGAAGAAATTTACAATAGTATAATTTCTTTTACTCCATCTTTGTGCTAATGTTGTCACGTATTTTACTTCTTTGGATTTTATAAACCCCATACACTACAGCAGTACTACTTTTGCTTTAAACATTTGTCTATTAAAGAAAGTAAGAAAAAAAATAGCCTTCTAATGTATTTACATATTTACTATTTTCCACGCTCTTCATTCCTTCCTATAAATCTGAGATCCCACTTGGTTTCATTTTTCTTTTAGTCTGAAGAATTGCTTTAGCATTTCTTACAGTGTAGGTCTGCTGACAACAAATTCTTTCAGTTTTCATTTATCAGAAAATGTTTTTATTTTATGCCCTCCCCCCCTTTTCAATGATAATTTTGCTGGATTTAGAAATTTGAGTTGATGGTGGTGGGTTTTTTGTTTTTGTTTTTTCTTGCAGCTCTTTAATGGTTCATTTTCTGACTTCTTGTCACCATTGTTTTGGATGAGAAGTCATTTTGAGTTTGTATTATAGTTCCCTGAATGTAATGCATCTTTTTCTCTTGCTTCGGTTAAGACTTTTCTCCTCATTTTTTTGATTTTTCTGCATGTTGATGATAGTATGTCTTGGTGTATTTTTCTTTGTGTTTATCCTGCATGGGTTTCACTGAGCTTCTTGGGTTTGTAAATTGACTTTTTAAAAATCTAAATTTGAAAACATTTCATCCATCTTTCTCTCAAATATTTTTTTCCTTCTCTGTTCGCTTTCTCTTTTCATTCTGATACTCCCATTACACATATGTTAGATCACTGGTATTGCCCCATTAACATTTTTTCTCTTGTTCCTCAAATTGGATGATTTATTTTGATTTGTCTTCAAACTCACTGACTTTTTCTTATGCAGTCTCTAGCCTGCTTGTTAAACCTATCTCATGAGTATTTTATTTCAGGTAATGTAATTTTCAGTTATAGAATTTCCATTTGGTTATTTTTTATCATTTCCATTTCTATGCTGACATTTCCTACCTGTTTACTGTGTTTATCTTTTCTGTTAAGTCTTTAAACATATTTATAATGGCTACTTTTATGTCCTTGTCTGCCAGTTCTAACACTTAGGTCATCTTTGTGTCTATAAATAAAGCTTTATAGGAACACAACAATGCTCATTATTTGCATATTGTCTGTGGCTGTTTTCATGCTACATTGACAGTATTGAAAGGTTGGGAAAGAGATCATATGACTTATAAGCCTAAAGTATTTACTGTCCGGGCTTGTAAAAAGTTTTGCCAACCTCTGCTCTAAAAAATGCCCCACACTTGAGGGCGTGATACTTCCTGCCATCACATGGCCTTCCTGCCGCCTCAGGAGGTGCTCAAAGAGCCTGGCAAGGCCTCCCACCCTGGCTGGGCTAGAACTCCAAAGCCTTCCAGCACTGAGCTATTTCTGGTGCCTTCGTTCAGCACACAGCCCAGCAGCAGCCTCTCTCTGTGGGGCCTTGTGGAGTTTTGCCCTGATATGTACATCCCTCTCCTCAGCCAAGGATCTGCTGGGAACTCCCATGCAGACTTCTAGGAACTCTTCTTTGTGGTTCTCTGCTCTCTGGTATTATTCCCTACACATTCCAGACCTTTAGCAGCCCTGAACTTCAGTCTCTGCCTCTTCTGCTCAGACGACTGCTATGCTCTGCTTGGGCTCCACTTCTTGGCCCCTATCATTTGGAAGGATTTTCTAGGGAAAGAACCAGGGTGAATGTGTCACTCATTTTGTGGGCTTCCCTTCTCTCAAGGTTCTTAGTCCTGTGCTGCCTCATGTTCAATGTCTGAAAATAATTGCCTTATTTATTTGTCATTTATAGTTGTTTATGTCAGGAGGACAAGTTTAATACTGGTTACTGTGAAGGTGGCAAAAGGCAGAAGTTTCTCTTTATTCCTTTTTTATTCCTAAATTTTATTATATACAGTTGTGACTTAGATAGCTAAGAAACCCTGAATTATAGTAAGGAAAAACAAATTTATACATAAATGGTATAAAGACTTTTTCTTTACTGCTAATTGGGCTATCCCTCTGTCCTTGTTCTTTGTTATTGGAGACATCTTCCATTCACACACTTTTTGTTTTTGGGGAAAAAAAGATTTTATGACTACCATGCTCTTCTACAGTTACAGAAGATGTTCATACCCATTGCAACATTATGTATTTATTTTATCCTTTTAAAACTATTATTACTAGAAAATAACTCAAAGCTAACAGCACTATTTTCCTATTCTAAAAAACATTTTCAGATTAGAAAAAAGGATCTCAAAACTGCCTATAGATATAATATATATTTAGTTTTTATTTTATTGCTATATCTTCTTGTCAGAATATGTTAGATGGGGTGTTTCTTCCAATGGTCCCTAAATTTAAACTTCCAGAAGTTGGAGGCAGGCTATGCTTATAGAAAGCAATATGCATTCTATAAGCAGGCTATGCTTATAGAAGGCAATATATTATGCTGATTGGTCAAAGTCCCAACTTGTATGGCTAAATTTCTGTGGCACAAAGAAGCTCTAAATTAGCAGATTAATTTGAGCTGTTTTCTCAAAATTTTAGTTATTTTGCATTTTATCTCAATTTTAGAACTTATGTTATTGCACCAGGATATCTTGGTTTTAAATTACTACTTGATTTTAAATTACTAAGCACCTCTTGGATGTCAAATTGATAAGTATCAATTTGAATTTTTACAATTAGTGACTATAGGTACAGTGATAAATGACTGTCCAGAAGAGGTAACTGAAATTCTGAGAAGTGTATAAATCATGTCATAAGGGGAACTGTAGAAAGAATTAAGGCTGGTGATGGAGGTGTTAGGTGTGAATTTCTCAGTGTACTTAAGGGCTGTTTTAAGTGCAGAAAAGACTATTCAGAGGTTGGTTAAGCTTTAAGAGTTAATAATAAATTTATTATAGTTACAGATTCAAAATCATAGTTTTTCCTTAAACTTTAAAGTTCAGTTTACAAATCTTATTTTGTTTGTAAACCAAGCAAAGTTTTGCAATCACTTGTAAGGCTCTTTGACTAATATTTGGTTCTATTTATGGATTTGTTAATTAAACATCTTCAGATATTTTACACTGCATTTAAATATTTAATATATTTCAGTTCTTTATCTCTAAAAAGTTGTTTGACTAATAAACCTTCCCAAGTGTTTGAATAATTGTTATAAATCGACACGTTAGACTTAAATGTTACAGAAAAACCCGAACGAACTTTTTGGCCAGCCAAATACTTGCACTTTTGTCACTTCCAGACTCTGATTTCCAGAGCCAAGTGGTCCCTTAGCCCTCAAACATCTAATCTTCTCTGCAGGGAAGTCTACCATCCCTCTTTCCTTGAATCTTAAGGTTTATAAATAAGTGTCTTTTACATACAACTCTGTAACACTTCAAATTTCATGGAATCTCACAGAGCTCTTATGCGTATTAAAATGATATCAAATTGAATTTTAGAACTCTCTCCTGGCTTAGTAGGCTAATTGGTCACAGCTTCCAGAGATACAGTCCTGAGAAACCTGTTGGGGATCCATGTGTTATGCTGCCCCAGAGGACTTGCATGAACCCTTGTAACCACAGATGTAACAACTATGAAATCTTACTTGTTTATTAGAACTAGGTGTCCATAGGAGCTTCATTTTGCCTGTGTAACAGGTGATTTTCAAGAGATCTGGCCATTCAGTTATGAGCTGTCTTGGTTTTTAGCCATGGGTTATTCAATAATGCTCTTTCTCCCCTCCTCCCTCTACCACCATCCAGCCTCCTGCTTCTCCTTTTCTCCATAAAACACAATAAATGAATGCCTACTTTCAACTGGGCATGGTTCTGGAAATAAAAAGGTAGATGAGATAGAGGTTAAATAAAAAAGTACTAAAGATGCTTTAAAACAAAAAAATTGAGATAAAACTTTCGTATAGTAAAAGGTACAAATATTAAGTATAAGCTCAACAAATTACCAATTACTTAGGAGTATTCATAAGTGGGCCTTCAAACTGACAATTCAAGCCAAAGTCCATTCATTTTATCTGGGATAGTGTGCTCGCTGGTAAAATTTCCCCAGTGAGCACAATATCCCAAATAAAATGAATGGACTTTGGCTTGAATTGTCAGATTGAAGGCTGTTACTCAGAAATTTGTGCATTGTTAGTTTGGAGCAGGGTCAGTATACTATGGCCTGTGGGACTATTTCTGTGTGGCCTGGGAGCTAAGAATGGTTTTTATATTTTTAAAGGATGTAAGACAAAATAGAAGAAGGAGGAGAAGAAGAAGAAACAGAGACTATATGTGGACTGCAAAATTTAACATATTTACTATCTGACCTCGTATGGAAAAGAGGTCATAGAGGAAAGAAAGCTAACTGGAAGCCAAGGGTAATGGTTGCTCTTCTTCGCTCTCTAGCCCAGGAAGATGTGTCAACAGCCTTCTTTCTGACTGGCATTACATGTTGCTCAATCAGAAAAGGGTTTACCTTTTTACTGACTTATGTCAGCCCCACCTAGTGAATTTAAGTACAAGGAAGATTTTGCTGAAATGCTGTGCCAGAAACACTAAGTCAGGACACACACAGGTTGTTGACCTCAATCTGGAAATGAACTCGGCTTTTCAGAAATATAGGAAGAGTTATGGCTATGCTGAACTATTTTCAAGGTTGTGGATGTGTTTTGAAGACTTTGCCACAGATTCTTCATCATCTGTTGGCTAGGGGATCCCCTGGGACCTTTGCAGCAGGTGAGAGAGGGGAGAAAGGAGGGAGGGGATGCCAGGGGCTGTGAGTCAGCAATTTCCAACCCTGTCCCTCCTTCTCCAGATAATCCACATGCCTTTCCTCAAATCTGTCCCAGTTTGCAGTGCTTCTGCTATTAATCTCCTACTCTCCAGAGGGGACTTCTGGCTCACATCAATAGCAGGACCAGCGTTGGGTCTCATTACTGGATGAGGGCAGCGGGGGTTCCTAGTGGTGATGTTGCTGTGGTTTGGGTTGGTCTGTGTTGTTGCATCGACTATGGTTATCGACATACAGAGGGGGCTAGAAATATCTAGGAGCGTGTTTGGGCCCTAATAAAAATGGGTGGGTCTCGGGGAAAATTTGTCCTGGAAAGGAAAATAATGTGCAAGCCAAGAAATTTGTGCAAAAACCAAGTTACACAGTCTGAACAAAGATGCCTGGGGTTAGAGACAGATTGCCATTTGTCGGGCTCCGGGCTCAGTGGGGCATGTTGCATACCAGGCTTAGGTAGGAGAGTGAACTACTCACCCTGCTCATTTGCAGGGTCTCTAGTAGCCTTGGCCTGGCTGTTGGAACTGGGCTTGTTGGTTGGAGGCTGGATGGCAGTAGCTGAGTGTGGTTGGATTGCTAAGGCCCAGGATGGACAGGACTGTCATTATCAATATTAAGAAGAATATTTGATGACATGTGCCATTTTATTGAGCAGTTGCTATGTGACAGATACCTTATAAACAATATCCTTACTCCTTACTATAACTCTGCCTTATTTTACAGAGCAGACAACTGTAAGTCAATGAAGTGAAGTGATTAACCCAACTTGGGCAGCTAAGTGGCAGAACTGGGCAATGGATCAAAAGCCAGTCACTCATCATACATCCTAGAATATAAATACCTACCCCTGCAAGGATTGGGGTCTATGTAGGGACTTTGGATACAAAATAACTCTGACCTCAGAATCCTTTGAAATGTTAGTATAATGTACTTAGACAATTTTAACTGAGCATCTTTTTTGTGTGTGTCAGGCACTGTGCTAGCTGCTGAGTTTATGACAGCAAATGAAGTATGCACAGTCACGGCCCTCACTGAGCTTCCAACAGCAGGTGTTAGAGAGACATTAAACAAGTAAATAAGATAATATGTGTGTAATTACAAATTGTGCAAATGTCTATCAAGGAAAGGACTGGGGTGGTATGAAAGGGAGATTAATAAGGGGTTTTACTTTAGATTAAGGGACGAGGGAGGGCCTCTTAGAGGGGGGGACATTTAAGTTGAAACCTGAAAAGTGAGCTGGAAACAGCTAGAGCAGTGGTACTCATCTGGGGACATTTGCCCCCAGGGGACATTTGGCCGTGTCTAGAGACATTTTTCTTGTCACAGCTGGGCAAGGTGTAGGAGGGGGGTTGGTGGCGTTGCTGGCATCTAGTGGGTAGAGGCCAGAGATGCTGCTAAACTTCCTACAGTGCAAAAGACAACCTCTCACAGCAAATAATTTTCAGGTCCCCAATTTTCAGGCAATAGTACTGAGATTGAGAACCAGCATTTGGGAGAATCAGCATGTGGGAAGGCTCCCAGCCCCAGGTGGGCTAGTGCTTGATGCAGCCCAGAAATAGGAAGAACAGCAGCATGGCTAGAGGTCAGTCAGTGGCGGGGGTGGGGTGGGGTGGGGCGCACTGGGAAAGACGGAGCCATGCATCAAGGACCATAGGGTCGGTCATTATAAGGATTTAGATCTTATTGCAAATTCTCCGTGAGTTTGCTCATTCACCCATTTCAAAAGTAGTGGTACAATAAAGTTCCCATTGTCCAAGAATTTCCAGACAGACTAACTCCAAATAAGAAGGAAGTGTTGGGGTGGGGGGAGGAGAGAAACAGGTGAGGCAGATTAAGAGGTACAACCTTTCAGTAACAAAATAGCTGAGTCATAGGTATGAAATGTACAGCGTGGGGAATATAGTCAATAATTATGTAATATCTTTGTATGGTAAGTAGCCTTATTGTGGTGATCGTTTTGAAATATATAGAAATATCGAATCACTGTGTTGTGTAACAGGAACTAACATAGTGTCATAGGTCGATTATACTTCAAAAACAAGCAAACAAGCTCATAGAAAAAGAGATCAGATATGTGGTTACCAAAGGTGGTGGGTAGGGAGAGGGGGAATTGAAGGAAGGCAGTCAAAAGGCACAAAATCCCAGTTACAGGATAAATAAGTACCAGGGATATAATGTGCAACATGATAAATATAATTAACACTGCTGTATCTTGTATATGAAAGTTGTTAAGAGAGTAAATTTTTTTCTATTTCTTTAATTTTGTGTCTATGTGAGATGATGGCTGCTTACTAAACTTACTGTGATCATCATTTCATGATGTATGAGAGTCAAATCATTATTCTGTACACCTTAAGCTTATACAGTGCTGTATGTCAATTCTATCTAACAAAACTGGAAGGAATGAAAAAGAAGGAAGTCTTGGATGAAGCATTGTAATAACCTTTTCCTTACTTGTTTTAGAGTCTATAGTGGAAAAGCACCTAGTATCTTTTTAAGCATAAATTACCAGGTCAAATGCTGCCGGCTGACTTCCTTGCATCTTTAACTAGACTTTTGTTTCAGGTTCTGCACTTGTCACCTTGATCTCTTTTACATGTTCCCACAAGTTTCTTGCTGGAGCTGACTGTGTACCCTATAGACAGGGTCAGACTGAGTCATTTTTAATGGTTTAATATATCACCCATTTCCAGAATAATGCAGCATTATGAAAATTCCCATAAAATTTTCTAGATTAAGTAGGAACAAAAAGGTAAAAAAAATTCTTGCCACAGATGTCAGTGGGTGACACTGTGCAAACTTCCAAACATAAGTTTTCTTATCTATGAAGTAGGCATTTAATTAATGGACTGGTTTCTTGACTATTTTGGTATTGTTGCAATTCAGAGCCAAGGTTGGACTCTGAATTGCTTCATGGAGGGGATTAAAGAAAGTAAAATACAGGGACTTCCCTGGCGGTCCAGTGGACTTCCTCTGCACTCCCAATGCACGGGGCATGGGTTCGATCCCTGGTCGAGGAACTAAGATGCCGCATGCTGCACGGCATGGCCAAAAAATATATATATAAAGAAAAAAAAAAGACATACCCTCTTTCACTCTGCCAATGATACATTTTAAAACCAGCACCCAAAAAAAAGTAATTTGATTAAAATAAATATATAAATATGAAACTCTGTAAATAAATAGATGTGACAAAGCAAGAACACTGAAGAAATACTGATGTGTTCATTCCTGCATTCACTTCAGCCTGCTCATTGCAGACAAGCCAGTCATTCTCAGAGCGGGCTGCATTTCCTGAAACTTTCTCCAACTAATCTTTCTTACTTTGCTGGGAACTCCTGGCACCAGGGGCTGCTTCTTTCTTTTTTCTTTTTCAATAATTTTAAGCTCGTTTGCCTGGCCCTTCAGTAGATATCCAAAGTGTTGGATATCTACTGAATGGATGGATGGATGAATGGATGGGGGAACAGGATATTTAATGTTGAGCTGTTCTATCCTTAAGTGTTTATTGGATCTGAAGGGAAAACGTGGTGACTCTTCTGTTGGCTGTGCAGTCGGTCCATATTGTTACCAGCGGACACAGTCAGCCAGTGACTTGCTGGTGTGCTGTGGAGTCCTCTCAGCCAATGTTCTCACTACACCAGATTACTATCTTTCAGACATTTAGTGCCACAACATGGATGGACCTTGAGGGTATTATGCTAAGTGAAATAAGTCAGAAAGAGAAAGACAAATACCGTACAATCCCACTTATATGTGTAATCTAAAAAACCCGAAAACCCAAAAAACAACCAAGCTCATAGTTGCAGAGAACAGATTGGTGGTTACTGGGGTGGGGGTGGGGGGTTGAAATGGATGAAGGGGGTCAAAAGGTACAGACTTCCAGTTATAAATAAGTCCTGGGGATGTAATGAACAGCTTAGTGACTATAGTTAATAATACTGTATTATATATTTGAAAGTTGCTAAGAGATCTTAAAAATTTTCATCACAAGAAAAAAGTTTTTGTAACTGTGTATGGTGACGGATATTAACTAGGTAGTGATCATTTTGCAATATATACAGATCTTGAATCATTGTACTGTACACCTGAAACTAATATACTCTTATATGTCAATTATATACCACAATTTTAAAAAGTGTGAAAAAAAGAAGTATGGTGGATGATATAAAAAAAAAAGACTGAAAGTGAGCGTTCCTGAGGAATTTTCTCTGTGTATTTTCTATGTTCTTCATACACTTAATTGCTTATGATTTTAGGTTTCAGGAAATGGAGCTAGTTATTTTTTAGTTAATCAGATCCTAAACTCAGCCCTACAACACTCACCAGGGTGCATCAGAATTTTAAATGCTACTCTTTGAATTTAAGTACAACGTTTAGTTCTCAGCTTACATATTAGAATTATTTAAATGCTTTGGTATATATATATATATATATATATATATATATATTACTACTGATTTCACTGTAGAGTAAGATTCTGTTACTCTCCAGCCTATAGCTCTGTCCTTTCCCAGCATTTGACACATGGGCTGATTTCCATCCCACCCTTTTCTCTTCTTCAGATCCTTATCTCTTAAACTTGACTGTTGGAACTAAAGCAAATGTTTCCAGACACTATAAATATATCAAGTAAACACAATGTTGACAATTTAAGGGCAGGGTCCAGACCTAATGCTGATCACAGAGCAGATCCTACCTTCTCTTTGACAAAAACAACCAAGAGCAAAATATGGTTCATGGCGTCTACTGTGTCCAAAAAAAGAGACGGGAGCCAGTCCAGTTATTAAATAAACTGTTACCATCGGCTTCACAGGCAAGCAAAAGCACTAACATTTGGAATCAAACTGAGAAGAAAATGCCTACTTTCACAAGGTAGAGGCCTCTGGTTGCTAGACCCAAAAAGAGACAGAAAAGACTGGGCCTCGGAGAGTGGGGAATGTGTAGGAAGTGGGGGACAGGAAACAGAGAAAACGAAGCCTTCTCTTTCTCCTTGGAAGCACAGGGCACTAAGTTACAGTGAAGGCGTGGAGTGTCATGTTGATTGTTCCTGTGGGCTTATGAATGTTGGCATTCATTCATCCATTCATTCATTTTTAAGCGAACGTTCATTGAGCACTCACCACTGGCTGGGTACCATTCTAGGTGCTTGGGATACATCAGTGGACGACACAAAGGTGCTTGTCCTTATAGAGCTTACATTTTAGGAAGGAGAGACACACAATACCCACAGTAAATAAGTAACTGTATAGGAAGTCAGAGGTGATTAAGTGTTATGGAAAAAAAAGAAAAATTAGCATGGGATCAAGAGTGTGAGGGTAGGTGCGTGGTCAGGACTTGATACGGCCTGGATAAGGTGGCCAGGGTAGTTAGGTTTCCTTGAGAAGGAGAGATTTGAGCAAGGACTTGAAGCAAGTAAGGAAATCAGCCGAGTGGCTCTCTGAGGGTAAAGCATTCCAGTCAGGGGGAACAACCGGGGCAAAGGCCCCCTGCAGGGAGGGCAGCTGGAGTGCGGGCGTCAGCATGGTGGGGGGTGGAGTGAGAGGGGGAGGTGACAGGAGAGGAGGAAGCTCTGAGAATTGCACAGGGCTCCGTGTATTCCCTCTTTGTCCCCTTCCTCTATCCCACCTTCTCCCCCTCCCCCAACTTCTAATACCCTTCTATGATCCCTCCCTGGAATTAATGATCCGTTATCACAACACATAATACCAGCTTAGACTCTAAATAGCTTCTTGTCATCTTGTTCTAATGTGGACTCCACTTCTTTGGCAGCCCTGCAAGGGGGGTTATTTATCCACCAAACTCTGCCCACCGCTGGCTCAGGGCTGATCCCAGCACCCTGGCTTGCCTCACACGCTGCTGGTCACTCTCTCAGGACCAGAACAAAGCCCTCGGGTAGTGAGCAGGCTTGAGCACGCAGGTGAAAGCGCCAGGGGGATGCAATGGTGGATTGCGGACCACATCAGCCACACAGGTAACCAGGCTCACCCCTGAATAGTTCAGAAAGCGCTCGCAGAGACATCGCCACATTTCACCTTCCCTACAAACCTGTTTTATTATCCCATTTTACAAGGAATAACATTGAGGATATAAGACGTTAAATGACTTGCCAAAGACACACTCTTAATTGGCACAACAAGAACTTGAACTCAGATTTTCTGTTTCCAAACACCATTTCTTTAATCAACCACACCAAGCCATTGTGTAAGTTGAGCTTAAAAGGATGGAAAATGATCTGCCCATCAGAATAACCGAGATTACCTTGCAAACAAGTGGCAGAACTAGAACGTGGTCTCAGCCTGTCTGGCTTCAAAGTCTATGCCTTTAATCACTAAATTATAATGCCTCTGATATTGCTTCAAATACTGTTTTTGGATAAGGGTTATGTTATATGTGTAGCTGGATTTATCTGCCTCATGGACTTAATTAGTCACATTCTTTTAGATTTTCATATTGAGTTGAAGACAGCTCCAGAACCCCAGCTGCCAGATTAACAAGAAGTCTAATAGTCCTCCTTTCAGGTTCCTTTCTATGAGTTGTTGAAATAAAACTCCCAAACACCATGGTTACTTCTAAAGTCTGAAAGGGACCTTTGTCTAACTTTCACAAGTGATGTATCAGCTGTTGCCACTCTCCCCACCATGCACACACTGTTACAGAAAAAAACAAATCGTCCCTAATCTTCAGGTGACGGTGGTCCACTCTGAAATGGTGCCTCCTGGGTAACTCCTGGCAGTCAGTTCATTGAGAGTGGGCGGGCAATCCCCTCCCCTCCCATCCCCTCCCATCCCATCCCCTCCCATCCCATCCCATCCCATCCCCTCCCCTCCCATCCCATCCCCTCCCATCCCATCCCATCCCATCCCATCCCATCCCATCCCCTCCCATCCCCTCCCATCCCATCCCATCCCCTCCCATCCCATCCCATCCCATCCCATCCCATCCCCTCCCATCCCCTCCCATCCCCTCCCATCCCATCCCATCCCCTCCCATCCCATCCCCTCCCCTCCCCTCCCATCCCATCCCGTCCCGTCCCATCCCATCCCATCCCATCCCCTCCCATCCCCTCCCATCCCATCCCCTCCCATCCCCTCCCATCCCATCCCATCCCCTCCCCTCCCCTCCCATCCCATCCCATCCCGTCCCGTCCCATCCCATCCCGTCCCATCCCCTCCCATCCCCTCCCCTCCCCTCCCATCCCATCCCATCCCCTCCCATCCCATCCCCTCCCATCCCATCCCATCCCATCCCCTCCCGGAGTTCTGGGCCTCCATGGAGGTGCATCCACCAGTCCTCTCACAACTCTACTCTCAGCACCTGTTTCTTGGATCAAAAGCACCAGGTCCTGCTGCCTGGCCAGGAGGCATTCCAGCATCTGCAGGACCTACGTTGTTTGTTTTTGTTCTATAGGGTTCCATTTTATTAAATAGATATACAGACAAAATCAATCTCAGGTGACTTGAGATCAAAATAGTGGTTACCTTTGCAAACATTCATAGCAAGGAGGGAGCTCAAAGAGGACTTCGGGGTGCTGGTCTATCTTGATCTGGGTGGTGCCTATGTGGGTGTGATCATTTTGTAAAAATTCATCTAGCTACATAATTATAATGTGTGCCCTTTTCTATATGTATGGCATCTTTCAATAAAAATGGTTTTACAAGTAAAAACAAAAATACAAAAGTAACCGTGAATTGTAAGTTCCCAGTTACATTTGGTATATTCTAATGGATGTAATTTTTTAGATCTCTGTTTCTATGCTAAGGCAAGAGGGTATTGAACCCTAGGATCCCACTGTTAAGTTTCCAAGATAATGTGGACATAGCACCCAATTTCATTTCAGCAGTCATGAGTTTCTTCTTCTTTATATCATTAGCAATGGCTGCTTTTTTTTCCCTTCCAGTTTTATTGAGATGTAATTGACACACAGCACGGTATAAGTTCAAGGTGTACAAGATTTGACTTACATACATCGTGAAATGATGACCACAATAAGTTTAGTGAGTGTCCGTAATCTCATATAGATATAAAATGAAAGAAAAAGAAGAAAAGGTTTTGCCCTTGTGATGAGAACTCTTAGGATTTACTCTTTTAATTTTCATATACAACATACAGCAGTGTTAATTTATCGTGTTGTACATTACATCCCTAGTATTTACTTATAACTGAAAGTTTGTAACTTTTAAATACCTTCATCCAATCCAGCTTCCCCAATATTACCCACCCCACCTCCGGTAACCACAAATCTGATCCCTTTTTCTACCAGTTTGTTTGTTCGTTTTTGAAGTATAATTGATAAACAACATAGTACACAACATAGTGATTCAATATCATTACAAAATGATCACCACAGGACCAGTGTTTGATGTAGCCTTTCCCTGTTGACTCTGGGGCAGGCTCAGCTCACCTGTTCGGACCTCTGCTAGCCTGGAGTTAATTTAATTTCAGAGGCATCCTGGTCCACCTTGACAGCTTCCTATTTTCACATATCAGGGAACTGGGGATGGTTAAAACTTCAGTTTCTTTCCTCCCAGAAGACCCTGAACTCACTCAGATCGACCCACTGTCTCCTCCCTCTCTCCCCAGTTTTATATAACAAGGCTCTCAGCCTTGATTGAGACACAGAATTTGGGTTCCATCCTAATCCCAGGACAATGCCTGCTTTCTTGCCCTGTGTTTGCCGAAAAAGTTCACCCATGTGACTACCCCAGGGCAGAAGCAGGCTCACCTCTCTGGTTTACAAATTATTTGAAAACTATTCATTAGTGCACACTTTCAATCCTGGACAAAGCTTTGTGGCAGCTTCTGTGTTAAGGAGATACTGTTTTCCTTGGAATCTCTGATTTCAAAACAATAACGGATAAAGATGGAGAAAGGTTTTCCCTCTCTTTGAGCCTGGAAAGGAACGTGAAGTATTCTATTCCCCCTTCTCCCAGTCTCTGGTAACCATAATTCTACTCTCTGTCCCTGTGAATTTGACTACTTGAGGTACCACATATAAGAGGAATCATACAATATTTGTTCTTTTGTGACTGGCTTATTCGCTTAGCATAATGTCCCCAAGGTTCATCCATGTTGTAGTATGTGTCAGAATTTGCTTCCTTTTAAAGGCTGAATTATATCCTACTGTATGTATATATCACATTTTGTTTATCCATTCATCCATTGATTGGACGATGCTTGGGTTGCTTCCACCTTTTGGCTATTGTGAATAATGGTGCTATGGATATGGTTGTACAAACATCTCTTTGAGACCCTACCCTCAGTTCTTTTAGGTATATTCCCAGAAGTGGAATTACTGGATGATAATTCTATTTTTGATTTTTTGAGGAACTGCCATACTGTTTTCTATAGCAACTGCATCATTTTACATTTCCAACAATAGTGTACAAGGGGTTTTTTAATATTATGGATACAAACTTTTATGTACATCTATTTGATTTTTAAATATTACAATTTATATGAATTAAGCTAATTCATATAAATTAATTCTAATTCACTGTACATTATATTTACTTGATTTAAACCTTGTATTGATTAAAAATATACTATAATTTATACTAAAAATTAATTTTCAGAAATATGGCATCTAAAAAGCCAAGTGGTACAGTGTTTAGGAAAAGAAGAAAGAATGCATGCAGAAATGGATTAAATTATACTTGTTACAAGTTACAAGTTTGGCTAGAAAACAGCTTTTCAACCATTGAAAACAATCAAGTCTCTAAATATCGATATTATTAGAACAATCATCAAATTCAGAGTTAACTAAAGAATCTTTTTTGAAATATGAAGACAAAACCAGAAATGCTAGACGTTTCATAAACTCGTAAACCAGAAAGTGAGCAAGAAAGTAAGAAAGTGTCATTTGTAATAAATTTTGATAGTGCTCCGAATTGGCCACCAATTTCCAGTAAAAGAAGAATGATTTTAATAGGACCTGGATTTTGGGGATGATGGAAGCATTCAGTATCTTGCTTGTGGTTGTGGTTATGAAACTGTATTCTTCCATGAAAACCTATGGAATTGTACACTCAAAAGATTGAGCATTTCCTTATCTCTCTGAGCCTTAGACTTTGCAACAGAGCAGCACGTAAAAAATTCTCTTTGGAGAGGATGACTGTGGTAAGAAACAGAAATTGGTATGAAAAGATTCTGGAGACAAGGAGACCAGTTGAAATCCAGTATAAGAGCCCTGTAGAAATTATTCACTCTGAATTCCTTTCTGTCCTTAGTTATTATGGACTTCTCCACTCTGCTCGACTTCTTTTATGGCCTATTATCTAGCTAACATCTTGTTTCTTTATGGGGTCTAAATGTTCCTCGCAAGTAATAGACCTAAGAAGTTAACTGGGTCCTCCAGAATTGCCTAACTTCACTGGAGGCTGGGAGTTCAAGAGACTCGTAAGAACACATGTTTTCTCAAGGTTGGGCTTAATTACCTTTGAGTAAGACCTTGGCACAGGGACAGCCATATTCAGGGTGCATGTCGGAGCAAAGGCTTCTAGTCTTTGGAGATTTTCACCCCCATCTCAATGATGTTTTTCATTATTCTCTTGGCAAGCTGGCTTGATTTCTAAATCACATGGAGTTCCCCTAAGACTTTGTAGATTCTGAGATGCATGTTTTCCTCCAAAGCAACTAACAGTAGTCAACTATTATTATTATCACCCTATGTTTCCATAGTCCAGTTCAAGATAGAGTATATGAATCCTTGTTTAGAGGATTATGATAACCCAGGGTTGGAAGAAGCTTTAGGGCCTTATTATTGAAAATGTGGTACACCATTCAGTATCTGTGTCACCTGGAGGTCTGGGGTAAATGCAGAATCTCGGGCCCAACCCCAGGCCTACTAAATCAGAATGCATGTTGTAACACCGCCCCCCTGCCCGCCCCTCCCCATCTGTGTGCTCATTAAAATTGGAGAAGCATGGTTGTGGTGGTCATCTGGCCTGGTCACTTACCTGGTACTCAGCTCTGCCTCAGCAGCCCTGCAAAGAGCTCAAGCGAGGTTAATTCATTGTATTTTTTACCTTACAATAGTATTTATATAATACTTGTATAATATAGTGCTTGTACAATATAATATGGATATTGAACAAGGTAATACACTGACTAGTTTGGCTGTCATTTATCATGTCAATAAATGTGTTTTAGCAGAAGTTTGATAAGCACAAAGTATTCATTGGGAATGATTAGATGTCAATTGTATTGCATTGCTAAGAAGCATCTGCTTAAGTATTTTCAGGTGGAGGATAATCTTAGAGTAACAAACAAGAGCAAAGACTTCTTGTGCAGTTGCTTTACCTTTTACCCTTGTGAATACTGTGGTCACGTAGGGAGGCAAATATCAACATTGAGTCATACTTGTCAGTGATATTCCTGAGACTAGTCCTAGGACTTGTTTAGCATTCAAATGTACATAATATTTAGAGTTTAGAAATATGTAATTCTTGATGCCTTCATCCTAAGTGACTATATAAATGGTTCAAATTATTCAAATTTAAGCAACATATTAATTTGACCTTATTCCAGTTTCTCAAAATTTCAGGATTTTTTTTTTCATTTCTGCCTGCCTTAATTTAAAGTTATTTATGCCATTCCCCTGACAAGCTGTGTATTTATATTGAGGTCATCTTTCTAAGTATGGTTCCACAATCCCCAATTCAAACCACTGAATAGAGGTGTTAGGAACTCAGAACTTTTCAAATTTAGATGATACTGTTTATTACATAATATTCCAAGCAGGGTCTGGGGCAGCACCCCTTAATCAAACATTAATATTTCTGCAATATATGAAATAAACAGTCACACTAATTCATATAAATAAAGGCTCTAAATATCTTCACCTCAGGTCAGATAAAGTTTCTGCCACAAAATTGGCTACATTTTTTTCTCTGTTTTCATAGTTTTTATTTGTTTGTCTTGTTTTTACATTTTGCAATTGTGGATAAAGAAAGACGGACCTGTTTATAATAGCAAAATGAGAGGAAATTTTAGGAGTACTTTAGTTCACCTTTTGCCTGCAAGTAGGAAGGACCTAGCAAAAATTGATGTGAATAGTGTTTATCAAAACTAAGGTTTATTAGAATAGTCCATAACTTTCTCAGTGTTTAATAATCAACATAGTCATAATATCATGAGGCCAGGCCTGACCCTCTATCTGCTGATGTCAATTCTCATCCCCTCTCTCTTTCTAAAAGAGCCTTAATTTTATCCAGTGTGCCAAACTAAAATTACTTGCTTCACTAGACTGTCTTGCAGTTACAGGAGCCATGGGACCCTGTAGTGTTCCATGAGATATAAGCGGAGGGTTTCCGCAGAAGCTTTTGTTTTCCTGACACAGATCCAGCCCCTTCCTACCTCCCCTTTCCTTCTTCTCCTTGTCTAGAATACAGGTGTAATACCTGGAGGTACAGCAGCCATAGTGCAACAAAGGGGTAACAGTATGAAGACAAGTAAAAAACAGAAGAAGCCTGTTGAGCCTGCGTAGCAGCCTTGACCTGCCCCAGACTTCTTGTTGCATGCGGCAAACTTAGTATTTAAGCTGCTGTTTTTGAGTTTCTGTTATTTGTGGCTAAACACATTTCTAAATGCTACATTATATCGCTATCTTTTTCTCCTCCTATTTATTTTTATATCAAATTATTTATTATAATTATTATATTATTAATAATATATAAAAATCATATATTATTATAAATAATAATATTATTATTTATTTTATATCAAATTGGCTCTATGTGCACTTGAGGCATGATAATTACAGTTCTGTAATATGTCCATATCCATTATTACTTACCTTACCAAGTAGAAACATCTTTAATTTGTGTTGGTTTTCAAGGTTCCTTTAATCTATGAAGAAGTACTACACAATGCTTTTCTCATCAGTAGCTTTTGTGCCATTCCTTATCTTAAGCATGTGTTTACTCAGGTAAAATGATGCCCCTCTTCTAATATAAATCACTATCAAATGAATAACTGTAGAAGTTGAGACAAAAAGTTTAGAGTGATTTTTTAAAAATAATTTTTCTAAATAACTTTAGAATATTAAAAAAAGTTTTGATAGGCAAATTCATATTTGTTTCCCTTCATTTTTTTTTCTCTTCTTAGGCAATATTTACAACAAAGCTTAGTTAATAATTGGTCAGTTTAGTATTCGATTCAGGTCAAATCAGTACATTATAATTCAATCCATTACATTCGACTCCCTTTCAGATTTGCAGGTTCTTTTCTCAAAATGTTCTGTTCTTGTCTTAGAGATTCTCTTCCTGCTACCATCTCTTTGACATTTGAAACATTTATTTTAAGGTGCCTTTCAGATGTCCTATTGTGTGAAGTTTACTGAGTGTGATTCCTCATATCTGAGTGGCTGCTGACTCTCTCCTTGTCTGTTCATTTCCTATGAGCCTATCTTCAGAGGTAATCGTGACCTCTGTTTGGGTCCTATTTGATCTTAGGGCTGTAGAAGAATCTTCACAGATTGTTCTCTTGTTGCCTTAGCTGTAATTCTGCTACAGACTGAATGTTTGTGTCCCCGTAAAATTCAAATGTTGAACTCCTAGTCCCCAGTGTGATGGTATTTGGAGGTGGAGCCTTTGGAAGGTGATTAGGTCATGAGGGTGGAGTCCTCATGAATGGAATTAGTGCCCTTATAAAAAAGACCCCATCGTGTGAGGTTACAGTGAGAAGACAGCTGTCTATGAACCAGGAAGTGGGTTCTCACCAGACACTGAATCTGTTGGTGCCTTGATCTTGGACTTCCCAGAACTGTGAGAAATAAATTTCTGTTGTTTCTAAGCCACCCAGTCTATGGTATTCTGTTCTAGCAGTCTGAACAGACTAAGACAGTTTCCATGGTGTTCATTGTTTCAATGTAAATTTTCCCCTTTGTCTCTTGGTTTGAGGCTTTCATATTGTGGAGAGAGAGATTCAGAGAACTTGGGTCAGCACCTGTGCAGTAATTCAGGCTAGGAACTCTAATTGTAAGACTCTTTCCGCTCGTGGGCTGGAGCAGGCCGCTGCTTCCATCCCATACTCAGGGGCTGGTGGGCAATTCAGTCTTTAAAAAAAAATTGAATTTGTTGTCACTGTTTCAGACTCAGACTACTTCACTTGAAATATGGACTTCTAACAGCTCTGAAAATCAAAAACCTGCACACTGAGCCCATAGTGCTGCATGACAACCATTCACTGGATTTGCTGGAAAGCTCCCTTTCCAGTTTGCAGAAGTCTTTCTACTCTCTTTTTGACTCCAACTGCCAAAGCCTTCATTTGTCATTGACCGTGTGTGTGGATGTGTTCTTCTCGTGGTCAGCTTCAGAAGAGAGTGAACTGTTTCTTGCAACTCTGTCTCTATCAGCTACCTTTGGAAACCAAAGGTAGCTGAAGACAATGGCATGTTTAACAAGAAATGAGAGAATAATGATTAGTGGAAATAAAGAATGTCTTATGCACTTAATTTTCAGACAAAATGTGTCTCTTTCAAAAGAATACAGCTGGGCCAGTTAACTCTTTTTTTTTTTTTTGCCACGCAGCATGGCCTGCGGGATATGCGGGATCTCAGTTCCCTGACCAGGGGTGGAACCCGTGCCCCCTGCAGTGGCAGTGCAGATTCTCAACCACTGGACTGCCAGGGCAGTCCCAGTTAACTCATTTTGATTATCATCCTGGCTCCTGTGGACACTTGAGTTTTTCTGCCTCGGGCAAGGTGGGCCTTAGAGTCAGAGGAACTGTGCGGCCTTGAGCAACTTAGAATCCATCTGAGCCTCAATTTCATCATCTGGGAAACCAGAACAATAAAGCTGTCTTGTGTAGAAATGAAAATCAGCTGAGATTGGGGAGGAAAGCATTGTGTGAACCATAAAGTGTTATTAAAGCGTATCATTTATATGTAGGGTTAACCCTTTCCTTTCTCTAATTTTCTGTTTTCTATCACAGAAGTTCTTTCTTAGCACTTCTAAATGAATGAAAAATTCTCTTTGCCTAAAAGTTATTTGAGAGCATGAGCCAAATAAATAATCTCTTCTCCACAGACCCCATTCATGTTGTCACTCTCCATAAGTATGGAAGCTAGACTTCAAAAACAGCCCTTAGTCACACTTTTGTGTAGTCCTCTCCATTTTGATCCCTGTAGCTTATTTTGATATATAGGACATGGGAGAAGTGACACTGTGTGACTTCTGAACCCTGGTCATGAGAAGCCTGGAAGCTTTTGCCTGTCTCTTGGAATTCTTGGGCTGGGAGAAGCCTTAGTAGCCATGTAGGAAGTCCGACTCCTGTGATCCTGCCATGCTGTGAGGAAGCCCACCCGGCCACGTGGAAAGGCTCTTGGAGAAAGAGAGATGCTTGGCCAGCCCCCAGCTGTTCTAGCTGTCCCAACTCAGGCACCAGACATATGAGGGAAGACATCTTCATCTGACTACAAGCCCCTGAGACACCCCAAGTGAAAATTTTCCTGAGGGGCTTAGTTTATCAATATGCTATAAGAAATAATAAGAAGTCTTTAAGCCACTAAGTTTTGGTGGTAGTCTGTTAGATAATAATAGGTAACATGAACACTACATTAATCTACAAATTTAATGAGATCCAAATAAAAGTACCAACAAGATATTTGGAGCTAGACAAGCTGATTCCAAAGTTTACGTGGAAAAATCAGTTAGTAAGAATAACCAGGATAGGGACTTCCCTGGTGGCTCAGTGGTTAAGAATCCACCTGCCAATCCAGGGGACACGGGTTCGAGCCCTGGTCTGGGAGGATCCCACATACCACAGAGCAACTAAGCCGGTGCACCACAACTGCTGAGCCTGCACTCTAGAGCCTGCGAGCCACAACTACTGAGCCCGTGTGCCACAACTACTGAAACCTGCACGCCTAGAGCCCGTGCTCCACAACAAAAGAAGCCACTGCAATGAGAAGACCGCGCACCACAATGAAGAGTAGCCCCCACTCTCCACGACTAGAGAAAGCCTGCGTGCAGCAACAAAGACCCAACACAGCCAAAAATAAATAAATAAATAAATAAAATTAAAAAAAAAAGAATAACTAGGATAATTCTGAAAAAGACAAAACAAAATAAAACAATGAAGGGGGGAGGGCAGAGTGGAGGTGGTTAGCCCTATCGGCTGTTATAACATTTTAAAACGTAATAATTAAAACAGTTTGGTACTAAAAACTGCTGAGAGGTAGGAACTCTAGATCAATGATGGGAGACAGAAACTCTAGGACACATAGAATTTAGGATATGATAACAACAATACTTCAAATCAAGAGGGAAAAGGCAGTTATTTAATAAATGGTGTTTGTAAACCTGAATGGTCATCTGGAAAAAGATAAAGTTATATCCATACCTTACATCGTATACCCAAATAAATTCCAGATGAATCAGACATTTAAACATAAAGAAAAAACAAACTATTAAAACACCAAGAGATTCCATGGGAAAATCTTCTTTTATATTCTTTGAGTGGAAAGGTCAGAAGCCATACAATAAAATTCAACTACATAAAAAATCTGTATGGCAAATGCTACCATAAAGAAAAATAAATGATAATAAGCTAGGGAAAAATATTTGCAAGACATTTCCCAATTAAAGGATGAATTCCCTAATATGTAAGACACATCTTCAAAGAAATACACCAACAATTAAATAAGAAAATGAACAAAAAGAGAGTGCACAGAAAAGGAAATACAAATGGCTCTTAGATACATGAAAATATACTCAGCCTCACAATGAGAGAAATGCGAATTAGATCTACCTAGAGAAACCATTTTTCCTTATCAGATTGGCTTAGATCCAAAAGTTTAATAGCACCCTGTGTTGGCAAAGGTGTGAGCAAATAGGATCTTGGAGTTTAAATTGGAATTTAAATGGGAACAACTTCTATGTCATGGGATGAATTTTGCAAATCTATAAAAATTGCAAATGTATATGTCCTTTGACCCAGAACTGTACTTTTACTTCCGTGTAAGTAAATCTACTTCATAGATTTACTTCCGTGTATGTTCATCATAACAAAAAACGGGAAATAACCTAAATATTTATCAATAGGGGACTGATTCAATAATGGAATACTCTGGCACAGTAAAAATAGGGAAAGTCTTGAATAGGGAACAATATCCTCGATACTGTGTGTGTGTGTGCGTGTGTAAAATGCAAGGTATAGAACATTGTGTATACGGTATTCTATAGAAATTGTATGAAGGGAGGAAAGCTATGTATATACACATGCATTTGCATGCATATGAGTAAATATTTCTGTAGACATGCTCAGGAAGCTGATATCATTGGGTCCCTTTGGGTAGAGGAACTGAGTTCCTGGAGGTCAGAGCTGGGAGAGAAACATCACTTTTGTACCTTTTGAATGTATCACATTTTATAAAATTAAATAAAATTAAAAGTATGTATCTTTTTTCTTTTTTGTATCTTAAAGATTTAAATTACATAAATTTCAAGAACATAAATTGTGATGATAGAGGTCAGAATAGTTTCATTCTGGGGAGATATTTACTGGGAAGGGGCAATGAGCAGAGATGTCCTCTATCTTGAATTGGATGGTGGTTATATAGGTAAGCGCAGGTGGAAAAATTCATCCACCCCACATTTAATATCTGTGCACTTTACAGTATGTATATTATACCTCACTACATTAAAAAAAATGTATAATTGGAATAATGGGAAAGGAAGTGGAAATATACAACTAAATTGTAATCTGTAGAGTCCTTGTTCACTCTAGTCTTAGTTCGAGTTACAGGTATTTCCGTTCACTTGGCTTTTAGTTTTGTAAAGAGTTTCATGTGAGAATGTATATATATGCATAGAAACATCAATGCAGAGGGAGGTTGTGGCCATTTGTAATCTTATTTCTTATTAAAAATAACCCTCATTGACCTCACTTGAGTGGCTGGTTATTCCATTTTCCTACAATCATGTTGAGTTGGCGAGTGACTCACGACTAAGTGTATGCTCAGGTGTGAATAGACCAAGTCACATGCTTTTACGAATTTGATATTGGACTTTGCTTCCATATAGAATGAATTTCTGAACATTAGCTCGGTGCAGCTTTGAGTAGTTTACAGTGAGTCAGCAAGAGCTTAAATGGGAGAGTGTGAACCAATGACAAATGTCTTTTGAAAGGCAGCTTTGATCTGATCACTATCTGCTTCTGCCCTGCAATCTCTATCTTTGCTTTTAGTGTAACAAATACGTTTTCCTGCATTGAATATGTTTTCCTAGTAACAGTGGTGAGGTGTGACAAGGCAACACGTTTGGAGCAATGTTTGGGTCCAATCAGTCACCAGTGACAAAAATGTCTGATGGTGCTGAGTCACTGTGATCAGGTGATTCTCTGTGAAAAGGAGATTGAGAGCTTGACTTTCACTTCCTTTCATTTGCTGAAGTGAGCCTGGAGGCATTGTCACATGATCACTTTCTTTCACTAAAACTCACTTTTCCAGGTGCTTCTCCCTCTTACGTAATAAAATAGCAAAGCACCTCCCCACAACCCCCTTCTCCCCGCAAGACTGTGCCCCTGGGGGAAACCGAGTGGCCTTGCTACCTAGAAGCCTCTGGACTAGATGTTCCTGGGAACCTTAAGCAGGGATGATGTGTAAGAGTTGGGATTGATGTTCAGGCATCGAAACACAGACATAGAGAACAGACTTGTGGTTGCCAAGGGGGAGGGGACGAGGGGAAGGGAAGGACTGGGAGTTTGGGACTAGCAGATGCAAACTAGTATATATAGGATGGATAAACAACAAGGTCCTACTGTATAGCACAGGGAACTCTATTCAATATCCTGGGATAAACCATAATGGAAAAGAATATGAAAAAGAATATATATGTATAATGAGTCACTTCGCTGTACAGCAGAAATTAACACAACATTGTAAATCAACTATACTTCAATAAAATTTAAAAAAACCCAGAGATTTAGATTACTGAGCAAAGGAGAGAGAGAGAGAGAGAGTGTGTGTGTGTGTGTTGTGTGTGTGTGTCTGTGTGTATCTGTGTGTTCTTAACCTCACTAGAAGCTGGTTAAGAAGCTTAATCAAGGTTGAACACAGTAGAGGTATTTCAAGTTGCGTTAGAGAGAAAATTACAAAAAAATAATCTTTAGGAGCAAGACAACCTTTTGGAACACCAGTAAGAGAGCTCCAATATAGGTGAGGTGAAGTCCCTCTTTGTGATAACATCAAGGTCCACTCCGCAAGGTTAGAAGTGAGGTGACAATGGGGCTGGAAGGATCAATAGAGACCATCTTTCTTGGGGCAGGGTTAGTAGTCATCCTGCAGGAGGCAACACTAAGAACACCAAAGAACATCCTGAGTGATGGGCATCCTCCCAGGATAAAAGAGGGGCTCCTGGGAGTCCACTGAGTGGAACCCCACGCCTCAGTGGAACACTTGTGTTTGTCACTCTGTCCTTGGTGGCCGCTGTTGCACTGGACTGTCCTTATCTGCCTGTTCCATTGGATTGGGAGCTCCTTGACTGAAGGGGTTGTAGTGAATTCATCTCTGTACCCCTAGTGTTCACAGTAAATGTTTTATTGAATTAATGAATGCATCCATCTATCCTCTACAGTTTATCAAAACTCTGAGATGTGATGAAAAACATCAGTGTCTCTACTTGGGTTTTGGATCCTTCTGTAGGGTCTTTGCTTCTACACTCACATGATCCTACACAGAGTAAGCGCAACATAAGTGTTAACTAGGCCTGCCACAATTACTACTATTTCTAGGTTTGCCTTCAATCTTTGCATGTTAAAGTTTAACTGACTCTGGTGTTTTTCTCTTATCACATGCCCCTGGTTCCTCCCTTTCCACTGTAAGCATATACAGGTGGCCTTTTGCATAATAGTATGAAGTTTTTTTTCTATGATCCCCCTCTATTTTCTGCTCAAAGGTTTATGTTTCTCAGTTTTCCTGTTTCTTCTGCACATTTTTCTAACGACTGAGGTCATGAAAGCAGACGTTGGGAGCTGATTTCATATCTGTAGCTCTGGTTAGACACAATCTCAGGGAATTTGTAGCCAGTTTATATTCTCTTCTTACTTAAAAAAAATCCCTCCCTTGACCTCACTTCCGTGTCCAGTTGCCATTTCATTTTCCACAACCATTTTGACAAAATGTCTGGAGTGAAGAAATTTACATTTCCACCCTCTTTTCCTCTCTGCCCACCACTTATCAGAACACATTGCTTTCTCTAAAGCCCTGATGTTTTTCTTCTGACCTTGATCCACTGAGCTGTTTTCATACCCCTTTTTCACGCTTACTTAATCGGTTCCACATTGTTAAAAAAAACAAACAAAATAAAACAAAACTCCCAAACCCAAAGTCTTCCCGCTCTTGAGACAGTCTCCCCATCCTGACATCTGTAACCCTGAGCCCATGTGCATTATTTGGACCTGTCTGGAGATTTTTATGGTCACGATTGCTGTTAACATCCTTCCGCATCCCAAGTGAGTCCACCACTCTCCTCCCTCTGTAGGTCCACATGTGTGTGATCTCCTCCCAGCTCTGCATCTTTATCCCACTCAAGACACTCTTAACTCCACATAGTCCCTTGGTTTTCTAAACCTATTTTATTTTTTTCTCTTATTGATTGTTTTAATTGAAGTATACTTGATTTACAATGTTGTGTTAGTTTCTGCTGTAAAGCAAAGTGATTCAGTTATACATATATATATTCATTTTTTATATTCTTTTCCATTATGGTTTATTACAGGATATTGAATATGAAAGCAAGGTCTTGAACAGATATTTGTGTACATTATTCACAATAGGCAAAAGATGGAAGCAACCCAGATGTCCATCAACAGATAAATGGATGAAACAAACCATGGTCTAGCCATACAATGGAATATTATTCAGCCCAGAAAGGAAAGAAACTCTGATACATTCTACAACATGGATGAATCTTGAGGACATCATGCTACTTGAAATCAGTCAGCCACAGAAAGACAAAAACAAATGCTGTATGATTCCATTTACCTGTGGTACCTAACGCAGTCAATTTCAGAGACAAAGTAGCATAGTGGTTGCCACACAAGTTATGCTTTAACAGGGACAGAGTTTCAGTTTTGCAAGATGAAAACGTTCTCGAGAAGGATGGTGGTGATGACTGTACAACATTATGAATGTGTTTAATGCCACTGAGCTGTACACTTTAAAATGGTTAGGATGGTAAATTTCATGTGTGTTTTACCACAATAAAAAAAATTGAAAGAAAAATAAAGGTCTGGTCTAAAATGACTAATGTTGCCTGAGGCCCCGCCAAACAGAAGGCCTCCCTCTGTAGCCTCTTGGGGTCTGATTCCTGGACCAAGCTGCCCTATTAAGCAGTTAATTATTTCTCTTTGATACTGGCTTTTTCATCTTTTAATACAACAGTCTTACTGTCTCTGATAATTACTCTGTCTCGATAACTTTTATTTTTATTTTTAAATTATTTTTATTGGAGTATAGTTGCTTTACAATGTTGTGTTAGTTTCTACTGTAGAGCAAAATGAATCAGCTATACGTATACATATACCCGCTCTTTTTTGGATTTCTTTCCCATTTCAGTCACCACAGAGCATTGAGTAGAGTTCCCTGTGCTACACAATAGGTTCTCATTAGTTATCTATTTTATACATAGTATCAGTAGTGTATATGTGTCAATCCCAATCTCCCAATTCATCTCACCCCACCCCCCTTTCCCCCTTTGTATCCATACGTTTGTTCTCTATGTCTTCTAAACCTATTTTAAAACCTACACCTTCAAGGAGAAATTTATCTCCATAAACTTTCCCTTCTCTGATGGCTCCCTCAGGGTCTGTGTGAACACTGTTGTTTTTGTATAATACTAACTTATCAACATGTGTATACTTTTGGATAAATATTTGTAGGCTTTTGTTTTTTCATGAATGCATATTGCTCCCTTAGACCCTTTTTTCTATTTGCATTTTTTCCAAAATGCATAGTATGGTCTCCCATACACAGTGGACACAAGCTAAATGTTGGTTAAAGTGGATAATAATTAAAAATGTAATATTTACTCCTGTCAGCGGGAGTAAATATTTAACTTAATATGACTCTGTGACAATTTGTCCAGACACTGCCACTTCTTGCTTGCAGAGAATTTATGTCTGTTGCTAACTTATTGCTTCTCTGGTCTTCTTTTCCTACCTGGCTTAGATGTAGAGTATGGGGCTTATGAAGTAGACCAAGACATAGTTCCTGAGGGTTTTGTTACCCAGATCATATGCCAACCTACCATCAGGTCCAAGTACTCACTCACCAGGCTGGATGCTTGTGAAAGAGGTGATGAGGTTTATCTGGGAGAGACGGAACCCATAGAAGCCTCTGGTGCCAGATTTATGGGGTTGAAGTTCAGGTTTTGCTGTATTCTAGCTGTGTGGTTCAGGCCAAGCTACTTAACTTCTCTGTGCCTCAGTTTCCTGTGCCATAAAATAGGGGTGATGATAATTGTGTTGATCTCCTAGGGTTGTTATGAGGATTAAATGACAGTATACGTGATGGGGTAAGCGCTATAAGTACTAGCTACCACTGCCACAACTGTTTTGTAAGTTTGCCTTGAATCTTTATATGTGTATGTGGATTCAGATGTTACACATATAGATTCATGAAAATGAGTTGTTAGGTTTATTCACCCTTAAGAAATAGATTCTTGAAGGTCAGGATAGCACACACCAAGTTTTACTGCCAAGGCAACACCAACTATAGAAGAGGCTGAGAAGAGTGAACACTAGTTCCTGTTCTACAAGTGCTCTGCACTCTTCAAAACTGTCAGTGTCAAGATCAAGAAAGGCTAAGGAACCAGTCCAGATTAAAGGGACCAAAGAGGTGTGACACCTAAATGCAATTCATGATCCGTGTTGGCTCCTGAATTGCTATAAAGGACATTACTAGGAAAATTGGAAGAATCTGAATACAAGCTGAATGATAGATAATTAGTATTGTATCAATGTCAGATTTCTAATTTTGATAAAGGTAATGTGTGTGTGTGTGTGTGTGTGTGTGTGTGTGTGTAAGTGTGTGGACACATGGGGAAAGAGAAAAAAGAGAGTGAGATGAGGAGACAGAGACTGGGAAAGTGAATGTGGCAAAATATTAACATTTGATGAATCTGGATTATATAGGCTTTTTGTCCAATTTTTGCAACTTTTCCATAAATTTGAAATTATTTCAAACAAAAAAGTGAAAAAAAATTAGTTCTATGATTTGGAGACCCAGTTTTCTGATTTGCAAGATGGATGAATTTTACTTTATGGTCTTTGGGAACGATGATAATATTTTCTGAGCTGCAAATTGGGAAATTTTGCTGGAGAAATCTCTTTAAAAGTTTTAAAAGAATAATAAAAAAAAATCCCCCAAAGTTAGCAGAAGGAAATAAATCATAAAGATTAGATCAGAAATAAATGAAAAAGAACTGAAGGAAATAATAGCAAAGATCAATACAGCTGAAAGCTGGTTCTTTAAGAAGATAAACATAATTGATAAACCACTAGCCAGACTCATCAGGAAAAAAAGGGAGAAGACTCAAATCAGAATTAGAAATGAAAAAGGAGAAGTAACAACTGACACTGCAGAAATACAAAGGATCATGAGAGACTATTACACGGAACTATTTGCCAATAAAATGGACAACCTGGAAGAAATGGACAAATTCTTAGAAAAGTACAACCTTCCAAGACTGAACCAGGAAGAAATAGAAAATATGAACAGACCAATCACAAGCACTGAAATTGAAACTGTGATCAAAAATCTTCCAACAAACAAAAGTCCAGGACCAGATGGCTTCACAGGTGAATTCTATCAAACATTTAGAGAAGAGGTAACACCCGTCCTTCTCAAACTCTTCTAAAAAATTGCAGAGGAAGGAACACTTTCAAACTCATTCTACGAGGCCACCATCACCCTGATACCAAAATCAGACAAAGATACTACAAAAAAAGAAAATTACAGACCAATATCACTGATGAATATAGATGCAGAAATTCTCAACAAAATACTAACAAACAGAATCCAACAACACATTAAAAGGATCATACACCATGATCAAGTGGGATTTATCCCAGGGATGCAAGGATTCTTCAATATACACAAATCAATCAATGTGATACACCATATTAACAAATTGAATAATAAAAACCATATGATCCTCTCAATAGATGCAGAAAAAGCTTTTGACAAAATTCAACACCGATTTATGATAAAAACTCTCCAGAATGTGTGCATAGAGGGAACCTACCTCAACATAATAAAGGTCATATACGACAAACCTACAGCAAACATCATTCTCAATGGTGAAAAACTGAAAGCATTTCTTCTAAGATCAGGAACAAGACAAGGATGTCCACTCTTGCCACTCTTATTCCACATAGTTTTGGAAGTCTTAGCCATGGCAATCAGAGAAGAAAAGAAATAAAAGGAATACAAATTGGAAAAGAAAGTAAAACTGTCACTGTTTGCTGAAGACATGATACTACATATAGAAAATACTAAAGATGCCACCAGATAACCACTAGAGCTAGTCAATGAATTTGGTTAAGTAGCAGTATACAAAATTAATGCACAGAAATCTCTTGCATTCCTATACACTAACAATGAAAAATCAGAAAGAGAAATTAAGGAAACACTCCTATTCACCATTGCAACAAAAAGAATAAAATACCTAGGAATAAACCTACCTAAGGAGGTACCTGTACTCAGAAAACTATGACACTGATGAAAGAAATCAAGGATGACATAAACAGATGGAGAGATATATCATGTTCTTGGATTGGAAGAATCAATATTGTGAAAATGACTATACTATCCAAAGCATCTACAGATTCAATGCAATCCCTATCAAATTACCAATGGCAGTTTTTACAGAGCTAGAACAAAAAATCTTAAACTTTGTATTGAGACAAAAAAGACCCGGAAGAGCCAAAGCAATCTTGAGGGGAAAAAACAGCTGGAGGAATCAGGCTCCCTGACTTCAGACTATGCTACAAAGCTACAGTAATCAAGACAATATGGTACTGGCACAAAAACAGAAATATAGATCAATGGAACAGGATAGAAAGCCTAGAGATAAACCCACACACATATGGTCAACTAATCTATGACAAAGGAGGCAAGGATATACAATGGAGAAAAGACAGTCTCTTCAATAAGTGGTGCCGGGAAAACTGGACAGCTACATGTAAAAGAATTAAATTAGAACACTCTGTAACACCACACACAAAAATAAACTCAAAATGGATTAGAGACCTAAATGTAAGACCAGACACTATAAAACTCTTAGAAGAAAACATAGGAAGAACACTCTTTGACATAAATCACAGCAAGATCTTTTTTGACCCACCTCCCAGAGTAATGGAAATAAAAACAAAAATAAACAAATGGGACCTAATGAAACTTAAAAGCTTTTGGACAGCAAAGGAAACTATAAACAAGACGAAAAGACAACCCTCAGAATGGGAGAAAGTATTTGCAAACGAATCAAAGGACAAAGGATTAATCTCCAAAATATATAAACAGATCATGCAGTATTATTAAATTATTATTTAATATTTATTAAATAATATTTAATAAATATTAAATAATAATTTAATAATACTGCATGATCTGCTTTAAATATATTTAAATCAGATTAAATTAATTAAATTTTTAAATATCTCAATATTAAAAAAACAGACAACCCAATCCAAAAATGGGCAGAAGACCTAAATAGACATTTCTCCAAAGAAGACATACAGATGGCCAAGAAGCACATGAAAAGCTGCTCAACATCACTAATTATTAGAGAAATGCAAATCAAAATTTCAATGAGGTATCACCTCACACCAGTTAGAATGGCCATCATCAAAAACTCTACAAACAACAAATGCTGGAGAGGGTGTGGAGAAAAGGGAACCCTCTTGCACTGTTGGTGGGAATGTAAATTGATACAGCCACGATGGAGAACAGGATGGAGGTTCCTTAAAAAACTAAAAATAGAATTACCATATGACCCAGCAATCCCACTACTGGGCATATACCCAGAGAAAACCATAATTCAAAAAGACACATGCACCCCAATGTTCATTGCAGCACTATTTACAATAGCCAGGTCATGGAAGCAACCTAAATGCCCATCAACAGACAAATGGATAAAGAAGAGGTGGTACATATATACAATGGAATATTACTCAGCCATAAAAAGGAACAAAATTGGGTCGTTTGTAGAGACGTGGGTGGATCTAGAGACTGTCATACAGAGTGAAGTAAGTCAGAAAGAGAAAAACAAATATCGTATATTAATGCATATATATGGAACCTTGAAAAATGGTACAGATGAACCGGTTTGCAAGGCAGAAATAGAGACACAGATGTAGAGAACAAAGGTATGAACACCAAGGGGGGGAAAGCAGGTGGGGGATTGGTGGTGGTGGGATGAGTTAGGAGATTGGGATTGACATATATATACTAATATGTATAAAATGGATAACTAATAAGAACCTGCTGTATTAAAAATAGTAAAATAAAATTCAAAAAAATAAAAAAGAAAGATACTAAATTCCTTAACTTGAGATATTTGGCTTTCTTTAATTAACAGTAATGTTTTGATGTCCCACTACCTGGTCTTTGTTATAAAAACTCCTATATAGCCTGGCTCCCCCCTACCCCTGCAGAACAGTCACCCAGAACTAGCTGAGAGGCTGTGTTCCAGGCTAAGTCCTCAGTTTTGTCCACCAAATAAAACATAATTCTCAAAAAGAAAAAGTTTTAAAAATCCTCTAAAGATGACATTAAGGCATATTAACAGATACACTTCTTTTGAAAAGAAACATTTGAGCTATGGATTGAAACACAGCAGATATGTTTAAATCCATGAGTTCATAAAAAATAAAGAACTCCTGGTCACCTACAGAGGACTTTGAGAATTGGTAAATAAAAGGAAAAGATCAAGTGTTTATCCTACCTTTCTTGTACTAAATGTATCACGGAGTAAGCAAATAGTTGACAAGAGGAAATTTCTGTATTATAGAAGTATTCCTGCTAGTAAGTGAAAAAGGAATGAGAGTTAGAATATTTGCAAGCTCTAATGAAATAATGAACTTGGCAAAAATATCTAAGAAAGACAACTGGGCATTATATATCTGCTAATGAAAAGTCCTGGGCATTATATATCTGCTATATCCAATCTGTTAAGTGATCAAGTCTGTAACCAACTACCCACTGGAGAGTGAGAACACAGGAAATGCAGGGGCCAGCAAACAGATGGAAAGACACCATGTGGAGGCAGTCAGGAAAATCCAGAATGGGGGAAATTCTCCAGGACAAAGCAACCCAGTGTCTTCACCATATAAATGGCAAGGAGGGGAAAGAGTGTGTAGCAGACGCTGTCAGTGCTCACCCCTGTCTTTTGTACCTTTCACTGTGCTCAACCCGACTTCCAGTTGTTACTAGCTCCTCTGTGCCAAAGAGCTTTTCCCCCTGACCCATGGAAGCCTGCTCTGCCCACTTTTGGAAGGTCAGGAGTGCCAGGAAATCAATGCCCCAAGAAGCAGCCTTTAATCAATGACTAAATAAAGTGGGTGAATAAATACCCTGCTTTTTCAACTCTCAGGGAGGTCATTCCGAGGGGCTTAACGTGTGTGTGTGTGTGTGTGTGTGTGTGTGTGTGTGTGTGTTAATACCTTTTCCCTGAAAGGATTAAGCTTCAATCATGCGCTGGTAAATGGTTAAATGGCATTGTTGGTTTATGTTTAATACCCTTTGTTGGTTGCCTTCTCTTCCCTACTTCACGGTGTCCCCTGACCTTCTTAAACTACGTGTACTTGAATCCTTGTGTTATGGTCTCTTTCTGGAGGAACTCAAACTATAGCAGAGGAGGAGCTTGAGATTAAAAGAGACTTAAGAGGCAGGGAAATTTGAACACTGACTGAATATTTGATACTATTTAGGAATTATTGGTTTTTTTTTTTTTTTAGGTGGCATAATGCTGTTATGCTTGTATTTAAAATCAAGAATAAATAATAAATGTATACAGATAAAATGTTATGATATCTGGCATTTGATTTCAAATAATATGGGGTGGAGTTGTGGTTGGGGATATGGTACAACACTGACAATGAGCTGATAATTATTAAAACTGGGTGATGGGTATGTGAGGGCTCCTTATACTATTCTGTTTACTTTTGTATATGTTAGAAATTTTCCCTAATTGAGTGCCAAAGAAAGATCCCTGGGGGTTGTTTATAACTGTACTTAGTGCTTGATACTGCCTTGTATGGAGTAAGCCAAGAAGCACTCAAAACATTATTGTTGAAATTAACATGTTGTGTCTTATGTTGGACATACCAAGGCAAATATTGTTGATGTTACTACTTTTAACTGATATACCAGAAATCTTACTTAGATTAGGAAAAAAAGTCATTTTATCAATTAGCACGATGTCAGCTTTTAAAAATTTCTTACTAGCTCTACCACTAATTAAAGTATTTCTTTAGCTTGTGATTATTCATCATCTGTGGCTTGAAGTTATTTTTGAATTGTGAATGTTTTTATTATAATGCTTATGTATTTTTTTCTTTTTTTGCCAAAATGCTGGAATTTCTAGGGTATTTTGATGATTCAGTGGGACAGGATATGGGACAGAATACTTACAGTAGGACTCAGAAAATCTAAGATTGTGAGTGCTGAATCTTAAGGGCTATCAGTTTCTGAAATTTGCAAGGTGACTGCTTTTGTAGGGACCAAAACCTGATAAAACTAACACTTTATTGGGAAAGTCTTTTAAATAAAAGAATAGTGTGTTAAGTGGAGGGGTAGGGTATATCTGAAGTCTTTGAAGCCTGTAAACAGAAACTTGCAAGCAATTCCTACAGAAATTTTCTATCTTAAAAAAATTATAGATGTGGATATGTATATAAGTCCCTAAAAAATCCTATCATTTCCCAGGAAATCACACAGGCTGAGATTTGCTTTTTTGTAGGATTTTCTAGTAATATGACAGTCCTTGTTTTCAAGCCAGCAGGTGGAAAAATAGTAATTCAATTTGGTATAATATTAAATATAAATATCATAATAAGATATGACTTTAATTTTAAGAAGACTCACTAGAAGATTTTGAAGTGCAAAGGAATCTTTTTGGAATGTGCTTCAAATAGGTAAAGTTTAAACTCGAAAAAGTAAAAAGTTAAATATTTTATATTTATAAAAAGTCAAACTGTTTTTTTCCACACCTGGTTAAGAAGTTGGTACCAAAGTAACTAAATAGCTTCATATGGTAGACAGTTTTTTGTTGGATTTATTCCTAGTTCTATTTCATGTACTTACGTTTGTTTTCCACCTATAGGTAACTTATGTTATCAGGTTCTAGTTTATAAAACCTTCTTAGAGGCTTATTATTCTTTATAGAAAATGGTGTGGGAGTAACTAATTAGCCTACTAGTTAAATTTTAAAACTATAACCAACTAGATAAAGATTGAACATAAAGTTGTGCACGAGGATTGTTATCCTCACATTAACAATCATAGAATTTATTTTCTTTTTTTCATTTTTTACAGTGTTATTTATTTATTTATTATTTACTTATTTAGGCTGCACCATGCAGCATGTGGGATCTTAGTTCCCTGACCAGGGATCCAACCCATTCCCCCTGCACTGGGAGTGTGGAGTCTTAACCACTGGACCACCAGGGAAGTCCCAGAATTTATTTTCTAAGATATTTCAGAGAATGAAATTCTCATCCACATCATCAGCTAAATTCAGTCAAATTCACTACTTGGACTTGGCTGTTTAGTCTGTATGATTAAATCTTAATAAGTTTGCTATTTCTTGGAATCCATCTCTGAATGATGGATTTAAAGCTTTTGTTAACAAAGAGTCAAAGAGATTTATTATAGGCTCTAAATAAGTAATTTAATTTCTTTAAGTCGTTAAGAGACATTTTGGTTCCCCCAAAAGACTCTGAATTGGCTAAACATGATAATAATAATAATTAATAATAACATTATATTAATATTATTAATAATAAGAAGAATGCTATAAACTTCCTTTCAACTCAGTATATAAAAAATCAGCTAAGATAGTAGTTAATTCTAACTTCATTAAATTGTAATTCCCATCTTTCTTTCACAATAAAATTTTATCTGCAGAATTTCAGTTTTGATCCTGATGCAGAATTATGCTGACTTCTACTGCTCACCTTCCTTCAGCCTTTCTGCTCGATGGCTTCCTCAACCTCCTCTGAAGTTTTCATCTGAGTCCATGGTAAGTGTACGAAAGCACATTCTACCCCTGCAGTGGGATGTGAAGGCACAAAAGTGCCCCTGAGCAAACGTCCTCTGTCCTCTGCCCACTTCTCGTTGCCTTATCAACTTGTTCTTAAATTCCATGCACTCTTGGACCCACTAACAGAAACTCTAAGGAGGTGAGTACATTTCGGGGAGAGGCCAGGCCCCACGCAGTGTAGTGTGTAGAGCCTGGCGTGTACCTGCTCCCAGCCTGGAGCTCTGCAAGCCTGTCAGCAACCCAGGAGAGCAGAAATATCTATTTTATACATTAGGAAATTGAGGCCCAGAGAAGGCACTGGGCTCCTTAGCTGTGGGCTGTCAGCCTGTCTAAGCCAAACCCTTTTATCTACACTACTACTTCCTGTATGAATTAGTAAGACTCACGGTGACTCGGCAGAAAGAGGAGACTTGAGGGACTGGGCCACCAACCACTGTGTGCTGACCTGGCCTTAAGCACAAGGGAAATAAAGCAATTATGGGAACCTGGGTGTGAAAGTCAAGGAATTACCACAATAAAGGGGGGGGGGGTGCTAAAAGAAGCTGGGGAAATAATTTTCCCAGCTTCACATTCCCCCCTTACAACCAGGCCAAGCTGGAGCTTGTTTTATAGTAGACTCAGGCAGCCAGATGGGTGTGTAGAGCAAAGATATTTTTATTGAAAATGTAAGTATGACTCTGAGGGAACGGAGTCTTTTTCCAAATCCAGGGTCTTTTATGTGCTCTGTAAAGGAGTGTGCATGCTTGGGTGGGAATTATTTGCCACAGGTTTTCATGTTTTGTTTTATTTTTCCTCTTCATGTTGGTCAATGTCTCTTTTTCCTCTGCCCTACCCAAAGATATCAGTTAAAGAGGCCAAGAAAATGCCCTCTTTTATCCGAGTTAAGCATTTCAGATGGCAAGATGGCTCTGTTAGGTGGGAGAGTGATACCAGACACAGAGGCAAGCTCTCTCTCACCCTCCACTCCCACAGGGTATTGTGCTCGGATGGTCAAACGAGAGAAGGCAGGTGATGGGCCTGCAAAGCTTTTTACTGATTTTTCTCCATTTATCCTTTTTCTGAGTTCCAGTTCAGCATGCTCTAGTCAAGGATCATTTGTTTCAAGGACTGAAAAACTGAATCTAGCTCAAGTAAAGGGAGGATTTACTGGAAGGATTTGAGGAAATGTCCTGAACTTCATTTGCAGAAAGTGTGCCTGGACCTCCTGGGAAACTCTCCCTCTCTTGTTCTGTCTCCTGATTGAGGTTACAACTGCTCTCTGCTAGCTCCTAGGACTCTTGCAGTAATGCTCCCCTAGTGGCTACAGTGCTATAATAGCTACACAACCGCTCGAGTTTATTTTTGAAAAATGGTGTTTGTTTAGCCAAGGCGTTGCAAGTTGTTTCAAGGGATGCAGTAAAATGCTTGCAATAAAAGTCTTGTTCATTCACATTCATTTGAAAAAATGTAATGAATCGACGCTGTGTAACTTGTTTCCTGCAAGATGGAAGCTGTCATATCAAGACTAGATAATCAAATAGATAGTGATGGGATGTCAGAATTCCAAAGAGGTTGGGAGTTGTTGTTGGAGGTGGTCAAAGAATCTGTTACCCCACAAGGCATGTGGCTTCCAGCCAGCAGAGCTCATAGTTCCTTCCCCTCTAATTCCCTCATCTATTTCCTGATGGCTTCTTACAATGTCTCAGTGTAACCAGGGGAATGTGGAGCCTAAGGTACTTCTGCTCACCCTTTTAACATCCATATAGTTACTTCTGTGATACACGGCAGGTTGTAAGGGTTGGATGTGCTGATTTGGTTCTTATCCTTTGAAATTTTTAAAGTCACCTCTTCATCTTGTCTCAAATATTGAACCAGAGGTCAGAGTCCAGAACCTCTGACTCAGATGGTAAACTAGCGGGTTTTAAATAGGTACAGGAAGGGCACTGGATCTAAATAGATCTGGAATGAGATACTAAAAGTAAGGAAATGAGGGGCAAATTTGGATTCATTTAAAAGGAATAAAACATAAATAGAGTATTATTCAGGGGGGTTGAGAATGAAAAAAACTTGCTTTGGTCTCTGGTAAATGACAGGTTGGTCACCTCTCCTGCTGTGACTCTGGCCCTGCTATACTATCCACACTCCTGCTGTAACTTCCAGGAGGTGGGACTCCATGAGTCATGCACACCTCCAGAGTGCTTGGTCAGGGTGACACTGTAGGTACTAGGATGGTCAGTGCTATTGGCACTGAAAGGCCAAGAGCTGCCTTTGGTCAGATTAGACCAAGAACATTCAGGGGCACAGAGATATGGAAGCTGTTTTCTTTCCTTAGAAGAGGATGATGCAATAGATGACAACAAGCATTTGGATGAATCCCTGCATCTAGTCTTGGACGACGTTCATGCCACCTGGCAGGTAAGTGGGAAAAATTTCATTAGTCCCAAGTGTTCTTCCATCGCCCCACAACCAGACAAAGGCTTTTAGTTTTAAGACACAAGGGGGACCAACATTCCCAGTCCATTTGTGAATGACCCAGAGAATGAGGTAGGAGAAAGGAAGATGCCACATTTAATCCACCCTGGAGGAGTCCCTAAAGCCCCATTAGTATCTCAACTGCTTGGTCTAATTGAGAGGTGTGTGGTACAGTGTTCTTTTTCACCTGAAATGAATTGATTGGTTAGTGAATTGGCTGATTGACGGGCATTGGGGATCTAAACATGAAAATTATATGATCATACCTCTTAAGGAGCTCAGAATTTAGTGGAGAATATGGAGAAATATTTATGATATTGTGTGATGAGGGCAACAATAAAGCAAGTCCAAGATAGAAGGAATCTTCTGGGCTTTGTGTTAGACAAAATGCCTCTGGGAGGCCCTCTTACCTACAGGCTAGTATGGGCTCAACTCCAGCTCCAGCTCTTCTAAATGAGGCCTGATTCTAAAGATCACAGATTATCTCATATCTGGAGCCAGGCCCACTGTCTAAAATTTCTCTGTGGTTACCAAGTTACTGGTCTGGTCCCTACAGGCCCATTAATTATTATCCACCCCACGTGGGTGCTTCTGGAGCAGACACTGGACAGGTAGTGTTGGGAACAGTACAGCATGTGTTTATCCCAAATAATCTTTGAAACAGGTCCATTCCCAGTTTGGCCGCTGCTGGGGAACCAGCACCTTTGCTTCCTGATTTCTATTACACCCCTTCCTGCAGCCCTGTCTCCCAGGGCTGGCTGGACAAAGAGTTCAAAGGACAAGACACCAGCATGGGAGAGACCTGAAGCTCAACAAATGAGCAGTAAATACTCAGCACCTCATAACCATGGATCATCTAAAAGCACATGAAAATAGATGACCCTGGAGGGCTGCAGTTATGTTGGGTAAATATGCTATCTCTGACTCTGAGTAGTTCTTTCTGTGCTAGTATTTGGGGAAAAACAATCCTTGCTATATGGAAAAGTATAAAAGACATTCTGTTGAGAAGATGAAAAACATGCTTCTGTTTTAGACAAAGCTTGTGACAGTTCAAGGATCGCTTATCTATTGGCCCAACTGAGCTTCAGTGGCTTAAAAATAAAATAAGAAAAATAAATACATGTATTCTTGCCTTCTCATTCTACTTAAAGGCACATTTCCCAAGCTTTCCTTCTCCACTTGGAAATAGGAATTGAGAAATATTCAAGAGAGATCCTAGATAAGACCACAGTTTCAATAACCTGAAGACAAATCCTGTTCTTAGAAGTAAACGCTTGGTTCTAAGAAGCTCTCTGAATACTGGGTAGCACTTAAGAAACTACAGTCACTGGCTCAGATAACATAATAACATAAAAACTACCATGTATTAGGTGCTTATTATAGTCAGGCAAGCTTCTAAATGCCATATATATGTATATATTCTCCTAGGACATAAAAGATTAGCAGCCCCTTCAAGTTCTGGTATATTCTAAGTTGGGTTAACCCAGAAACTGTCATGGAAAGACAGATTCAGCAAAAAGGCAACAGCCAATATAGTACATCGAAGTCCCTGTGGCTTAGTGGTAGAGATTGGACATTGTGCCCTTAGGGGAAAAATAATGAGGTCAGAGCGGACTGGGCTAGATCAGGTCTGGCACTTTCGCCGCAGAGCCTGGATTCAAAGATGATCTGATGCGAAGCCAGGCAGACAGTTCAGCCGAGGCATTCATCCATAGGGCCTGGCCGGAAAGACAGTTTGGGTTGAGAATACGGGCACACCCGATCAAAGCCATAGGCCGGGGAGAGGGGTGTGGGAGCTGGGAGAGGAGCCTCAGCCCCTGGGACAGAATGGCAGGTGCTTTTTATAGAGCACTGGGTCTGAGGTGCTCTGGGGGGTACCCCGTGAACGGCTCAGGGGTCTCCAGCACTGTTTGGGGGATACCCTCCCGTGGTTTTGTGACCCAAGCAAAGGAGGGGACAAAGTACAAGAATGACAGTAGCAGGGAGAAGTGCCAGATTTCATCCCAACACCAGAAAGTGGTTATCAACAAGCATAAGAAGAGGATTTTATCCCCTTGTCAACTGAAAAGAAGTGCACAACCTAAAAGTTGAGAATTATGTTTTATTTGGTGGACTTGCTGAGGACTTGAGCCCGGGAGGCAGCCTCTCAGATAGCCGTGAGGAACTGCTTCGAAGAGTAAGGCAGGAGCCGGGATATAGAGTTTCTGCAACAAAAACCAGGGAGTTGGTACATCAAAAGGTTACTGTTAATTAAAGAAAACCAGACATCTCAAGTTAAGGATTTTAGCACTTTTCCATGTATGGGAAGGTACAAGAGTCTGGGCTCACTGAAATCATTCCTTTGATGTGCACCTTAGCTATCTGGGGCCAGTATCCTCCTTTTTTCCATCCTGAAGCCCCTCAGGGTGCACCGTTGGGCTTGGCTGCAGTGGCTGAGGGCTTGATGGCTGCAACATCCTTGGTTTACTGATATGGCAGGCGGCATTCTTCATCCACACCCTGCTTCAAGCCCTAGAAGGCTATCCTAGACTGTGATTCAGTCTTCCTTTCTATCAGTTCTGGGATTCTGATTCTTTTTTTTTTTTTTTAATTTATTATTGATTTATGTCTGTGTTGGGTCTTCGTTGCTGCACGCAGGCTTTCTCTGGTTGCGGTGAGCGGGGTCTACTCTTCGTTGAGGTGTGTGGGCTTCTCATTGTGGTGGCTTCTCTTGTTGCGGAGCACAGGCTCTAGGCACGTGGGCTTCAGTAGTTGTGGCTCACGGGCTCTAGAGCGCAGGCTCAATAGTTGTGGTGCACGGGCTTAGTTGCTCCACGGCATGTGGGATCTTCCCGGACCAGGGCTTGAACCCGTGTCCCCTGCATTGGCAGGCGGATTTTTAACCACTGCACCACCAGGGAAGTCCCTGGGATTCTGATTCTTAAAAGTATCTGCTTTTGGCATCCCTATTCTTATGATTGCTAGGGGTTTTTGGTTGTTTAAACCCTGCCTGGCTTGTACCAATAGGCACAAATTCCAAGTGTTTACCACTAAGCTCATAGGCTTGTTAAAGAAATGGCAACGCCAAGAGGTTGCAAGTTACTACTGGTAATCCATGAGTAGGGTGTTGGTGCCTCGTGATATCCTTTAGTTCCTAATTCCCTAAATCTAAAGGATTGGCAAGCTTCTTCTGTTAAGGGCCAGATGGTAAATGTTTCAGGCTTTGCTGGCAACACCCAGTTCTGCCATGTAGTGTGAAGCAGCGATAGATAATAAAACAAATAGGGGTGGCTGTGTTTCAATAAAACTTTATTCACAAAACAGGCAGCCATCAGATTGGCACATGGGCCCCCATTTCTGACCCATGATATAAATAAACAGACAAAACAAACAGGTAAATAACTTTCATACTCTCCACAAGCAATTTTTTGTTATTGTTTTTTCCTAAAGGATGGGAAAGGGAGGAACCATTTTGCCTGCATGGAACTATGTCACTGTTGTTTCCCTTCGATCTTACATTTGTAATTTTGGAAGCTAATAGCCTTAAACCAAACTTCATGCCTGCTTTTAAGATACAGAAGGGGCTGGAATATGTTATTCCAGGCTTTCTTTAAAGAGAGGGGCCCCGTTTGCTACTTTCCCTCCCAGCTGGTGAAGTTCTTTGCACACAGCCAGCCTCTGGCAAGAGTGGAGGAACTTCTCTGAGGTGGCCTCTATTTTCTTTCTCCCATGTCATGCCCAACAATGACTAACTCAACAGCCTTTGTAATTTTACCTTCTGGGTGACTTATCTACATAAAGAGTTAATAATAGATTTAGAGACAAGGCAAATACCATTTCTTCTAAAACTGAAAAAAATATCAAAACAGAACTCAAGTGAAAACCAGAAGAGAGTTATCCCTACCCAAATCAAGTCTGTTTGCCCTCCTCATATAAGGAATGAAGATACTCAAGCCAGTGGGCAGAACTTGATTGACTCTAAATTCTCCTTAGCAATTAGCAAATTCATCACCTGTTATTGTCTGCATTGCGTCCTCCCAAAAGAGATGTTGAAATCCTAACCCCTGGTACTTGGGAATGTGACCTTATTTGGGATAAAGGTCTTTGGAGATGTAATCGAGGTAAGTTGAGGTCATTAAGGTGGCTCCAATCCAGCACCCTAAGGGAAGTTTGGACACAGACACACAGAGGAGAATGCCATGTGAAGCACAGGGACACATAGGGAGAAGACGGCCATGTGACAACAGAAGCAGAGTTTGGAGTCATGTAGCTACAAGCCAAGAAATGCCAAGGATGGCTGGTAACTTCCAGAAGCTGGGAGGGAAGCACGGATCAGGTGCTCCCTTGCAGCCCTCCAGAAGGAACCAACCTTGCTGGCACCTTGATCCTGGCCTTCTTGCTTCCAGAATTGTGAAAGAATAAATTTCTATTGTTATAAGCCACCGAATTTGTGGTCATTTGTTAAGCCCTAGAAAACTAGTCCAACACCCATGGGCTGATGTAAACTAATAACTCAGATAAATTCTGTGCAGGCTTCCCCTCTGCTTATGTTTGCGAAACACCCTCTCTCTTCCTATTTAGATACCTCAGGAAAGGAATAAACTAATAATCCTGCATCAAATGCAACGGGCTACATTCTGGTTTTAGTTTTGATTTATCTTTCAGCTAAGCTGGGACTTTTAAAGCCAAATGGAAGTGAGCATTTTAATACTCTCCTCTTTTTGTTATGTGAATTCAGGGCCGAAGCCGAAGGCAGTTTGGCAAACAGTCAGCCACTGGTAGTATGACTGCAAAACCTGATATGTCAGCTATTGTCCTCCTGTATTTGCAGCGTCTTTGGGTGCCATGAACTCATGCAATATAACAAAGAAGTGTATTGTCTAAACTCTTCTGAATATATGGCTCGTGTTCACATAACTCCTTTTGTCTTGGTCTGTGCCTGTCAGAGGGGAATTCTCTGGTGTCTTTGTTTTCCTGTAGAGCTTTCCCCTCTAATTTGATCTGTGTTTGATGACATGGATAGAAAGAGCACCGTGCACCTGGCATAGCAGGATCGCAACAAGCACTGCTGAGTTGTTCTGCAGTGCTCCCCGCTTCCCCGGGGGGGGCCCGCTGGAGTCAAAGGAAGGAAATTTCCAGGGAAGAAGAATCCTGATAGCTAACACTTACTGAGTGATTCCTCCACGCCAAACATTCCTCTAGGTGCTGACAGCAGATAACTCTTTTCATCCCCACAGGCATTGTGTGAGGCAGGTGCCATTGGTGCCCTCACTCGACAGCCCGGGAATCTGAATTACAGGGGTGATAAGTAAAACTCGCTGATCACAAGAGCTGAACTGAGGAACCTGGGGCATCTGGCTGCAAAGTCTTAGCTTTCACCGTTACCCTGTTGGCTTCCTACCTGGGAAAAACTCCCCTCCTGGATCTGAATGTTGTAATGTTTTCCTCACTGAAAATAAGTGTCCTTATATCCTTTTCAGCTAATGCAAAATTTGGGTCTATGTACTTGCCCAAGGTTGCAGGATCATCTTTGCAGGAAGTGGACAGAATGAGACGGCCTCTCAGTCCAGCTGGAGGGATTCATGATTGGATGTTTTTAAAGAGGTCTCTCGATCTTGGAATGACGAAGGCCATGTGGGCCCCATTTTTAAGCAGTTACATTTTCTCCAGCTAGGCCCACTCACCAGAAATAGCACAACTTTCTAAAAATTAAATGTTTTATTTTTAAAAATCATGTTATTATATGATAAAATTAGTGACAGTGACTATTTGCAGGTCTCCTTATTTCCTTACAGAGCACATATTTGGCAGGGGGGGGTGGTCAGAGACCCAGGACAGAGAGGGCTAGGGTCCAGTGCCTTTTGGGGGAGCTCCTGCAGGCCAGCAGCTCCTACTGTTGAAGTGGGCAAGAGGGAGGAGAACTAAGGGAAAGGATGGTCAGAAATGCTTCTAGGGCAGGGGTTCAATCCCATCCTCCCCAGTACCCCGTGTCAAGAGAAAAAATTGAACTCTTTTATCCTAAATGACTTTCATAGATAATCTAACCTACTTATACAATCAGTATAATGCCCCACCTGAAACATAAAGAAAAAATAAAAGGAACATAAATGGAAATGAAATAGTTTGATGTTTATTGCTCAGGGCCCACTAGAGTAAAGTCATAGTGATGTAGCCAAATGCTTGCACACACGTGTGGAGTCTCTGCAAAGCCACATGGGCAAGGATGCACTGAATCGAGGGTGTGTATGTGACTCATGCACCCACTGCCTGTGGCCTTCACCACAGGAGCTGAGATCTTTGGTGGTGAGGAAGCCAAGTAAAGTCATTAGCAAGACAACCTACAATCATCCTCTGCTTTAAAAAAAAAGTTATCAACAAAGCAACATACAGTTTTCTTTCTAATTTAGTGGCATTACTGGTATATTCAGCCTATATCAAAACCAAGCAAAAAAATACTATGTGTTAATATGGAAAATAGGGTCGAGTCCTGAATCTGTCAGCTTCCTGAACTAGTTCCACGGTTAAGCAGGATGTGGTGGATAAACAGCAAGTTCTCTGTAAAGCACAGAGAACTGTATTCAATATCCTATGATAAACCATTATGGAAAAGAATATGTAAAAAAAGAATATATATATGTATAACTGAATCACTTTGCTGTACAGCAGTAATTAACACAACATTGTAAATCAACTATACTTCAATATTAATTAATTAATTAAAAAAATAGGATATATAAACCATCATTATTAAATGACTTAAAAAATTTATTTATTTATTGGCTGCGTCGGGTCTTAGTTGCAGCACGCAGGATCTTTCGTTGCAGCGCGTGGGCTCTTTGCTTCGTTGCGGTGCGTGATCGGGCTTCTCTCTAGTTGTGGCACACGGGTTTAGTTGCCCCGCTGCATGTGGGACCTTAGTTTCCCGACCAGGGATCAAACCAGCGTCCCCTGCATTGCAACATGGATTCTTAACCACTGGACCACCAGGGAAGTCCATTAAATGACTTTTAAAACATAATAAATATTGATAAAATAAAATTTTAAAAAGCAGGATGTGGGACTCTTCTTTGAGTTGTGGGACCTGCCTGTGTAGTCTACTTACCATATGCAACCTGCAAGTGTTGGGACAACTACCCCCTTAGATTTTGCCAACACCCTCCTGGGCTGTAATACTCCATCAACGACATTTAGGTGTGTGCTTGCTCCGTCACAGAGCCGCTCTGGTCCCCTTGTCCCCTCTGTCTGTCTCCTTCTTTCTCCCCTTCCTCCTCCAAGTCTCCCTCATCCTCTGTCCCTCTGCCTCCCTCTTCTTCATCTTACTTGTCCCTTATGTTCTCCCCCACTGGCTCTCCCTTCCCCATTTCCTCCCCCTTCATCAGGAGGAGGCCATGGCCTCCTTCTAGGAGTAGAGTTGAGGGCTTCTTGTCTCTCTTGGAGAATAGATCTCATAAGGCTGCCTCCTGCAGTCCTCCCAGCCCTGAGCCTCCTAACACTACTCTCTCTCTCTTTTTTCAATCCGCAAATTTTGATCTGTAATTTTAACTGTAAAGGTCAGAAAATACTGTCTGAGGAACACTGTGACATCAGAGCCTTAACCCTTTAATACAGTTTTCGTATAAACTCTTAATCACCAAACAGTGGCTAAAATATATTTGCGTAATTACTTATTTACCGGCACTGTGCCATGTGGTTTAATACACATTATTGGCTTTGATTTCCATGTTAACCCCATTATCTCAGTCCTCAGATAAAGACTGAGACTTTAGGAAATTAAATGATAGGCCAAGTTCGCGGATATCATAAACGACAGAGCTGGAACCTACACTTATGTACCAGGCAAGGGGTGCCAGGGAACGAATTCCCATCCTCAGGGAACTGGCTACCTGGTGCAGGACGGAAAACGTGCATAGGAAAAGAAGAGAATTTGACTGCTAGTATTTATTGGGTATTGCATGTGCCATCAAGTGTGTGCCACATGTGTTATCTTATTAAACCCTTTAATAACCCTGTAATGACCATGCCATTATTAGCGTGGCCACCATAGCTTCCCCTTTACAGATAAGGGACCAGAGGCAGAAAGGTGGCTAGAAAGTAGCAGGATGGAGATTCAGACTCAGGCAGGCTTCCTGGGGGCCTGGGTTCTTTCCCACTTGTCTAAGCTGAGGAACCTATTTCTGGCATCTGGGATTAGGGAGGAGTGGCATTTGAGCTGAGCTTAGGGAGGAGAGGAATTTCCACAGGTGGAGATGGGGAAGGGTATTCTGTGCCCGGCATGTCTGGAGTAGAACAGAGCAGGGAGGTCCCCACAGCTGTGCGGACTACTGGGAGGAAGGTGGGGGCCTGGGCAGTCAGGCAGGCAGTGCTTTCTCCTTTATATTTTAGAGGCATGATTTACTATTTCCAGTTGAATATTGAAGAGAATGAACTTTACTGTTGAGCATTTGTAATTGGAATAAATATATCCTTATCTTTTCTGAATGGCTATTAAAATAATCTGTTAGGAAGCATCACAGCCATTCCTCCTTGGCGCTCTGGGCACCATATGTGTATAGGGATGGTCTGAAGGCAAGAGCTGGAGTTCAAGTCCAGATTCCACCCTATGACTTCATCTTCTTCATTCTTCTGCAAGTCTGGGGCAGTAACACGTGCCCCAGCCTACCCTGGAAAGACATTAGGAGGCCAAAGAGAGAACAGATGTGCAAAGCTTCAGAAGAACGGTGCTGTGGAACTCTAAGGAATCAAATATCTTTATTATTCTGATTAATCTGTTCTTTTAATACACGACAGTCATTCACATCAGCCACAGGCAACTCAGTACAGAAATATTTGGACCTGGAGTAATCTGTAGAGTGCCCTGGTGTTTTCACATACGTGACCTAATTCCATCTTTACAATCGTCTTACGAGGTAAGCAGGATGGTTATGATTAAGTGCCATTTTTTCAGAAACTGAGGCCCAAACCATTTGTTTAGTAGATGCTGGATTTAGGTATAAAACGCCAGTTTTCCAACTCTCAGTTTAGATTCCTTTCCAGAGATGATATTAGAGGCCATGAGGGGAAAACCCTTGCTAAATTTCTTGGCAAAATTCAAGAGAGGCAAGAGTATAGACTTTATAATGCTCTTTGAATGTAGTGCATGATCCACAGAAACACTGAATTCCTAAATCTTTTTAAAAATTCAGCTGGAAGTTTGCCTCTTTTGCTTTGACCCCTGCAGGTAGAATTTGCATGTCCTGTGGCGGTGCCATGAGGCTCTGCACACACCCTGGAGTTACACATATTGCATCATCCAACAATCACTTGTTTACACGTCTGTCTCCCAGCCTCTCCCTCACCACCCCCCGGCCCCCAGGGACAACCAGCCAAGGCCTAGTCGTCTCGGATCTCCAGCACCTAGCAGGTTGCTAGATGTAACAACAGCTCAAGAAGTATCTTTATGTTTTTCACAAAAGGCAAACTTGTTGACTGCATAACATTTAGAGACATTTAAACAGTAAAGAATATCCTAAACAAAATAAAGGTTAAAAAATGGAAAAATAAGAAACAAATGCAAATGTCAAATCCTCTCATCTATGAATTAGTGATTATAAAAATATTATAGGACTAAGGTTAGCTGGGGGTGGTGTTGTCATTCGGGTCTGTGTGTGTGTTGTTTTTAAAAACAATCAAAAAGTTTTGTGGTAAGTATCAGCCTACTTTTATGGATTTCTAATAACAGCTCATAGGATATAGAAATGATCTTTATTCTTTTGAATGTTTCCATCTGGTCATGTCGAAGTTCAATGATGGCTTAAGTGATAATAGACCTTTTACTTTATTTTAATTAGTTAATTAATTAATTTATTTTTTCTCTGCAACAAGAGAAGCCACTGCAATGAGAAGCCTGCGCACCGCAACAAAGAGTAGCCCCCCCGCTCGCCGCAACTAGAGAAAGCCCGCTCACGGGCAGCAACGAAGACCCAATGCAGCCAAAAATAATAAATAAATAAATAAATAAATAAATAAGTAAATAAATAAATAAATTAGACCTTTTATTTTAAACAAAATACAATATTTATATGACTTATTCTCTACAGGGTCCAGTGAAGTGGAAAAAATGTATGCATAAGAATTACATAACAACCATCTATATTTGAAAAACACTACCTTAGGAATTGTAATTTTATCAGCAGATGTAGCCTCAATTAAAAAATAGTAGTTAAACTAAAAACAGATGACTCAAAATGACTTTTAAAGAGAGAGAATGCAGGAAAATTTCCCGTGGCCATGGGTATGCAGGGGTCAGATGCCTTGAAAGCTGAATCAAACCTGCATGTGACCTGCATTCCAGACTCCTTAACCTTCCTCTTCCCCCAGGGACCTGATGGCTCAGGGGATGCACTGATCCTCTTGGACCTATGCCCAGGGCTGCTTGTTGAATAGAAGGGCATTAGGTCTCAACTTAGCCCTCAAAACAACACACATTTATTCTAGTTCTCTAAGTTAGAGGTGTGGCTTTGCTCTCTGGTTTCTCTGCATCAAAGTGCTGACGGGCTGGGCTCTTGTAGAGAGGCTCATTCCAGGCTCATTCAGGTTGTTGGCAAAACTCAGTTCCTTGCAGCTGTAGGATTGAGGTCCTTGTTTTGTTGCCAGCTGTCAGCGGGGGCTGGCTGTAGCTTCTAGAGGCCTTTTTCAATCTTTGCACTTGGACACTTACACCTCAGCAGTGCAGTGAATCCTTCTCCCACTTGGAAGTTCCCTGACTTCCTCTTCTGGCTCCAGCTGGAGAAATTTCTCTGGCTTTAAGGTCTGAAGTGACTAGGTTGGGTCCATCTGGTGAGTCTAGGATAGTCCTCACCTCAAGATCCGTAACCTTAATGACCTCTGTGAAGTCCCTTTTGCCACGTGACATGACATAAACACAGGATCCAGACAGTAGGGTGTGGCCATTAATCAGCCCACTGTAGGGTTGCTTGAGAAAATTGGAAATTTAATCAGCTTCAGCCGATTTTTGTCTGGTACAGCCATTTCCTTTTCTTAGTCCATTGAGCTTTTTTTCAGTTGATGCAGCTGCCAACCAGCTCTCTTGAGCTTTTTTCCCGTGGGAGATAGTCCATCTAGCTTTCCAAGAAGGAAGTTGTTCATCGTAATTCTTTCTCCAGATCTTCAGCCATCTTCCAGTTGGAGCTGTGTCTCCAATTCATGCTGCTGATGCTTTCCTATGTTTTAGGAAGTTTTTTCCCTCAGAGGTAAATTACTTCCTCGATTGGTTTTCTGCAAAGTTTCACTGCGTGTTCTTGACACAGTTCAGGCGGTAGTTGAAGTTTCAGTTGAAGTTCTTGACTTTCACCTTTAGGTTGTGAATTTTTAAACGTTAAGATATTTGTTCAGTTTGGAAACTTTTCATTTGACCTGTAAGCTCTTCATCCATTTGATTTTATTCAAATAATTTAAAATAATTCCTGGTCCTCTCTTTTAATCCCTTTTAAGGAAACATTTAAGTTAGCAGCATCAATGAACTTCTTCAAAGTGACTTCCGACTGACCGTTTAGGCAGCCACGTGCGGTTCACTATTTTCATCTCATTTCATCTCATTCGAAGTTGCCATCATCCATAATCTTCTCTAAACAGAGCAGACAAATGTATCACCTTCAGTATAGTTTCAGTTAGAGATTTTAACTGGCTGCTTTGTCATTCACAACCTGTTTCATTCTCATGGTTTGAGTTTTCAAGGGTTTGGTTTTTTTTTTCTGTTCTTTAATTCCCACACTTTCTTCCATCTCATAACTTCTCGGATAAGCAGTTCTTTGGTTTTCAAATTTTTTTTTATTTTTGGCTATGTTGGGTACTCGTTGCTGCGCATGGGCTTTTCTCTAGTTAGCTAGCTAGCTGTGGCTCGCGGGCTCTAGAGCACAGGCTCAGTAGTTGTGGCACACGGGCTTAGTTGCTCCGCAGCATGTGGGATCTTCCCGGACCAGGGATCGAACCCGTGTCCCCTGCATTGGCAGGTGGATTCTTAACCATTGTGCCACCGGGGAAGTCCCTCAGATAAGCAGTTTTAGGCTTTCCTGAAGTTGAGTGTTTTCATCCAAACCACCCATCATTTCTCTCCAAAGTTGTTCTACATTCTTCTGAGATGCCTTTAAGATATTTTTGGTGTGTGTTACTAGGCAATGGAGGATTTTGATGCCTCTTCAAGTGACTGTGCGTCTGTCCTTGAAGGCGAGCAACATCACTCCATGAAATGAAAGGTTAGGAGTCTCGCTTTTCTATCATTTGTCAGGAAGGTCTACTTATCCTCAAGGGAAGAGATGGACATGTTCAGATTTTTGTCGAGTGCTCATAACTTCAGAGGGCCAACGTCCACTAGAGGTGACTCAGGCCTTCTTGGTCTTGTAAGCAGTCTGATCTTCTCTCTGACTTTACCATAGTCTTAATCCCGGGCACAAAACCTTTTGGCTCACTCTTTTTCCCTCCTTAAAGTACATGGGCTCTTTAGTATATAAAGAGCAGATACCAGAATTACTGGGAAACTCACAGAGAATTGGGCATCGTCCCCAGCATTCTGACAACACAGGCAGAGCACCACACAGCTGTTCCAGGGCTGCTGGAAAGACATTTTTGTGGCAGTCAGCAGACCCTCTCTGGCTCCAGAGAACACTGCAGCTCTGTCTCTGGTTGCCAGTGACCTGTGAACTACAATTGATGGCATGGAATCCTGCAGAGTTCTGACCCAAACAAGTGCCTGATATCCAGGGCAGACCAGCAGTGGGGCTGGGAGACGGGGAGGCCAAGTTCTGTAAAACAGGGCTCTCTAACTCTGCTCTGCATGAGCAAAGAGAAAATGCACGAAGAGAAAGTCGAATGATTTGGGTGGTGCATTGGGGAAAAACGCAAATGGCTGACTGCAGCCGGAGAAGCACTGGCCTCCGTAGACCCTGCCTGGCAAACCTACAGCAAAAGCCCTACTGCTAAATTCCAATGGCAAACCTGGGAGGCATCAAAGCAGGGCTGGGTCATAACCCATTCTCTGCACAGGAGTGTGGCAGGGCCTATGGTGGCATTTGCTGCAGCAGGGGACTCGTGTGCTCCATCCCTGGGTGAAGCTCACTCTTCTCCTGATTTAAAGTCTCCTGATGCAGCTCAGAACTCTGGTCTACCTCTGGACATCACAGGGACCTTTCACCACTGAGGACTCCCTATCTTGTCTGTGTTTGGTCAGTGCAGGCAGGGACAGGGGACTGAAGGACTTCACCAAAGGCACTAACTTATAGAGCTGGATTTCAACTGGAAGAATTCAGGAGAAATTGAAGTGTTTAATATTTCATGGATTTTCGCTGGAGCCAGTTTGTCTCCGTTCCATCCAAGCATTCCTGGATGGTGAGGCTCTCCTCCAGTGGCCCTGCCACCTTTAGCACGTGGCTCCCATGCTTGCCTGGGGTTGGTCTGCAGTCCATTGCATCACCTGCAGAAGTGTGCCTCCATGGAGAGCCTCTGAAGAGTAAGCAAGTCCTTCTTCCAGCTGAGTTTGCCGACTTCTGTTTTTTTTTTTTTTATACATGCCACATTCCTAGTATCTCTGGAAGATATCCTAGTATCTCAAGCCCAGAGCTTTATTGTCCGTCACCCAGGACTGTGCCATGAGTCCTGACTTGTCCTCAGTATCTTTATCCATGAGGGAAATGAGAGAACCATCAATGGAGGCCTGTCTGAGGGCTCTGAAGGGCTCCAGGGTTCAGGCTGCAGGTGCCCTGCTCCCAGGAGTCCCTCTATCTATGGCTCATTCCTGAACCAGAAAAGGTCATCTGGGTGTCAGTGGGTAGGCTCCAACCTTCTCAGGTTTCTCCATGTGGCCAGGAACATGGCTGTCCTCAAGACGTATTTAAAGAAATGAACATTACCTAGTAACTCATTCAGGTGTCATGTAAGTCAAGGGGATGGAATCAGAACGGCTCAGTTTCAGAACGCAATCATGTAACAACATGATGAGACATATCTCTGTCTCTATAATCTCCATCTCTATCTCTTAGTTCTCTCCGGCTGGGGATGCTGTAATAAAATACCATAGACCAGGTGGCTTAAACATAAACGAATATTTTTATTTCTCACAGTTCTGGAGGCTGGGAAGTCAGATATCAGGGTGCCAGTGTGGTTGGATTCTGGGTGAAGGTCCTCTTGCTGGTCTACTGATGGCATCTTCTCATTTGTGTCCTCCATGGTGGAGAGGGAGGGCTAACTCTTCCTCTTCTTACAAGGACAGTAATCCCATCATGGGGCTCCACCCTTATGACCTAATGACCTCCCAAAGGCCCCCACTTCCACATACCATCACATTAGGGCTTCAACATATGAATTTTGAGGGGACACATTCAGTCTATAACAATATAACTATGTTTGTATAAATAACTATATATAGGACTAATTTCAGCATTTAGCTGGTATTTATTTAGTGATAAATAGATATAGATCTATCTATCTATAAAATTCAATAGAATATATATTTATATTCATATATGTACACATTATTTGATAGAATATATATAAGTATATAAACATAAATATAGTCTATAATTATATATAATTATATATTATTATACTATATTATATTACATATAGTAAGCACTAAATAAATACTTACCAGCTAACTGCTGAAACTAGTCCTAACCTGCTTTTAAAGATTTGGCAATTATAGAGAGAAAGTATGTAATTAAAAAAAAATTAATGGAGAAATAACTATAGAAATATTATCAATCTTCTGAGAAATTTAAAAATAAATAGGTAGGGACTTTCCTGGTGGCGCAGTGGTTAAGAATCCGCCTGCCAATGTAGGAGACACGGGTTCAAGCCCTGGTCCAGGAAGATCCCACATGCCACGGAGCAACTAAGCCTGTGCGCCACAACTACTGAAGCCCGCGAGCCTAGAGCCCACGCTCCTCAACAAGAGAAGCCACCACAATGAGAAGCCCACGCACTGCAACGAAGAGTAGCCCCCGCTCGCCGCAACTAGAGAAAGCCTGCTCACAGCAACAAAGACCCAACACAGCCAAAAATAAATAAATAAAATAAATAAATTAAAAAAAAAAAGGTAAATATAGAGTAAGGCTTGGTTGGATAATTCCTTTAGCCTGTGATGTTTCTCAGCAATGGAATTCTTGGCTTCCAGCTAGTTTGGAGGAGTCCTCATTGTCATGGTTGTGTACTTTATTGTGCTCCCCTCTTCCTGGGGCAAGGGAAAGTGCTTTGAATATAGTAGACGTGCAATAACTATTGATTAAATAAATGAATGATATTGGAATAGGAATCTAGCAAGTGGTAAGTCATGATGGTTTTGTTATTTCATTCATTCACTCATTTATTTACTCAACAAAAAATACTTATCCCCTGCTGCACACCAGGCATCGTTCTAGACACTGGACATTCATGGCAGTGAATAAGACAGACAAGATCCTTGCTCTGAAGGAACATATTCTAAAAAGAGTGGCAGAGCACCAACAAACCAGTGAGAAAATGTCTAGAAGTGGTAGCTGTAGTGTGGTGGTATGAGTCCAGTGAGAGTTGGAGTCCAGGTGGTGTGGGGAGAGGCCTCCTGGCAGGAGATGCAGGCTCAGAATTATAGCCACAGCCAGGAAAGGACAGGAGAGAAATACCCCAGCCACTGTCTTCTGGCCTCTGACCTCTCTGAGGTCTCCTATTTGATAAATACAACCTCTTGGCTGAAGAGTCTGAGTCTGGATGATGCAATCCTTGGGGGTCAGCCTCCCGGAGCACAGAGCAGGGCAGAGAAAGAGCATGATCAGGGGCCAAATGTAGTCAATTAGAAAGATTTTACCATGTCTGAGCACCTTGAGGGCAGGCTCTAAGTTGGGTTTACTTTTCTCTTCCCCATAGGACCCAAGGAACACAAAACTTGGCAAGAAGCACATGCTTATTAATTTAATTGTGCTTCAAAAACAGAAATATAGATCAATGGAACAGGATAGAAAGCCCAGAGATAAACCCACACACCTATGGTCAACTAATCTATGACAAAGGAGGCAAGGATATACAATGGAGAAAAGACAGTCACTTCAATAAGTGGTGCTGGGAAAACTGGGCAGCTACATGTAAAAGAATGAAATTAGAACACTCTCTAACACCATACACAAAAATAAACTCAAAATGGATTAGAGACCTAAATGTAAGACAGGACACTATAAAACTCTTAGAGGAAAACATAGGCAGAACACTCTATGACATAAATCACAGCAAGATCCTTTTTGACCCACCTCCCAGAGTAAGGGAAATAAAAACAAAAATAAACAAATGGGACCTAATGAAACTTAAAAGCTTTTGCACAACAAAGGAAACTATAAACAAGACGAAAAGACAACCCTCAGAATGGGAGAAAATATTTGCACATGAAGCAACTGACAAAAGATTAATCTCCAAAATATACAAGCAGCTCATGTAGCTCAATATCAAAAAACAAATAACCCAATCCAAAAATGGGCAGAAGACCTAAATAGACATTTCAACAAAGAAGACATACAGATGGCCAAGAAGCACATGAAAAGCTGCTCAACATCACTAATTATTAGAGAAATGCAAATCAAAACTACAATGAGGTATCACCTCACACCAGTTAAAATGGGCATCATCAGAAAATCTACAAACAACAAATGCTGGAGAGGGTGTAGAGAAAAGGGGACCTTCTTGCACTGTTGGTGGGAATGTAAATTGATACACTCACTATGAAGAACAGTACTGAGGTTCCTTAAAAAACCAAAAAAAGAATTACCATATGACCCAGCAATCCCACTAGTGGGCATATACCCAGAGAAAACCATAGTTCAAAAAGACACATGCACCCCAATGTTCATTGCAGCACTATTTGCAATAGCCAGGTCATGGAAGCAACCTAAATGCCCATCGACCGACGAATGGATAAAGAAGAGGTGGTACATATATACAATGGAATATTACTCAGCCATAAAAAGGTACAAAATTGGGTCATTTGTAGAGACGTTGATGGATCTAGAGACTGTCATACAGAGTGAAGTAAGTCAGAAAGAGAAAAACAAATGTCGTATATTAATGCATATATGTGGAACCTAGAAAAATGGTACAGATGAATCAGTTTGCAGGGCAGAAATAGAGACACAGATGTAGAGAACAAAAGTATGGACACCAAGGGGGGGAAGTGGCGGGGGGATGGTGGTGTGATGAATTGGGAGATTGGGATTGACATATATACACTAATATGTATAAAATGGATAACTAATAAGAACCTGCTGTATAAAAAAATAAATAAAATAAAATTCAAAAAAAAAATTTAACTGTGCTTTGTATGGTTGGCTCTGCCTGATCTAAATGTGTGTTTCAGGCATTGGTCACCCCATGGGGGTTCTGGTTCCTCACTATCCCTGGGGAACACAGCATCTTGTTCACGATGTATTACAGCAATGTGCCTGGTGCACAGTTATGCCAGTGAACATTTGCTAAACAAGGATTCTTTTTTGCATGCAGAATTTTCTTTGTTACCCATATGCAGAATTGTGATAGAATAAAACATTTCTCAACTTCAAGCCTGCAATAAATGGAAAAGTTTCATAAAGGTTAGGGAAGAAGACTTGGGGGACAGACTATAATCATTTCAATTTCCTTCTCCCTCTGTCCCTGAGGAATCCTCTTTTGCTGTGGTGATTAAGAATCGATGCAGGGAGGGGAGAGAGATAAATTAGGAGTTTAGGATTAGCAGATACACACTACTATATATAAAATAGATAAACAACAAAGACCTACTGTATAGCACAGGGAACTATATTCAATATCTTATAATAACCTATGTTGGAAAAGAATCTGAAAAGGAATATATATATATTTTATATATGCATATATATATGTATAACTGAATTACTTTGCTGTACACATGAAACTAACACAAAAAGAAAAAAAAAAAAAAGAATCGATGCATGTATTCCCTCTCTTAGACGCTCCATGATGTGCTCTCTTTTCCCAAAACCATCGTGCATTGGGAACCTTCTTGTATGGCTGGAATAAGAGGAATTTAGTCACAGATGTGGACTTTACAGTCCATATTGTCTTAGAGGAGGTAAAATCAAGAAGAGTGTAGAGCATTTCTAGAAGTAGAGGGACAGGGAGACCCAGCGGGGCAGAGGTGTGTGTGTGGGGCTTGTGATATTAGACGGATTTCCTTGAGTTCATTAGAACCGGATTTATGCAGATATCCAAGGCTTACAGAACCCATTTAATGTATGCTGTAGACCTGTAAGGGCCCTGAATTGAGAAAAGGCTGCAAGAGTTGTCTGGGCTTGTCCTTCAGAAGGGGAAAGGCAAGATATAACAGGGGAGCTGAGTGCAAGACTTATGACCCGGGCAAGGGGTTGGCGGTGGGGGAGAGCCCTGCATAGTGTGAGCGGATCCCTAGGGGTGTGGTGGAGGCAGGTGGTTCGCCGGGCAAGCTCCTTGCTCCGTGGACGGCCAGGGAGGGAGATGAGAGCTACGGCTTCCAGAATGTAATCATTCATTGTGCAGAGACAATCCTCGATGAAAATTTTTCTTTTTCCTCCCGGTGTCACATGAAGACATCCTTCCCCAGCTCCCTTGCATCTGGGTAGGGCCGTATGCCTACTTCCAGCCAAAGTGATGCAGATGCAATTGACATAAATCACCTCCATACCTGGCCCACCAAAAATAGACATAAATCACCTCCATACCTGGCCCACCAAAAATAGACATAAATCACCTCCATACCTGGCCCACCTGCTCAGTTTCCCCCTCTCATTGAGGGGGAAAGGTATCCCCAACATGGAAAGAGAATTTCTGAATGTGGAGCCTGTGGTGATAACCTAAACATGAGCACAAAGCAAAGACAGCCAGATAAAGGGCGTCTAAGTCCTCCAATCATGTCACTGGACACTTCCCTCCTTTGGGTACGTGTTGAAATGCTTGGGATGGGGGTGCAGTGGGAGAAATGTTTGTTACTATAATCAAGTAACAATGCTTCTTCCATTTTGGTATATCACCCTTTCTGGGCTAAATAATGGTAATTTACAAGGGTCTTCTTTTTGAAGATTGCAATCAATTCTATAGCCATGATTGAACGTCAAGGCAAAGTCCAAATGGGATGTCAGTATGAGTCAGCCTGACATTATAAGGCGTTTCTCTGAAAGGGATAAGGAAAGAAGATGCATAGGATCTTTAGGCTAACCTGAGGCTAATGTGCCTGCCCAAAGGTTCAGGAAAAGTGCCTTCTCTTCCGTGCCACTCCCTAAAGAGCAGGTTTGGTCTGAAACTGGGTGGAAGGTTGGTGCTGGCATAAGAGGTAATGCGTCTGATACCCAGGTTCATAGACCAGCCTGCGAATGTGGCTAGAAAGGAAAGCGAAGGGGCTGAGCAGGGTGCTTCCAGAGTCATGGGTTGGACCTCTCTCTCCCTCAAGGCCTGTTCCCTTTCCTGAAATGGACCTTCACTGCACTTCCATACCACCTTGATGGAAGAAAGCCCAGAGGAGTGTTTGAATGTCTTTTCACCTCTAGTCTTTCTACCAAGCTTGCCAAGTACAGCATGTGCAAAATGGTTGTTCCTCTGACACACAAAGGAATTATTTCAGTGGGATGAAATAACTTCATGTGTGTTATGAGTTGGAGAGATGGTATATGAATGTGGGGGCGGGGGGTGGTGCTAACCTGTAGGGAAGCTTGGAATTCTGTGAGAGTTCAAAGAAAACACAAAGAAACTCTGGGGTCCCTGGCTGGGATGCTCAAAACTGGGAACGTGGCTTCTGTTTCGGTTTGGAGGCCAATCCACTCTCTTTACATGGTCACACAGCTTGGAGAGCCTTAAGAAAAAGTATTTCTGCCATTTAGAATTTTCTAGAAATGACCAAGATGGTTTCAACTGAGTTTTAATACTTTACTGCTAACTCAGATCAAAGGTTGAGCCTCTCACGTTGGTTCCATGTCATTTGCTCATTTGGACGGTGAGGTGGAAGAGAAAGGCCGTGAGGGTTGGTCTGCATAACAACACAATTTCATTTCCTAAAAAGTGGTTTCGTTGCAAATGATGATGAACCTGAGTCTGCGCCAGGCTGGCTGTGGTCAGGGTGGAACTGAGATGAGAAACCACACTTAATCCATGACTTCTACATGGTCAAGACTGAGAGACAGACCTAGGCTTCTGTCTGAGTTACAGAGCAAGTCACTAGTGATGCTTTATTCCTTTTTATTTTTCACTAGTCTTCAAGTTATTGGAACAGCTTTTCAATTATTTGTTGTTTCCTTTTTTTGTTGTGTTTTGTTGAGGTGAGTCATCAGGAAAACTAAATAGAGAAAAAAAAGAGAAAGAAACCAACACCCCAACCATCACAGAAAGAACACTTCAAACCTACCCATATCTGATCACTGACAAAGCGCTTATTGAATGCAGCTTTATTGATAGTGAGGAGGTGACAAACACGACATACCTTTTAGTTTGTTGTTCCTTATATAGTACAAGAATGTCTTAAGCAAACAAAGAAATTTTGGGCCAAAATTTGCTAAATAATACAAAGATTTTTAGGAGTATTCAAGACAAGTATTTTATTTCAAGTTCCCTGAGAGGGACATTTAAATGGTCTTGACCCTCTGAATGTGCTGGAGGGTAAATTGTTAATATTTTAGAATCTTTAATTCTCATAATTACCATGGAGGAGTGTTTAGGAAACTAGTCTATAGTTTTTAAAATATGAAAAGAAATACTGAAAAATAATTCCTTTGAATGCTGCCTTGTGCTAGAGAATATATCCATCAGTGGCTGGGTTGGGAATCTAGCTCATTCAAAGAAGAGTCATTCAGAGTGGATGACATAAATTAACTTCTTTGTAACTCAGGGAAAACATTAATTAAATGAAGTGATTTTAGTTTCTTTTATCTAGTAACTTGGTTGAATTCGGAAGCTATCTGGCCAGGATAACCAGCAAAATGTGGACCTCTTAACACTTACATATTTCCAAGCAAACCTCTATCTACATGCGTGTTTGTAAAATACACTTACTATAATTGCTGCTCTGCCTTAAGTCACAGACCCAGTCAGTACATTCTCACATTCTTCTTACCTCAATTATGCCTCCTCACTCGTAACAGTCCACTACCATCTAATCCTTGTTTAGAATTATATTCATCTGTACCATCCCTGACCTCCTATTCATAACCATTCTTACAACATAGGAAGTAAAAAGAAAACTCATCCAATGCCACTGAAAGCAACTAGTGCAGGAGGGTTAACAACTCGGCACCAAGAACCTAACTAAAAACAGACAGACTACAGGCTGGCTCCCTGGAAAGTCTTACGTCAGGTCTCCGGTCCATTCCAAAAAAGAGAGCTTGAGTTTTATTATTTCAGCTGCTGGGTAACCTGCTATTTCTCTGATACATTGAACCAATGCTTTTATTTCATCACAGGACTCTGGTATTACAAAAATAACAAGTCCTCTGCTTTTGGAAGAATAAAAGGAGGTATCGGCTTGGCTCCTAAGACTTGGGAGTGTGACTGAATGTAAGCTTAAAACGTAATGAAAATGAAGTAATTTTCCAGTTGGAAAACATGGGGAAGTCGTCAAGTTTTCTAGAGGTACCTGCTTCAGTAGTTGGGTTAAAGAGTGTGTTTCGCTGACACGTGGAAGATGACAGGCATTATTTTGATGCTGCATATTTTCATGTCTTTCAGTGGTCCGTGCAGGATGTTCCAGGAGGTAAAACCTTCACCCACCCTTAGGTTCCATGCTCCCTTCCAATTTGTTATGTCAGAAATTCTGGAATTCCAAATTCCTATTGGTCTTTGTTTATTGATCTAATGGTTGAAGCAGGAGATACAGCAGCAATGCACCCAAGAACCTGGGTAGCCCCAATATTTGTATCCTCTGAGTCTTCAGATAACCAATGTAGAAACTACGTTAAATGGTCATTTCAAATGCTTTATCCATTCTAACACATCTCCAGGGTCACCTCTGGAAAGCCACTGCCGAGTTTTTGTGCACTGTATTTTATCAAGCTCTGAGAGATGAAAAATCCTCTAGTTTCAGCATCTTTCCTCATTTGTCCATGATAAAATATTACAGTTGATTGATTCTTATTTCATTCCAGCCTTAAGCCCCTCACTTCACAATACTTCTAGGATCTCAATGGGAGATACATCTCTTGGTGAGCATCAAGAGATTATGTCTATTTGCCCACTTATGACCTGTAATCCATAATACATCACCTTTTGTCTCTCAAAACTAACGGTATGCTATAGGCTTCTCAATTGTATGAAAATATATGTTTATACCAAACTAAAAGATGTTACAGTCACCCTCATATAGGCTTTGGAAGTTGTGGCCTAAACAACTTATTACAAATGAAAAGCTAATTTTACCCATGGTGCTGCAAGGACAAAAGTCTATCTATAGGTTGTACATTGTGACTTAAGAGCTCAGTGATATAACCAGCTCCATACACTGGTTTCTCACACAGGTTTATTTTTCAGCCTGGGCCAATAAAGAATCAAGGAGCAGATCTGCTCTGTACTTGGAGAAGCTCCTCCTGCCCTGCGTGGGGTTAGGAAACAGCCCAGTGTTTTTACATTAATAATGTCTTGTTCTCAACCCGCAATGTTCTAGCCTTTACCCGAGTGTTACCATTAAATACCCAGAGATTGAACTTTCCATAAGGGGCAATGATATAAAATTGTTCCACAAAGTGTACTACTATATGAACCACTTTTCACAGTTCGAATAAAATATTTTCAATATAAATATTGTAACTCTAGCCATAACCTATCTACACACAGTGGGAGAGGACAGGGCTCATGAAAACCCGGTTATACTGTCATAGATGTCATGTTCCACCATTTAAATAGTTTGTCTTATTTTTCAAAATCCATTTGCACATAACCCATAATTGATAGGCCCTTCCTCTCCAAAACAAGTGAACTATCAAAGAATAAAAGGATAAATTAGAAGAAAGGAAAATATGTATCATTTACTGCCATCATTCCCTTGCTTCCAAACTTGGCGAACATATAAGAAAAATGATATGGAGTGGATATAGTTTAATTTGCAAAGCTAATTTGGAGCAGATGAAATTTTAAAAATATATAATCAAATGGGCATATATTATCTTAACATTTCTATAGAAAATGAACGTGTTAGATTTTTAATTAAGAAATCAGGATTGAAATCAATTGGTAAACAATAGAATTTACCAACAGGGGGACCCATTCATCCCGCTATTGCCAAATCCAGGAATTCCAAATGTTTCCTTCATTCTCACTCATCTAAAAGACTGGAAGAAATCAAATTATTGTTATTGGTTGCATAACCTTCAGGCTGTATATGCTATATGTTAAGGATCCTTACAGACAGAGTTTTATTTGGTGTTCTTCTGGGGGCTTACATGAAGGTCAAGGTTGCCTTTAACCATCTTGATGTAGTTTTTAGGGTGAGAGTACTACTTGCAATTCTTTTAATGGGGGACCAAAGTAAAATGCGAATACTTCTAGGAGAAGCAACAAAATGGTTTAAATTTACCTATAAATTAGATGACTGATGTCAGTTCCTTCTTTGAGAGTAGGATTTTATGATAGGAAATACTTCTGGGGGCCTGAGGCAGGGAGGAGGGAATCACCACTAAACCAAAGGCATCAACCTGTCAGCCCCTGGGTGGAATCCCTGTTACTTTCCCGTCAGTATTTGTCTTAAGCTTTATGATTTTCTCCTGGGATGCCTTTCGAAATCCTTTACTCAGGCATGTATAGGGAAAGAAACTGCATAGAAACACAGAATTAAATCTTAAGTCCTTATGGATGTAGACTGATTTCCATTTAAAAATGAAGCCTATAAAGGACTATTTTAAACTTCCTAAAGAAAAAAAAGAGAAAGGAAAATAAACTTTTGTACTAGAAATCTCTTACTCACACAGGCTTCGTGTGTATTAAAGTGCAGAAGCACAATCTCAAATGTGGGTGCAACCGCTCTATGTTTAGAAAGGAGGCCGCGATGGAAGTGCCCACCGCGAGTTCTGTCTGCCACCCAGTGGCCGCTGAAATAAATGGCTTCTTTCCTTTGTTGGCTCCGGTCCTGTATTTTGCTTAAAAAAAAAAAAAAAAAAATCGACAGAGAGGTAGATGATGCCACACCAGCAACTGAAAACCACCAAGGCAGATGCCTCGATGGATCTGAAAAGACTCCCCTGCAGTAAATGTTAGATAGTTTCCTTTCCGCTAGCTCACGGCTGAACCGCGATGCCTATCTTCTCTCCCCGCGAGCCCGCGGCTCCCCGGGTTCAGATGCTGACGGGCACGGAGGACACCGAGCTGGCGCGGGACTCTCGGGTCACGTGATTGGGCATGGCCAGGGTGCAGCACGACACGCCCACGGTGGCCTCGGGCAGTTCGTCGTCCTCCGTCCACTCGTTGAGCTCGGGGCTGAAGCACTGGATGCACTTCTTGTACTTCCTCTCGCCCTCGTTCCAGCCGCCCAGCAGGTAGGCGCGGCCGTGCAGCGTCGAGGCGCCCGCCGTGCTCACGCCCACGGGCAGCGGCGCCGCGTAGCTCCACTGGCCGGCGGCCGGGCTGAAGCTCTCCACGGTTAGCACGTCCACGCGCTCGCCGCGCGGCCCCAGCTGGCTGCCGCCCATCACGTACACGCGCTCGCCCAGCGTCACCGTGCAGTGCCAGCCCCGCGGCGTGCTGAGCGCCGGCAGCTCCTGCCACGCATCGCGGGCCGGGTCGTAGGCGCACACGGAGCGCGAGTAGGCGCCGCCGATGTAGCCGCCGGTCACCAGCACGCGGCCGTCGGCCACCGCGCTGGCGTGGCAGCAGCGCGCCACCTCCAGGGGCGCCTTGGGCTGCCACTGGTTGGCGGACGGCACGTAGCACTCGAGCGAGGCCAGGCCGCCCTCGGCGTTGCGGCCGCCCACGGCGTACAGGAGCCCGTTGAACACGCTCAGGCTGAAGTGCGTCCGCTTCTGGTTCATGCTGGCCAGGTGGATCCAGGTGTTGAAGCGGGGATCGTATCTGGAAGTGGTAGAGCAAGCGTGACAGCCTTGTGGGCGGCAGCCGGGGAACCCAGGTGACGCCGCCAACCAGGACGTGGGAGTCTCGACACTATCCTTGCGAGGAGGCTGGGGACCCATCGCAGCTCCTCGCCTGGAGGCTGCTAATCCTCTCTCAACCAGTAAAAAAGTGTGACCCTTGGGAAAGGCAGGGCAGGCATAGGTGACTCCCCTTCCTCCCGTTTATAAAAGCAGCTACTGGGACACCACCCCGCTGAGACCGACCTCCAGTCCCCTTTCCTTCATATTCAAATCCATCATCCCATAGGATTTAGGGGATGCGCACGTGGAGGAAGGGTGGAAGCTGGGTATTTGTGGAATCGGAGAAGGGAATATGGCTACATTAAAGTCAATTCCACATATCTTCAGACACCAGCCACCCCTAGCTCATTCTCATGGCTTAATCAAGAAAGTTGACTGAGTTCCTACATTCTCACAAACCCCTTCTTGTTCACACACCTCTCCTGGCCATTGCCGCCGTAAAGCTGTCACTAAGTCTTCTGTCATCTGTTTATAATGAGAACAATAGAACTCATGTCCCAGTGCATCAACAAAACCTTAACTTTTGATGCTTCTCTACTTTCTAGCACTTATTAGTAGGTCCGACTTTTTAGTGTAGGGGTATATATTTTTCAGTGTTCAGCATTACAGTTATTATACCATAAACACTGAAGTCAATACCTCAAAAACAGTGACTTGAGTACAAGTAGTTATCAGCAGGAGGAAAATAAGCACCCATAGTAAATTAACACTTTCCATAGTTCCAAGTATTGTAAACACAGAACTGACTCTGTTTGATGTTCATTCATGTTTGTCTCATTTCACCTCCAAATCAAAACTTAGCCATAGCTATAAATTAAGGGCTAAAAATCAATTGTTTGGATTCGTTTAAATGACACACATGTATATATAATGAAACAATAAAGAATATTTTTTATGATTTACTAGATGAATTTTCAGATCTTGCTCATTAGTTATGTTTGCCTTTGAACCACTACCATGATAGAAGCATGACTTTCTGAACATTTCATGTATATAGAGGTTTAATTTTTTATTATAAATATACAAAAATAACATGCATTTGAATTCCACTTTCTGCAGGATTTAGCATGCTTTTACTCTTGTTTACATGTATCAAAAATATTGATGGTATTCAGTCTTTAAGGAAATATTTAAAATTAATTAGCTGCCACATTTTTAATGATCTCATTCTAGTTGCCAGTTATGAATCTGAAGTCATCAGTAACAGTCCACTTAAAAAGAAATTTTGTACCATTTTAATCTTTCTTGCCATTTAATGTTAAAAACTAACTTTGCACCCAGTTTCTTTCAAAAAGGCAGGGTATTGTGAAGAGCACCCTGACCAGAAATGAGAAAACGTGAATTCTACTTACTAGTGGTGTCACTTCTCTGGGTGTCAAATTTCTCACATGTAAAATCAGAATCATCATATCTTCTGTGCTCGCTTCATTGGCTTATTTGGAAAATTATAATGCACAATATATGTGAGTGTACTTTATATAATGTGAAGTGTTACATATATGTAATGTGGCATTATTATTATTATTGATTTACTGAGCCAATGAATTAAGCTAATAGGCATGATTAATTTCATTCTATGTCAGGGCAATTTCCTCATAATATTGAACGATTTCTATTCCTAAATAAAAGAGCCAGTACCTGCAGAAATTGCTGACTGCATGCTTGGCTTGATTTCTTGCATCATTCTGGTCTTCACCACCGGCCACATAAAGAAATCCATCCATCACAGCCACACACTGATTAAAACTCTTGGCTGGCATCTCTGTAAGCTTGCTCCATCCATTTTCAGGGTCTCTATACAAGACGTCTCTGCTAAGGGACTTCTCAGTAAGGCCTGGACGGCCTCCCACAGTGACAAGCACACGACAGCCCCCTCGGATTCTCGTGCGTCTAGACTGCAATGTGTTCTGATGATAGGGAAGTAAGTGGTAGTTCATAGCATCTACAAGAAGCTTGTGACAATCAGCATCTTGCATCATTCTCGGTACTGACTGAACATAACTGACCAGGTCTTGCGCAGAGATGGTACCAAAGCGAATATTGCTCAAAAGATCGGCAGCATATTTCACTCTCTTTTGGTCAAATTCTAACCATTTCATTGCAATCTGGAATGCTACTATTTCAGAAGGCAACTGTAAGTCATCATCTATAAGAAGTTCATTAATTTGCTCAAATGTAAGTTTCATAAACTGATCTGATTCTGCAAATTCAAGGAAGTTATCCCGGATAAATTTTTGGGCTGCTGCCTTTGCGTTTCTCAAGGAGTATGTTTCGGCAATGTTAGCAATGTACATGCAGTTCTCAACACTCATTTCTTGTATCAGAAAATCACTGCACATCTTGACAAGGGTATGGATCTGAAGATAAATAGCAGCAGAAATAATGCTTCCTATGGTATACAAGGAGAGAGTGAGCTTTCCAGTGTAGGCGTATGCAATGACCGTGGCCAGGCCCAGTGGTGCGATATCACTGAGATCCACCCTTTGGGTAGAGGGGTCTTTTTTTAGGATGTTGTAAAAGTACTCACTGCAAGAAGCCATCACTGACTTGTGAACGTCAAAGGATTTTGTTTTGGTGCCGATGACTAAGTCGCAAAGGAAGCTCTCCTGCCTCATTTTACTTAAACCTTCCAAGAGGTTGGGGCCATAAGAAGCATCTGTTAATTCAGAAGAGATGCAGCTAAGGCCATTGCCTCCCTCCAGGAGCCCATTCAAAGCGTTGAGTTTGTTGAGGGGGCTGTCTTCTACAATGATGGTCATCTCATTGATGTTGCCTTTGTTCTTTCTGACAGTCTTCTTTTTGGGGGCCATGGTGGCTGTCACAGGCAAGAACTTGCTAAAAAAAAAAGACATGGTTTTATTTTAATTGTGCATTAAACTTTGAAATGCTACGTTGAGAAACTTTCCTTTCTTTAATAAGATAGTAGTTTTCTAATGGCGTAATGTAGATTGATTAAGTCTCGAAACTAGATTTAAAGACTTACATTAAACTAGATGCACATCTTATTCACAGTTTACTTCAGCATCGATCATTGTAGACGATTCTAGAAAAATTTATATTATCAAATGAGACCTCTCAATAGCTATATGGCCAAGTAATTTTATGTAGCAGAAATGACCCAATATTCTCTGATCTACCTGTACAGTTATTATGGAATAGTAGTTAAACATCATTTTAAGGGCTTAGTTTATGTTCAGGAAAAAGTGAATGACAACTACCCTGAAGTTTTTCTCTCTCAATAAAATATTATAACACTAAAGTTCAGGAATCCGTGTTAAATGTAGAATATATATTAGAATAAATGTGGCTAACAATCAATGGATAAGGAATTGTAATGATAGTCAAGTGCTTTCTACTCTACAAAGTCACTAAAATAATTTCCAGTTGAATTTCTAAATGACTCACAAACACACACAAACTTACACAATAACTAGAACAAAGTAGTTTTTAAAAAAATCGTAGAGTAGGAAAGACCCTCTTAAGCATAACATAAAATCCAGAAGCATAAAGGGGAAGACTGAAATATCTGAATATTAAAAAAATGAAAACTTATATCTATAAAACATCAACTATTTAAAAGACAAGCAACAGACTGTGAAGACAAATATTTGTAACATTTTTGACAGATAAAAGGTTAAAGTGAAGTTAACACAGTATTTATTTTTATTTATTTTTTGGCCTTGCCAGGAGGCTTTCCGGGTCCTAGTTCCCCAACCAGGGATCGAACCTGGGACCCAGCAGTGAAAGCGCCAAGTTCTAACCACTGGACCACCAGGGAATTCCCTAACACTATATTTAAAGGGCTCCTAAAGTTAATAAGTCAAAGGTAATCCAAGTAGAAAGTGGACAAAGACTATGTCTAGGTAACTAGGTTGTTCACAGAAAATAAAATACAAACAGTTAATATTTTTTAAACGCTAAACTAACAATAATCAGAGAACTGTCAAGTGAAATCCAGAGAGCCTTTTTAATTTTTGTCATCAAATTTTGCTTATCAAGTGGTTAAAATATTTTAAAATATTCAGAATATCAGATGTTGGTGTGGTACTCTCCATACATTGTTGATGGGAGTACAACTGATACAGTCTTTTGAATAATAATTTAGCAGCCCATTAAGAATAAAAACTATTTTTATGCTTTGACACTAAAGTTCTAAAGCTACTAATGTGCCTCTTAGAAATATATTTATATAGATGCTGACATATTAAGGACAGTAACCATTTCCTATTATCAATGTTATAAATATTTGAACCAGTTTTTAAATCTATAGGAAGTGTAGATTTAGCTCTATTACGTAGCTCTGAACAGCTCTAATATTAAATGTAGCCTTGAAATATATTAAGTTTACCAAATAAATACATAGCCCTTAAAGTATCACAGATTAAGTTATTTTAGCCCTTCTCAAAATATTGGGCATAGTCATTAGAAGATGCTACACTTAGAATTTTAAATGGATTTTATCTATAGCCGTTCACTTTCTTGTGAAATTACTGGTGTAACATTTTTTCATTTTTATTTTTATTTTTTATTGAAGTATAGTTGACTTACAATGTCGTCTTAGTTTCAGGTGTACAGCACAGTGATTCAGGATATATATATTCTTTTTCTGATTCTTTTCCCTTATAGGTTATTACAAAACATTGAGTATAGTTCCCTGTGCTACACAATAGGTCCTTGTTGTTTATCTATTTTATATATAGTAGTGTGTATATTTTAATCCCAACCTCCTAATTTATCCCTCCCTCCCTCCCTGTTCACCCTTTGGTAACCATAAGTTTGTTTCCTAGGTCTGTGGATCTATTTCTGTTTTGTAAATAAGTTCATTTGTATCTTTTTTTTGTTTTTGTTTTTGTTTTTTTAGTTTCCACATAGAAGTGATATCATATGATACTTGTCTTTGTCTGGCTTAATTCATTTAGTATGATAATCTCTAGGGCCATCCATTTTTTTTAAATTTTCATTTTAAAAATAACAAAATCAGTATGTGTAGTTCAACAACTCACAGTTTGCTTTATATCATTCCAGATAATTGTATATGCTTATGCAAACTTATATTTGCATAGTTTGAGCAGTGGTGTGCTGATAAATCAACTCTCCAGCGGGGGAAAAAAATCCCGTATTTGTAAGGTGCTAATTTCTTTAGTACAAATACACTCGTTGTGGTTGGTTTTAAGCTACCAACAACCAGTTTGCTAAATTCCTGAAAATGTAAATTGGTTCTCATGAGCTCCAGCATACCACTATAAGAGAACTTGTATCAAAACAAGTTTACGCTATATTATTCAGCAGTTTGCTTTTTTTCACTCGGATGTACTCATGTACATCTTTCCATATCAGCACATACATAAATTTATATCATTCTCCCTAACAGCTGCATAGATTCCCATAGTAAGGATATATAAAACTTGTTCAATTATTCTCTTGTTGATGCACATTTAGATGTTTTATATTTTTATAGTTTTTGAGGGGTGGTGTGTGTGTGTGTGTGTGTGTGTGTGTGTGTGTGTGTGTGTGTGTGTCTGTTTTGTCTCACTGTTGAGTTCATCCTGAGGGGTAAAACTTAGCTTTGATCCCCCTTGAAAGTCTTCAGTTTAATTACTGGAATAGATGTTAAAAACAATTCCATAAGCTTTCTATTGTGTTTGTTCCTGTTCTTTTCCATGTGGAAGGAGAGTAGCAAGTAGGTAGGAAACAGAGGTCTTTTGCTTTGCCAGGGCTTTTTTTCTTCCTCGTTAAGCTTTGTCATATTCACATTTATTTTTGTTTACAAGACTGTAGCACATTTGTCCTTCCTCATTCTTTCTTGCAGGCAAAGCCACATGCATCCTTACCTTGTGAAACACATTTTCAACCCACCATCATTTTAGTCTTCAAATGCATTTGACTTAGGTGGTAAGTGTCCCCTTGTTGGATTTTTCTGGGGAAAATTTTAAAAATTTTGCTCAGCAAGTAGTTATCAGACACCTATTGCTGTGTGGGCGGCACTGTACTGGGAATGATGGAGCAATACAATATGTAATTTGTGTTAAATAGATAAACAATGACAAGTACAAAATGACAACAAGAAAGTAGGGAATCACAGCAGAGTAACTTAAAAAAACAAAACAAAACAAAACAAAACAACCCAGTAGATTCTACCAGTAGGAGTACAAATGTGTTTTTGGAAGTAGCCCTGTCTACTTTCCTGGAGGAAGCCCTCCGGGCAATTTTTTACTCGTTTGGACGTCGGGCTTATAACCACTCATTGTTTTGGAGGAAATCCTGGAAATTAAACAATACGCTTGTAAATAATCTATGAGTCAAAGAAGAAATTAGACAGTATTTCAAACTGAATGAGAATGAAAATGAAAATACAATGTAAATACTAGCTCCACTACTTATCTGAGCTGTGAGTTTCCATAGATTACTAACCTCTTAGAGTCTCCACTCCACAGACTTACCTCTAAAGAAAGATAATAATGGTGCCTGCCTGTAGGGTGGTCCATGAAAGCTTAGTGAGAAATGTCTGTACAGCATTTAATAGGGTGTCTTGCAAAATGTGAATGTTCAAAAAATTTGAATTGTTTTCATTAAAATCAATAACCTTCTTAGATGTGTTTTGGGGAATGAAGGAAGTAACCTGTTTAAGCTTTGGGGTGAAGTCAATCAGAGAAAGTGGCCACAGGATGGAGGTGCAGTCATGGGGATCAAGAGGAGATTTCTGGAACAGGTAAACATTTCTAAGGGATTTTTGAAAATGCCAGGGAGAGAAATGGAACTCATGCAATAACATAGGCTGAAGAACAGATTATTTACTTTGCTATGAATGAGAAAGGTAACCCTGGAAATTTAGGAAACTTGGGACATAGGTTATGTAAGGAAAATAATAGATTATATGGAACAGATTGAGTCTATGAGCCTGGACTTCAGATTTCAAATGAAAGGAACTGTTTTGTTGGAGCGGAGTTAGGATGGGAAGATTTGTAGATAACAGGAATCTTGCCGGTTCCAGGAATGAAAGGTTTTTAAGAGGAGTAGGTATAGGATGGGGAAGGCCTTTAAAGCAGAGGAAATGCCTGTTGTGAAAGCAGGGAGGGGTGACTCAGCACAGGATGTGCAGATGAAGAAAACTGCTGGAGTGAGGGAGACAGGTAGGCAGGTAACATGAGGATACAGAAAGGATGCTGGATGCCAGGAAGGGTTTGAACTTGATGAGTTGCTATGCAATTGAGAAGGATTAAGGAACCTCCAGGAAGGAGAGGGCGCACTGAGGCCCTAGTGAAATCAGTCAAATTTCCTCCATGGCTTCCTTCTGTTACTTTCTGTTGCTGCCTTCTCTTTCCTCCATGGTCTGGCCTTCTTGCTGCCCCTGGTGTTCCCATGGAAACCCTCATGACCCTTTATCTGAATTCTCTTGCCCTTGTCCCATTTCTCCAGGGCCCTACTGGGTGACACATTAGCTAGTCTGACAGATGATCCAAGCTAATCCATCAGTGGGCAAATCTACTCTTTCTCCCAGATATGCATGCTTTTTGGAGTTTTTTGGGGTTTTTTTTATAAGTGTACTTCTATGACTCACATACAAATGTCTAACAGAGCTACCACTGTGGAACATATATGCATATTCTTTAAACTAATATATTATTATTTAAATAATATTTTAACATTAATAAAATTAAATTAATTTAATCTTAATATTATTAATTAATATTTTAAATATATATATATTTTCTTAATAAGAGAGGGTTTTTAGAATCCTCGAAATCACTGCGTAAAGGTAACTGGCTTCTTTAGCTCTGAGATGCAGGAGATCATTGAAGAGAGTTTTGAAATCAGAGCCTGCAGACCACTTCCTGGTGGCCATATTTCCCCAGATATGCTCATAAATTCAGTCTTTCTCTACTAGAGCTGCCATTACATCCTGTTCCTAGGTCTGCACCTCGAAGGTGAGGCTCTCCATCCACCTGCCCAGGTGTTCTCAGTCTGGGCCATATTCCTTCAATAACACGCTGCAGACCCCTCAGAGAAGTCTGGGGACCAGGCTCACTCCTTGGAAGCTGGGCTCTGATGTTGTCCTCTAGGCTGCAGAGGTGTTCACTGCCCCCTACATCACAAGAAATGCTCTTCCTCTGGCCCTGCTCCTCCATCTCCCAGGGAGATGGGGCTCTGGCCATGGCTTTTCTCAATTTAAGGCAAGTATGGTAGGACAGCTACAGGGTGTGCTCCAGGCCCTACTGCAGGGAAGACCAGCTCCCTCTTCATGGGTGATCAAAACCCAGAGGCTATGTTCTCACAGGGCAGACTGGGAAGCCTTTGATGACTCTCTAGGACCCTCACACTGAGGCCTTTCTGACATGTCACGCTGGGTACACACGCACACACACACACACACACACCCCCCACGCCAATTGACCAACCAACCAGCATTTTTCTACAATCACACTTGAATGAAAAGCAAAGGCAGCCTTAAAGGAAAGAAGTTATAAGAGGGCAGCCTAAGGAGTCATGAATGGAAGGAAAGGGGAACAGTTTAACTCACTTCCATTTACTCATCTGGTCACGGTGCTGGACTGCCAGGCTGATGGTGTGGGCTTGTAGAGGATGATTAGAAAAAAATGGAATATTCACAGAAACGTACTACTCAGCCCCAAGGTCATATGTGAACAAGTAGTCAAAGCAATTTGCACAGAAGTCTCATTGTCTTTTCAATTATAACATATATAATTTTTACAGTTATACAAATGTTCACTATGCACCCCTGGGTCATACTGTAAATGATCACAAATGGTGGTCACAGTGATACCAAAACGTGGCTACAAGGAAGAAGCGGTGGTTACAACGCGTTGCCTGTACATGTTCTCATACAATCCAGAGTGTAACCTAGGTGTTGAGTAATCCGTTTCGAAAGCATTCCATTCTTATTGATTCAATAAGTTGGATGGGGGTTTGGGGGTTTTACTTACTCTTGTTGTTGTTTTCAAAGCTTTTTGTCATTTTCTTTTCTTTTTTAATGAGTGAGGGCCTTGTGACCAGTGGCTCAGGGACCACCCCCGCCCCCGCACCACCGGGCTTGGTAGCTGGGCAGTCGCTGTGATTTCCACACCCCAGGGATGGCTTTGACTGGGGTCATGGTCAGTCTGCATGGGGTTTGCATGGTGAGGGGGCCAGCCTATCTGAGCTGCCTGCAACTGGGACAGTTTCAAGACTGTTTCTACGTTTTTCCTGAAAAGCACGAAGGGCATGATTCTCCCTCCCCAGCCAGGGGGCTCTAGTGATTTGCCCCCTTGGGATCAAAAAGGAGCTTTACAGGTGCCACAGGACCATTAGTGGCCCTGCCATAGCAGGACACACTGGACAGAGCAGGTCTAGCCCTGGCAGCTGAGGTTGTGGATGGGATGAGCAGCTACTTGGAGGCACTGCAGCGCCCCCCGTCCCTTCCCTTTCTGGGTAAAAGAGGTGACTGCACACAGTGCAGAAGGTTGTGGAAGGCTCCCCAGGCTATCGGAGCTATCCCTTCATTCTGTGGAGGGAGCTCAGAGAATTCTTCTCTGGTCGTGGACCTCATGCCTCCTTCCCTCCCCCTTCCATCCACTAGCGCCCAGAGCAGCCTCCCGGGTGCCCTGGAAGAGCTGCCTATTAGAAAGTGGGCAGAAGGGCAACAGAGGCACAATTCCACGCCCTCCTCCCACTGCCCACTGCCGGTCTTGGCTCTTGTGTCATTTCTATGATGATAGTGTTGTGTATTCAACACGTGATCAACAGCTGGGCAGTTACGTGAGCCGTCAAATTTGCCGTGATCTTTTGTATTTGCCAATCTAAGCATGTGAATAATTAATTCCTAAATATAAATCACCAAGCATGAATCTAGACTATGTATTCAATGTAAACTATTACTTTCATTTCTACCTAAAATAATAATTGTAGAGCTAGCATGTATAAATTGTGGAATAACTGTGTGCTGGGCCTAGGTAAATACTTGACATGATTTTATTTTTTAAAATTTAAGCATCATGAAAATTCTAAAAGGCAGGTAATATTATGTTCATTTTACAAATGAAGAAATTAAGGTTCAGAGAGAGTTTTAAAAACATATCCAAGGTCACACGATGGGTATATAACGTGTAGTAGGGCAAAGATTCAAACCCAGATTGAACCCTGACCCCCTATATAGCTCTTATATCCAGGGCAGGTTGAAATCTGTCACAGGTTAAAAAGTTAACTCCTTCCAACATGGGAAGTTTGAGATTGCGTGAGGTGGAACTCAAATTTATAAAATCAAAGTTTGGATATGGAGAACATGAAATGGTTCTTTATAGCTCCAAACACTGAAATAAAAGAGCTGCCCTTTTAATTGTAAGACAGATTCGTTCGGGGACATTCAGAGCCTGTGGGTTTCTTTATCCTATTAGGGGTTGTGAGGCTATCAAACTCTAGTAGTCTGGGTAAGCCAAAAACAGAAGTAGGTTCAAGGACATCTTGTATGAATTTGTTGATCAGAGTATCAGACACCTCCTTTTCAGTGTTAGGTTGAATACGGAATTATCAGTTTTTGTTTAAAGACAAATATTATCAATTTCTGATGGCTCAACTTAGCTAGAGGCCTGCTATCTATAACATATACACACTCTATACATAAAGCTAACTTCTATTTTCCAAAACTGGATACAGGATGTAAGGACCCTGTGCTAAGATTTTTGGTTTTGGTTTTGTTGAAAATTTTAGTAAAATAGCTCTTTCTTTTACTTGTCTTTTGTGTGTGTACGTTAAGGTTGCAGGAAGTGGGGTTAGAAATCTAGTTTGTAAGACTAATGTCCCTTTGGTGGTCACAGAACTGAGAATTGTGTTTTGATGTTAATTTTGCTCTAAACATCTGAAAGACCTATGGCAAAACATTCAACTTTTTAGGATTTCAGTTTAATCATCTGTCAGATGAGATGTATACCTTTCAGTTGTAAAATTTTACAGAGAGTTAAAAATAAACAGCTGGCTTTTGCTGTCAGAATTGTCAAAGTCCGGTCTGTATCACTTCTCCCCCCTCCCCCCCGCCCCGCAATATGGCCTTTTAGAACCCTAGCATCAACTCATGATCAGATATGGATAAACCAACAGAGACAGGGGATTCTCCATTTGCACGTCATGCATTTGGGTCTGAGTTGCCAAATTTAGTAAATAAAAATATAGGATCTCCAGATAAATTTGAATTTTAGAAAAACCACCAATCTATTTTAGTATTTAAATACATCCCAGGTGATATTTGGGACATACTTATAATAAAAACTGGTTTGTGGTTTATCTGAAGTTCAGTGTACTTGGGTGTCCTGTATTTTATCAGGCAACCCTTTTCTGGGTTGGGTTTCAGGTGAGCCCAGGAATTCCATGAACATTTCTGGAATATTATGAAAACATGTTGTGCATGTGTGTTTATGTGTATTTTTCTATAAAGTGGGCCCAGAGCTTTCAGAGGTTCACAAAAATGTCCATAACTCCAAATAGATCTAGAACCGTTGGACTGAAATGAGGCTGCCAAGACATGGTAACATAATTCTACCCTCTTCTACAAGGGGGCAAGTCCATGTGACAGGATCACACCTGTCCCTCCTGGCCTGAAACAGATTTCAGATGAAAACTCCTAGAACCAATTACAGAAAAGAACTGTCACTTTATAAGTAAGAACATTCTCTTTCCTGCTGCCCTCCACCCCGGCCTCCTGGGAGAGACTGTACCCAGGGCAAGCTGGGAAGCCATGTGTGCCAAAGTGTCACTGTCACTCTCATGCCAGAATGAGCTAGGGTCCCAGAAGGTCTTCTTGCCAAGGGGGCGTCAGCTGCGCCTGCTCTGGGTCCCCGCCACATTCCAGCCCCCCCGTGTGTCGGCTGGCAGCCTGACCCCGGAATAGAAACACCCAGCCTCTGCCTCTTGCCATTTTCAGTGAAGTCCAACTTTAGGGGGCTTTTCTACTTTACTGTTTCATTTCCAAAAGGATTTCTAGCATAAAACATATGTCAGCATTGCCATAGGTACACATTTGGAACAAAAACTTGTTTCACAGTTAAATTAAAAGCTGTTCTTTTTTTGCAGGAGGGATTTTGTCAATAGGTTCTATTTCTGGGGATTCAAAGAGTTGTCTGATTTGTTTGCTACCCATTTCAACAAAACTGATTACATTTTATCTAAACTTATCAGATACTAAATGTTCCTGATGGTTCCTGATAAAAAATGGAGGTGAAACTCTAAATTTTATGAACAAAACCCAAGAATTTTATTTTCCCCCTCCCCTTTCTATAAAATAGAGGAAGAAAAACCTATATTAGGCTTTAGAGACTTAAAATTATTGTTAGAAATTACAAGTCACTTTACTTTCATAAGGCATCCCTAGCATGCATTTCTATTGCTATGACATTCTTCTCATCTATCGCATCCCTTGGATTTCAAGAAGATGTTTTCTGGCTCCAACAGGAGGATGTGACCCAGCTGTAGACCACTGTCAATGAAATCACTCTACCACCGCGAACGCAGACGCCCCCCCCCACCACCCCCACCATTCAAACCCCAGGATTAGAAGACCAGAATTGGAGATTGAGGCGCCAGCTCCTTACCGTCCTGTGTGAGGGGCGTCCCCGACTTGTGATGGTGAAGTTTCAGCAGAAGATTCCTTTTGAGAAGCAATCTGTGGAGAGAGAGACAGGGAGAAGGAAAATCCGTTGGGGAACCACCAGCAGCCACCTGACGCGTCCCAGCAGCAGCAGTTTTTAGAGTGACCTCTTGCCATCCCTCTGGCTGCAGCGCCGCCCGAGCCTGCGCTCTGAGCCCTCCTCCCCCTCTTTGGCTTCAATTTCAGGTCACCCCGGGGCAGAGGGCGGAGCCCTGGTTGGTGGAGAGGGCTTGGATTTCTTGACCTGCCCAGTAGTTAAAAACAAGAAAGTCAAGAGCTCAATCAACCTGGGAGTGTGGAAAGAAAATTAACTAGGTGGGTATTTAATTGTTGGAAGCAGATTAGAGTGTGTGTACTTGGTAAGAGAAAGGGAAGGTTGTGGATAAAAATGAGCTACTAGAAAGGTTCATAGCCTGGTCACCTCAGGTCCTTTGAGAAGATTGGGTTTTTAAATAGACTGTTCTTTAGAAAAGGAACTTGGGGTAGCTCACATGTGGCACCAGAATCACTGGAGTCATTGTACAGTTCAACAGAGTAATGTTCATGACCAGTCCCTATTATCCAGTGATCCGCAGGGAGGCCTGAGATGAACACACACTCCAGCACACATGCAGCTTGGGGAAATGCTCTGGCAACGCTTCCTGTGGAAAAAAAAATGTAGAGGGTTATAACTGACCACAAGCTTTAAATAGGCACCAAGAGTGTGAAATGGCTGCTAAAAAAGTTACCCTGATATTAGGCTGCAATAAAAGAAAAATAGATCATGGAAAATAAATGTTCTAATTATTCTTCATTAGTCAGATCATGCATTCAGCATTACTTGGCCGCTGTGGCACACTAAGAAGTTATTCTGTATCCTGAAGGAAGTGGCTGGAAGGAAGCTGGGCGTATTGGGACCATCTGCAGAAAAGGAGAACTAAGAGAGGACTTAGGAGAAGTGAGTCTCCTGGGTGCAAGTGTTTTGGGGGCTCCCCCCTTCCCCCTTGGCAACCACAAGTCTAATCTCTATGTCTGTGTCTGAAGAAATGTGACCTTTATTCTTAAAGCAATGGGGACCTACGTGTTGAAGTTTATTTTAACGAAAAGATGGCCATGATGAGATTGGTATTTTGGAAAGAATGCTCTGGCATTTGGGGAGTATAACCTTTGTAGAATATAGAGGTTTAGAAAGAGATTGAAAATATTAGGTGAGTTATCAGCAAAGACTAGGGTAGAGTAGGTGGTATTGGTGACGGAGAACATGGGCTAGGATTGCCCAACAGGATAGAAGGCCCAGTTGAGGTCAATGGCCGTGACTGTTGGTCTGAGACCTGTCAGCCTGCTTGTGTGTTTTTCTTAAGCCACGTTCAACTGCAGAGAAACCAGAGAGCTGGATTTAACTGGAGAAGGGGTTTTGCAATGTGGGTAATTTATTTGTTTCCATTGCTAGCGCCCACCTCTCCTTCACCAACCTTCCCTGACCCTCTGCCACAGACCAACTCAAATGTAAGCTCCATGAGGGCAGGGATCTGTATCTGTTTTGTTCACTGATGAGCCCCAAGTGCCTAAAACAGTGCCTGGCACATAGTGGATGATGAGTCATTGTTTATTAACTGACTAGGTGAATAAATGAATGAATAAATAAATTTTGAATGAGAAAGATGAAGTTAGAGAACAAGAGACTTGAGAGTGTATGCCAAGAAGTATTATAATGACAGACCACAAAACTGAGCTGAATAAGGGTGGATATGAAGTCCTGAGGGCGGGGAATTCTTCTTGTTAATTGCTGCAACCCCAGAACCAAGACAATGCCTAGCACATAATAGGTTCTCAATAAACATTTGTTGCATAAAAATATAATACTGACTACACAATAAATTAGAAAGATGAAAAGTATTGTGATATTTTGCTTTTTACTCATCCTAGTTGTCTCCTACAACAATTCACAGGGATTCTCTAGCTAAAACGTGTCTTTCAAAAAAGCTTTTATAGCTGAAAGAACCACTGGACGATAACCCTTGGTCCCCAAAGTATATGTATCTGCTGTAGATTATAGCTCTGATCACTTAGCCAGTTCTCAATTCCTACTCTCAGTAGGAAGTCGTTTAGAATGCTGCTTCTCAAACTTTAATGGATACAGGAATTACCTGGGAACCTTGTTAGATAGCAATTCTGATCAGGTACATCTAGAGTGGGGCCCAAGATTCTGCCTTTCTAACTAGCTCACAGGTAATGCTGATGTTGCTGGTCCAAGGACCACACTTTGAGTAGCAAGGATTTGGAATGCTTGGTTACTCAATATCGGAAAGGAAAGGGTTTGTTAAAGGGCAATAGAAGCCATTCCATCAGAACTCACTTAGTGTTCTAATACCACATCTTCAGATCTACTGGAAGAAGTCCCCAACCTTTCCTTCTTTGCCTCATTAAAAATGGACCAGCCCTCCTTCTAAACCCAGCTTTGGATCACAGACACAGCCACCTGTTCGAGAACCTTGCTCTCTCAGCTCTGCCCCCTCTGTACCCAGTCCTCCATATCTGCCAGCTAATTTCTACCACCATTGAATGGTACACAAACTCTCCTATTTAAAAAACAACAACAACAAACAAAACTATCAATTTAGTCTACCTTCCCCAGCAGTTAATGTCATATTTCTCTCCACATCTTCACAGCAAACTTCTCGGTGTATATCTTCACCTGCTGCCTCTATCTTGTTGCTTCCCATTTCCCCCTCAACTAAATCCAACCAGGCTTCCCTGTTTGCCCTTCTACCAAAGTGCTTTGCCAAGGTCATAAATAATCCCAAGTCACTGGTTTTTTGGACATTTGTCAGTGCTTGACCTTTCAGAATTATTCCACACTGTTGACCAATCGATCCTACTAAAAATGCCCTTTTCCCATTGGTTTTGCTTTCTCTCCAATTGCTCTGGCTGTTTCTTCTCATTCTCCTTTCCTTACAGAAGTTCTTCTGCCGAATTCTTGAAGATTCAGAGCTGTCCTAGACTCCCTTCCATCCTCAAAACCACGTCTGGAAGATGAGCTCATGCATTTCACAGGCTCCTTAAACTCATTATTTCTAAGACTGAAGTCATCCTTTCCCTCCAAATATGTTCCTCTTACAGTATTCTCATTGGTAGTGAATAAGGCACCCCATCATCCAGTTCCTTAGAGGGTAAATCTGGGGTCATTCTTTACCCCTTCCTCACCACCCTGCACCCTCATCTCCACATCTGATTGATCACCATGTCCTCGTATTACATATCTGTAATTTCTCTCCCATTGCTGTCATTCTGGTCCAAGCCATCATCACCTCTCACCTGGACCATCATGAAATCCCCTAAACGGCCTTCTTGTGTCCACTCTTGCTTCCTTCCAATCCATCCTCTACACAGCGTAGTCAAAGTGATCTTTCCAAATCTGATCATGTAACTCCCCTGCAGGAAATACAACAGCTTTCCGTTTCCTCAGGATAAAGTGCCAAATCCTTCTCTGGCTTGCAGTGCCTTTCAGACATGTGGTCCCTGTCTATCTCTGTGATCTCTTCATGCAAAACCAGCCCTCGCCCTCTCCAAGGGCCTCAGATGGGCTGTGTACTAATTGACTGAAAATCAGAGATGCATTTCAGTGTATAGAGCAACAAAATATAAATTCTTTTAGATTCTAAATTCTTTTAGATCTAAATTCTTATAGATTCTTTTCCATTATAGATTATTACACGATATTGAGTATAGTTCCCTGTGCTATTGTGTGAGTCATATATGTAACTTTAAATTTTCTGGGAGTTGCACTAAAAAAAGTAAAAAGGAACAGGTGAAATTAATTTTAACAATACATTTTATTGAACTCAGTATATGTATAATATTGGTAATCAATATAAAGTTAAACTTACATTCTAAGTAAGTGCTAAGGTTTCAAAATCTGGTCTGTCTTTTACACTTTCAGCACATTTCAAGGGCTGAAATTTGGATTTGCCCCACTTCAAGTGCCCAGTAGCTAGTAATAGACACTGCAGGTGTATGGACTGTGCAGGTGTGCGGACAGCGCAGGTGTAAAGAAAATTTGAAAAGAAGCTTCAGCCAGTGAGAGTCTGCAGAGTGTCTGTTATTCTCATCACTACTTGTTATGATCTCCGGATACACTGGAAACTGTTCAAAATAAAAACTGAACTTTAGGGACAGAAGTTGTCTTAAAGTTGCTCTTTAAATGGAAAGTGGAAAATAAATCCTGACTCGTCATCTTGAACAGTAGCCTGGGAAAGGGGTTTGAGCTTGTGCCTTTGTGTTTCTGACATTGGGTTCCCAGAAATATGCAGTTTCATTTCAGGCTGGAGACAGGAAAGGTTAAGAGAACAAAGCTGCCAGTTTTTGTGCTCTTAGAAGGAGAGACTGGAGAAGATAGCCTTTGTTGAGCAAAGGCTATAGCAAGTCTTTGGTTGTGCAAAGTCATCAAGGAGCCAGAAAGGCCAGGAGACCAATAGGCAGTGGAAAGGTGAAGCAGAACATTTTACTTCTGGCTGCGGGATCTCTGAACCCCTTTCCAATGGTTGTGTGCTTTTCCACTGTATGAGGTTAGGTACGAAGCAGAGTCTGTCTCCCACCTTACAAGCCAAAAAGCCAGATGCTTGATTTGCCAGCCTTCTTTGCAGCAATGGCACAGATGGGCACAAGATAAGGGCTTGTCTGATCAGATGCCTGCACCCCCAACTGGAAATTGGGAGCCCTTCTGGCAATGGGGGTGGCACTTGTTTGCAGGAATGGCCTCGGGATCAAGAGCTGGAGGTTTTGGGACATCCAGCTGTGGCTTCCACGGTTCCGTGGGGGCAGCTGTGGTGACTGAATCTCTTCTTGGCTGTGGCTCTGGCTGCAAAGCCCCCGTTTGCTCCTTTCCTTTCCCTGGCCTGTTTCTCTGGTCTTCCAACAGCGATTCCCTGAGCTGCACGGGATCTTTTTTTTTTTTTTTTTATAATGTTTTCTTTTTTAAAATTTCTTTTCTTTTTTTTTTTAATTGAAGTATAGTTGATTTACAATGTTGTGTCAGTTTCAGGTGTACAGCAGACACACACATACATACATATATATATATTCTTTTTCAGATTCTTTTCCATTATAGATTATTACACGATATTGAGTATAGTTTCCTGTGCTATACAGTAGGTCCTTGTTGATTATCTATTTTATATATAGGAGTATGTCTCTGTTAATTCCAAACTCCTAATTTATCCCTCCCCTCCCCACCCCCCCTTCAATAGACTCCCTTCCTCTTTAGTTATGTGGTTTACTAGCTCAGGAGCTCATGAAATGAGGAGAAGCGAGAAGCTGGGAGCAGGCCGTCTGGAAGATGGGGAGTCAGGGAGACGAGAGCTGAGCTGCACAACATGAACTGGAGTCTGTGGGGGAAAAGGAGCCCTGGAGGACTTTTGATGGCCAGTGGCTGAAGTACCTGGAACAGCAAAAGTGCCTCATGATCTGTTTTCAGTGGTTTGCATTCTGCGGGGTGAGGACTCTCCATGGCACAGAAGTTTCGGTAAAGCCTGCTCTCCATAAACACTGGGTGGGTGTTTTGAGCAGAAATCAATGAAGGGTCACCCAGGTGGGCAGAGATGACAGGAGAGCTATGGAGATAGGCTGTGATGGAATGTCCAACAGAGGGGTCACTTGGGGTCAGAGGTGACAGACACAAGCCTAAGGCCCTGGGCCAGTCCCTGAAATGCAGGTGAGGGCATGGAACTTCCCAATGGCAGTGACTTTGAGAGGTCAAGCCAATTTTATTTAAATATCAGGGGACTTCCCTGGTGGCACAGTGGTTGGGAGTTTGCCTGCCAGTGCGGGGGACACGGGTTTGATCCCTGGTCCGGGAAGATCCCACATGCTGCGGAGCAGCTAAGCCCGTGCACCACAACTACTGAGCCTGCGCTCTAGAGCCTGCGAGCTACAACTACTGAGCCCACACGCTGCAACTACTTAAGTCTGCGTGCTCTAGGGTCCGAGTGCCACAACTACTGAGCCCACGTGCTGCAACTACTGAAGCCCGTGTGCCTAGAGCCTGTGCTCTGCAACGAGAAGCCGCCGCAACGAGAAGCCCACACACCGCAATGAAGAGTAGCCCCCGCTCGCAGCAGCTAGAGAAAGCCCTTGTGCAGCAACGAAGACCCAACACAGCCAAAAAAAAATAAATAAATATCAAAAAGGCCTGGAGACCTCAGATGACATCTGGGCCACACCAGAGTTAATCCACTTGTCCTCACTGAGAAGGACGTGCTCATGGACGGGTCACAGGGAACAGCAATGCCATCTCCATCTCTTTTTAAAAAATTATTTATTTATTTATACAGCAGGTCCTCATTAGTTACCTATTTTATACATAGTAGTGTATATATGTCAATCCCAATCTCCCAGTTCATGCCACCCCACCCCACCCCCCCACATTGTCTCCATCTTTATTGTGGGAGGTGGAACCTGCCTGCAAGAGGAGCGACTCTGCAAACAAAGGGGACACACAGAATGAGCAGAGACCACATGCCAAGAATTTCCAGATAATAGACTCGAAGCATCGCCTTTTCAAGGGGAACCAAAGGGAGATGTTTTATTATTCAGACACGTGTAAGTTTGAAGCAGGAAGCCCTGGCTAAGATAAGTTCAGGCCAGCAGCACAGATGTGTTCAGAGTTCCCATCAAACTCTGACTTCTGGAAAATAAACATGAGGTCCATCAGTGAAGTAAAAAACTTTCGTGGAGACTGCAGCTAACCCAGTGAATTCCCACTGCTCGTCCCAATAACTTCTAGAAATGCCAGCTGTGCTGGGGCTGTGCTCAATATAGTTAAGAGCTTCTTGACGTAAGTGGACACTTGCGAGCCATATGCTCTGTTGTGACATTTTAAAGGCGGCAGCACTGTTTTGGTTAAGACACACTTAGAAAGGAGAAAACATGTACATTGCAAGCACTTCTGAAAGTATGAGGCAGTTTGCAAAACACAGAGCACGAGTTCTCTGACTGTAAGCGTATAGTCACTGAGGGCTGCCTTTTGGTGTCAAATAATGAAAACAGGATACACATGAAAGCCTCGAGGACCAGCTCTCATTTGCGGCGGCACCAATGAAGAGTCCACCTTCTAAAATGTAGACGCCTGTTAATCAGAGAACTTGCTTTTCTGGCAGCGTTTGGCTTAATAAAAGTGAGATACTGAGTCCTGTGGCCACACAGGGTTAAAATTATAAGTTTCTTTACCAACAAGTTTTGATAGTGTATCTTCTCCATCAGTGACCTTCTTTTCATTGACCCCTTCCCTGACGTGTCTGCCTGCCTCTTTCCCACCCACCTCCCAGACTGTTCTATGTGCCTTCTTCCATGTTCCCGCAATGCCACGGGTATAGCTGCGTCTCGTGACACCTGCCACATTATACTAACGTGGTTTTCCCCTCCCTAGCCTATGTGACCCTGCAGGACAAGGTCCTTGTAGTGTCCTTTTTTTTTTGAATCTCTGTACCCATCATGGTGCCTGATACCTGATCAATGCTCAAGAAAGTTTGTCATTCTAGGGATGACCCATTTGCTTGTATTAATAACCTGCTAGCTCTAGAATAAAACAAGATTAAACAAGACCCCAAAGATTAGTTTCTCATTTTTCTCATTAGCTGCATTGTCAAAAAAACAAAAACAAAAACTGTTTCTGTGACCCTTGGAAGTAATTTAAGATGGAGTTAGGAGGTTGAGAAGAGGAGAAAAGAGAGCAAAGAGAGAGAATTCCTCTGAAGGAAGTTCTTGGGGGAGCTGTGGCATTTTCCCTTTTGCGGGGAGGGGGAGAAGTGTGCGTCCTCCCTTCTCAATCCAAGCGAGAAAGGCATTGAGGGAGTCACTTCAGGTGCTTGATCTGTGCCCTCTGGAATTCAGTGGACTAATGTCTGAACTCTGACAATGGCTGTTTAGGTTGCACGCTGTACAAGTCTACAGGTCCCATTCACAGAGATGACAATGTTTATAACCTGTAAAACTGTGCTTGAACTCCCTGGGTGTCTGACTCTCCACGAGGCCAGCTATTGTGGCTGGAGCTGCAGTTAAGTAATAGCACTGGGAGCAATCTGTACTTTCTCCAACAATGGGACAAGGAGGTCAATGCTTTTCTGATTGATTGTGTGAGTTCTTGGGAGGGACCTGGCCTGGAGCCTTCTTTTCTTAAGAAGGACTGCCCAAAGAAAAGGCTTTCTAGAGGGTTCTTCAAAATAGAAGCCTGAGGGTTGAGCGCTGGTGAAAGTGGGCAGGCCGAGGCGTTACGCTGTCATCATGGAGTTCCCAGTGGGGATTCTTATGAGGGAAGCACCTTGTAACAGAGTCAGCCCTGAACGCCAAGTCCAATGAGCAGCAGCTCCAGACCAGAGGCACCATCCATAGAAGACTGTGCCCTTCGTCCTAACCCTCTTGCCCTGGGCCCAACTTGGAGGGGTGGGAAAGGCAGCTAGTGAGGGAAGGCAGTGGACGAGGAAAGATGCCCACCTGCCCTGATGGCCCCTGTGCCCCTGACCCCCAGGACTCCCACTCCAGGCTTCTTGGCCTAAATCAGGCCTCAGCTCAGGGAAGGGAAAAATTTTGGAATTTGATCATTATACTAAACTGAACATTTTAATTACTAAAACAAGACTTTCCTAAAGACCAAAGGTGACCTCAGGACATTACCACCCACCCAAGGATGACTGTTTGAGACTTCACACAAGGACAGGGAAAGAACCAGCCCGTGCAGCCAGTGCAAAGCAGCAGAGGCTGGGGAGCAGACCCCAAAGTTTCTCTTTGTACCCTATTGAGCACCAAGCCTTCCTAGCCAGACCACATGTGAAACCCTTCAAGAGATGCCTATCAATTCCTGAAGCATCTTATTTACACTTGAAACTTAAAAATGTATACTCACCCCCAGTTTTTCAATGTAGAGCCAAGGCCTTTTGTGTGAGCACAGGTGAATAGGTCTTTCTTTAACTCACCCACAAAACATTGACTGTGAGTTCCAATTTTGGTTTCCTTATATTGGATTGAAAATTTTGAGAAACTTGCAAGGAGACCTAAATATAGTTATAAATGTATATGATTTCTTTTCTCTTGTCTTATACAGTTGTCTCATCCACACCCATTTTTAGAAGCTTGCATTTAACTGTTTTTTAGAAAGCATTCAATTTAGTGTTTCATAGAAACAACAACCTTCTTTTTGTACTAATATTTCAATTGGTTCACATAATATTTAATTAAATTATTAAATTCCATAACAGGTAGTTCTGGCATGAACAGGCTTGGGGACACACCCAGCTGCCTCTTGGTAAACACACGGTTGAACCTGTGGGAGCAGAAGCCAGGGTGTGCTGGAGGACAGCCACTGCCAAGAGCCTCCGTGCATCCCAAGCGTGGCCTGCACATCTCAGGGACCGGAAAGCGTGGATGCTCTGCTGAGTTGGCAGATGGAGGGCAAGCCCCCACTTTCAGGTGCAAAGTTGGAAGTAGCCAGCCTAAGAAATCCACATTTCCTGAGTCTCTACCATGTGCCTGGCAGGACCCCGGGCATGTGACAGCTCTTCAGGTTTCACAGATATGATTTTCCCCCATTTTACAATCGAGGAAGGTGGAGTTTGCAGAGATTAAGTCATTTACTCTAGGCCAATAAGTGGAATACTCAGTGCCTCTCAGACTCTAATGTGCCCAGGGATCACCCAGGGTGTATGACGTGAAATGCGTATTTTGTTTTAATGTATATATTTTTAATTGAAGAGTAGTTGATTTACAATGTTGTGTTAATTTCTGTTGTACAGCAAAGTGATTCAATAATATATATATTCTTTTTTTAATATTCTTTTCCATCATGGTTTATCATAGGATATTGAGTATACTTCTCTTGAAATGCGTATTTTGCTGGCGAAGGCCTGCAGTGGGGCCTGAGATTCTACGTGACTAACAAGCTCTCAGAGGCTGGTGATGCTGCTGGTCTGCAGACCATGTTCTGAGATGCCTCAGTTCTACCCCTGAGATTCTGACTTACTTGCTCGAGATGGAGCCCAGGCAGTCACTATGTTCTAAAAGCTTTCCAGGGCTCTTTTGTGAACAGAGTAGAAGTGATGAGTAGCCCCTAGGGAGGGCAGGAACATTGAGAATTGGACTGCTCTAGAGATGCTTAGTTTTGAATACTTCAGTTAAGCAAGTGTTCTAAAAAGATAAGAGTAATCTAACTTGAAACTATGAAAGTTTATAAAATAAAAGAATCCTCCACTCTTCACATAGTATAAAGAATTTTTTTAAAAAAAAATCAAGCTATCCCTGCACACACGTATGCCACAGTTTTCTAACTCAGCGTGTCATGAGCCTCTTCCATCGTCAGTACCTGTAGACCTACTTCGTCCTTATCGACATGGTGTTGTATTCTATAGCACGGCTGAGCCATAATTCATCTCACCAACCCCTCATAGGGGGACATTCAGTTGACTCTAATTTTTCTGTTTTACAGATAATACTGTGTGCATACATCCATGGGCACGTGTACATGATGTTCTGCAGGACAGACTTGTAGACGTGGAATTGCTGGGTTATTTAGATAGCTCTTCTCAAATTGCCCTCCAAATTACATCTCTAAAAGGCTCACCAAATTACATACGCATCATCTCATATAAAAGTGCCCCTTCTCCCTATCACCTTGCAATTAATGGGTATTATCAATATTTTCAAGATTAACCGATCTGATATGTGAAAAGTGGCTCCCCTGGATGTCTTAATTTACACATCATGATGAAGGCATGAAGATGAATGTCTGTTAGACTTAAGGATCTCTTCTTGGGATTGCCTGTCTATGGCCTTTATCCCTTTAGCTGTTTGGTTGCTTATCTTTTTACAGTAATCTTTTGTCTACTGTATGTTACAAGTATTTTCCTTCTAGACTATAGTTCATTTTTCAGTCTGTTTGACAATGGTTCACAGACGTGTTCCCTTTCTATATAGTGAGGTCTGTCAATTATCTTTCACGACTTCTGAGTTTTACTTCTTGTTTAAGAAAGACTTCCTCATCCCAAGATTATAAAATATATCCCTGGTTTTTCCATCTACTACTTGCATAGATTTGTCATTTATTAATCCATCTGATCGTTAGTCCATGCCCAAAATACATATTTTACTTATGACTTAAAGTTGAGCTCTTATTGGGTTGACCAGAAAGTTTGTTCGGGATTACCCACAATACTTTGTTTCTTTTATTTTCAAATTCCATCCTCAGCATCGAACAGGCCTCCTGAATTTGAAATACCGCCTTTATCATATAATCAACCCCACAGATATAATCTGGTTCCTCTTTTCATTTCTTTCTTCATTTGTGTGACTGTCCAAGCTGCCATAATTTCTGCAGTTTCATAGAACTTCTAGAAAGTTTAGTTTTCATTTTTCTTCTTCTTTTTTTTAAACAAATTTCTTCTCTACTTTTTTCCAGATGGATTTAGAATTCCCATGGCAGGTTCTAAAGCAGTCTTATTGGAATTTTTACTGAAATTGCATTTTAATCCATTAATGTGAGTGGAATTGATATTTTTATAATATTTAGTGCTCCATGAAGAAACAAGGCCTGTCTCTCCATTTATTCATGTATGTTATTCATATATATTTTAATACTTTCTTCACAAACATAGATCTTGCACATTTATTGTTAAGTTTCTTCCTGATACAGATAGAGAGATATGTCATCATTCTAATTGATTATTAACAGTATATGACAGCTACTGATTTAAATATATTTATCTCCTAAATATAAATCTTACTAGGCTCATAAACACTAATAATTTAATTGATTGTCTTTGGAGTTATTAAGCCTTCTTTTTACAAAACTCATTTATTTAGTTTCTCTTTTCAGCTATAAAACTAACAAGTATGAAATCAAGACAATTAGAAATGTAGAAAAAAATTACCCCAACAAACAGGGACAACTATTACTATTATATTATTTTACTTGTATCAATTTTCATTCCTTTATTAAAATCTTTTAAAATTTTTATTTATTTATTTATTTTTTATTGGTTGAAAGTTTGCCTTCCAAGGTCTTTTTTTTTTTACATCTTTATTGGAGTATAATTGCTTTACAAGGGTGTGTTAGTTTCTGCTTTATAACAAAGTGAATCAGCTATACATATACATATATCCCCATAGCTCCTCCCTCTTGTGTCTCCCTCCCACCCTCCGGATCCCACCCCTCTAGGTGGTCACAAAGCACCGAGCTGATCTCCCTGTGCTATGTGGCTGCTTCCCCCAGCTATCTATTTTACGTTTGGTAGTGTATATATGTCCATGCCACTCTCTCACTTCGTCCCAGCTTACCCTTCCCCACCCCTCGCCCCGTGTCCTCAAGTCCATTCTCTATATCTGCATCTTTATTCCTGTCCTGCCCCTAGGTTCTTCAGAACCATTTTTTTTTTTCTCTTTAGATTCCATATATATGTGTTAGCATACAGTATTTGTTTTTCTCTTTCTGACTTACTTCACTCTGTATGACAGATTCTAGACCCATCCACCTCACTACAAATAACTCAATTTTGTTCCATTTTATGGCTGAGTAATATTCCATTGTATATATGTGCCACATCTTCTTTATCCATTCATCTGTGGACGGACATTTAGGTTGCTGGCATGTCCTGGCTATTGTAAAGAGTGCTGCAATGAACATTGTGGTATGTGTCTCTTTTTGAATTATGGTTTGCTCAGAGTATATGCCCAGTAGTGGGATTGCTGTGTCATATGGTAGTTCTATTTTCAGTTTTTCTTAAGGAACCTCCATACTGTTCTCCATAGTGGCTGTATCAATTTACATTCCCACCAACAGTGCAGGAGGGTTCCCTTTTCTCCACACCCTCTCCAGCATTTACTGTTTGTAGATTTTTTGATGATGGCCATTCTGACCGGTGTGAGGTGATACCCCATGGTTTTGATTTGCATTTCTCTAATGATTAGTGATGTTGAGCATCCTTTCATGTGTTTATTGGCAATCTGTATATCTTCTTTGGAGAAATGTCTATTTAGGTCTTCTGCCCATTTTTGGATTGGATTGTTTGTTTTTTTGATATTGAGCTGCATGAGCTGCTTGTAAATTTTGGAGATTAATCCTTTGTCAGTTGCTTCATTTGCAAATATTTTCTCCCATTCTGAGTGTTGTCTTTTCATCTGGTTTGGTTTCCTTTGCTGTGCGAAAGCTTTTAAGTTTCATTAGGTCCCATTTGTTTATTTTTGTTTTTATTTCGATTTCTCTAGGAGGTGGGTCAAAAAGGATCTTGCTGTGATTTATGTCAAAGAGTGTGCTGCCTATGTTTTCCTCTAAGAGTTTTATAGTGTCTGGCCTTACATTTAGGTCTTTAATCCATTTTGAGTTTATTTTTGTGTATGGTGTTAGGGAGTGTTCTAATTTCATTCTTTTACATGTAGTGGTCCAGTTTTCCCACCACCACTTATTGAAGAGGCTGTCTTTTCTCCATTGTATATTCTTGCCTCCTTTATCAAAAATAAGGTGACCATATGTGTGTTGGTTTATCTCTGGGCTTTCTATCCTGTTCCATTGATCTATATTTCTGTTTTTGTGCCAGTAGCTTTGTAGTATAGTCTGAAGTCAGGGAGCCTGATTCCTCCAGCTCTGTTTTTCTTTCTCAAGCTTGCTTTGGCTATTTGGGGTCTTTTGTGTTTCCATACAAATTGTGAAATTTTTTTTCTAAAATCTTTTTTTAAATTGAAGTATTGTAGACTTACAGTATTATATTAGTTTCAGGTGTACAACATAGTGATTCAATATTTTTACATATGATAACCACTATGAGTCTAGTTACCCTCTGTCACCATACAAAGTTATGACAAGAGGAACTGTATTCAATATCTTGTAATAACCAGTAATGGAAAAGAATCTGAAAAAGAATAGAGATGTATATATATATATATATATAACTGAATCACTTTGCTGTACACCTGAAACATTGTAAATCAACTATATTTCAATAAAAACACTTTACAAATTTTAAAAAGGTATGACAAGATATATTTGCACAGTTTCTTCTACATAATTGTAGTCACACAGCATAATTGACTGGGTGTACTTTTTAAATGAATAAATGCCTTCTATTTGCCAAAATTGTTTTGCTGGAGATATATTTGTCTTACAAGGAGCCATGTTCTTCTCACTAATGGGCAGAAATGCTAATGTAACCTGTGCACTGAGATTACTGAGTTCAGGTCAGTCCTTCTTCTCCTGCCAGCCTGGCCTGCTGACGTCTGCACCGCCCGGCTACGGTTCAGTGTAACCAGGCCCTCTAGCCCTCACTCCACACATAGCTGCTAACCTCACCTCACACTCAGCTGTCCCTTTGCAGGCCTCTGTGAAGTCACTCTCAGGGCACAGGTGACGTGGAGGTGGCTAGGGCTTTATGATTCCATTTAAAAGGCTGACTAGACTGTGACATGATAGAGATTTCCAAAGAACACTTTCAAAAACCGTTTCTCATGTGGCTCTTCCATGGGTGGGTTGGGGGGCAGACTTGCTGGTTCTTGAATTGGTGCTTCTCCATCAACCCTATGGGGAGGTGGCTGGCTCCTGCTGCTGGATGTGATGGTGCCTTTTCCCCCTTCTCTGGGCCTCAGCAAACTTCCCTGCAACAGGAAAGAAAGCATTTACCTGATACCCTATTACTCTGCTAGACTAGCTATTGTCTTGGGAGTATTGGAGGGTGACATCTGGGGTGTCAGGACCTTCTGTGAGCCACTCAAGCCATGACAAGTTGATGACTTTCCAGTGTAGCTGCAATCACTCACGTGACCGATGTGAGGAGTGAACTTGGGACGTGGGCTTGGGATTCCATCCTTGCTTGTGTGGAAATGAGCAGAAATGTCAGCAGATGGCCGCTGAAGATGTTCAAAGTCTAGACGAGGCTTTTGCCATTTGGAAGCGAGCCAAGCTGGATGAATGACTTTGTACCTGTCCATCTGAAGAATCTTAAAATGATAATCCCGGGCTTCCCTGGTGGCGCAGTGGTTGAGAGTCTGCCTGCCAGTGCAGAGGACACGGGTTCGAGCCCTGGTCTGGGAAGATCCCACGTGCCGCGGAGCAGCTGGGCCCGTGAGCCACAACTACTGAGCCTGCGCGTCTGGAGCCTGTGCTACGCAACAAGAGAGGCCGCGACAGTGAGAGGCCCGCGCACCGCGATGAAGAGTGGCCCCCGCTTGCCACAACTAGAGAAAGCCCTCGCACAGAAACGAAGACCCAACACAGCCATAATAAATAAATAAACAAAATACTTAAAAAAAAAAAAAAGATAATCCCAAGGGAGCAGAACTAGTCCTACACTTGACTAAGTCCGGTTTCCTGGGTGGAATAAAACAACCACATTTTTTGAGGTTTTGATGAGTTGGTGAAGATTTCATATCTTTTTCCTTCAAGCCAGTCGACAGGCTTCACTTTTCTTTTGCCTCAGTTACGAAGGGGCCCACTTTAGCATAATTCCATGGATTGGAGCTTTACTAAGCGGTGATCTCAGCGGCAGCTTTGAATATCTAAAAACCCTGCGTGGGGCAGACCCAGATCTGTACCCACAAGAGCAGCAAGGAGGGCGTTCGGTTCAAAGGAGCAGATCAGACTGAACACAGCCCCTACTAACAGACACTGTGACAGACCCCACACGAGGCCTTTCCTCTCCAGCAAATGATATCTGTGATGGAGAGAGAGCTGAGACACGCAGCAGGACAGAGTTTGACAAGCACAGATCATCCCTGAGCCTCAACCTGGCTATCTCCTCTGAATTTCTAGAACATTATGGATTGAGAACGCAAACTATTTGCCCACAGCTGGCATGAAGCTGAGGCGTCTTCACTTGCTGCAAACAGCCTGCCAATGATGAAAAAGGAACTAATTTCACCCACAGCTTGGATTGCTGATTAAGTCGGCTCCGACTGGAGCGGTTTAAAACAACCGCACTGAAATTAACCAAATAGCCACATTACTTTAAAAGAAACATGTCATAGGCAATCAATAAATATATGCTGAACGGAAGCACAGAGCCGTCTGAACTGCTGTTTACAGGTGAACAGGGAGACGTAAGGAGAGCATTGGAAGGGCTGTTGGATTTCATGCATGTGACCGGAGGGTCTGCTGACACCAGAGTGTCACCACACCACCAAGAGTGGTCCTGGGTTCCTGCTCCCCACCTCCATCTTCACAATCTCTCAGCAAGTCCTGCCAGGTCCACCTCCAAAATACAACCAGATTCGCCTGCTTTCTCCATCACCAGGAGTCTTCCCTGGCTTCCTCTCCACCCCACTTACAGCCATACCAGCAGCCCAGGCCACTTCTCTGCTTACCACACTCCAGTTCATCAGAGCCCACAGGGCCCTTCGCAATCTGACCTCTGCCTCCCTCCCTCCCCTCTGCTTGTACCTTCTACCCCCAGCGCAGTACATGTCAGACACACTGCATGCTTTAGATTCTCTAACGTGCCTCGTAGCCTTCGCACTGCCGTTCCCTCTGCCTTGACTGTTCCTCGCGTGCCTCCTCACTCAGCTCACAGCTTGGACATCATCTCCTTAGAGATGCCCTCCCTCGCTGCCTAAGTCACTGCTCAGTCACTCTACTGAGTGACCTCGCTTTATTCCCTTTATAGCTTTGTTACAACCCAACATTCTTCGTTTGCTTACCGTCTCCCTCTAATTAAGGCAGTGACTTTGTCTGTCTTATTCACTGCCGTGTGCCCAGCGCCTACTCATTCTCAGCTAATAATGGTTGAGTCAATGAAACAGATGCTACTTTTCCTTGCCATTTCTATTTGGGCTGTGACCTCTCTGCCTGCCCCCCCACCAAATCACAGAAGTGTAACGTGGGACAGTTGACAAGAAACTGAGACCACCCACTCCCCTTCCCTCACGTTGGGATGGGGAGCTGGAGGTTGCAGTTCCAAGGCAATTTGCCCAACAGCATACAGCTCACCAGAGGCAGAGACCAGAATAAAGCCAGGTCTCATGACTATCTGGCACCCTCCCTACAAAACCTGTGGACGGAGTCAGGCTCCAAAACAATTGAATTTTGTGGCCGAGTGAACAGTAAAAAGGAATATGTGATGAAAGGTGGAAGGAGAGCCTGGGAAGAAAATATTATAAGACCTCTTAACAGGGCTAGGGAACAAGATCCCGGAATAACAAGTAAAGGAAAATACGTGTGTGGGGAAGAGCAGTCTTTATTATGGGCAGTGGAAGTCATGAGTACAGGGTTTATGCCAGGGCCTCTACAGCAGGCAAAGGATGTGGAAAGGGTGTGGAGGCTGCCTTGTAAGACAGTGTGATGAGCACCGAGCCAGGTAGGGAGGGCAGACCCCACCTGCAGACATTCACAGGCACTTCTTAAATGCTCTTCTGGACAAATGTAAACTTTTTATGGGGCTGTATTCAGCCCAGGGGCAGTCAGTTTGAATCCCCTGACACAAACCCTCAGAATCTGGTTGGGTCTTGGGTGGTTCCAAATATATAGTGAACTTGAATTGTGGTCAGTGCCGAGCAGAAGATCTCTGATGGGAGAAATGGCAGAAAAAGCCACAGAGTTGCTTCTAAGTCTGTGTCATCTTCTCTTTCTCCCAAAGCCATGCTCAGGGTTTGACTGTGCAGGCGGAAAAGTGACTCAGGACGTGGCGAGAAGAGGGAGCTGGCTTGTTGGCTTGTGCTGTGCAGTCTGCATGCGCACCTGTGCACATACCTGTGCACGTACCTGTGCACACACATGCCCTTCTTCTTCTTTACATGGACTCCAGGCTGTGACGGATTGTGTCTGGGACTTAAAGATGGTCAAGTACTCTCGTCCCTGGGTGGGATCCCAGAATTTGCTATTGAGTTAGGAAGGAAATCCAGGATTGGGTTGGAAAGCAAGGTTGATGGGAAGAGTTAGGGCATTAATATCAAGGATGGATATAGTGAGAGGAATCAGAGGGTAGCAAGTAATTAAAAGGAGAACTCTTTAAATGAAAGGATCTTTGAAAGGTAGGAAGACTACTCAGAGTTGCATCCATCAGTCTACTTTAGTGACTTATTCTTTAACTTATTCGTCATACCTAATAGGCTGTGTGTGTGGGGGGGGCAGGGTTTGGATAAAAATAAATAAAAACCGACCAACAAAAATCCTTTTCAAGGGACCCACTGAAGTAGTACCTGATTTCTTTGCAGGTTAACCTGACCCCAGAGAAACTGTCTGAAAAATAGCAATACAAGATCCTAAGACGTGGCTTATTTTGGTGGAAAAATGTTCTGAGGACAAAAGAACTTCATCTAACGCATTGCACTGGCTGATGATGATGCCTGCTGCCCATTACATTCCAGTTCAATTCACGGAAGATGAATGTCTTCAATAAACTGGGCAGGAGGAAAGTGAGAGTAATGATAGCTTTAGGGCAGGAGGACTGCTGCCACGAACCCATCCTCTCCTGCCCCAGCCCCTTAAATAAGGCACACGCTAGCTTGGTGGTCTTTCTTCCTGACTTCTGTGGCCTATTTGACCACACAGATAAGAGCACAGGCTCCGGAACCCAGTGAGGAGGTGTCCACGTGGAGGGGCAGCCTGTGGGGGTCAGGAGGTCTGTCTATGCGGGGGCAGTAAGGTCTGGGGATCAGGGCTCAAGTGGAGGGAAGAGGGCATACGATGTAGAAGAGCGTGCCTCAGGGTATCGCATCCAAGCAGAGTGAGGGAGGTGTCCACACAGGGCAGACTGTCAGAGCACAGATGGAGGGAGGGGAGCTCCCACCCTCCCGTGGGACTGACATGGGAGTGGAAACAGGGTGGGAGGAAGGGAGCAAACATCGGGGAAAGGGGTGGCAGCGGCAGTAAGAACGTGGTTATAAGTAGGGGATCGATTCGATAAGTAAACGTATCAAGAATGGTGGGTGCCAGGTCTCTCACTGTCAGCGAAGGGAGCTATAAATATGAAAAGAGGGGAAAGCAGAAGGAACCCTGTGGTGTGTGATTAGAATTGGCACTGATGCTGTACATTCGTGGGTGTGTGTGCGTGCGTGTGTGGAGATAACCGGCTAGAGTTCTGTTTGCTGAGACCCTGGGAGCAGGGATGGTCCATTACGTGCGCGATAGGACTCTGAATTCTAAATACCATTTTCTCCTAAAAGGAACCAGGGGTCATTGAAGAATTCGGCTGATTCCAGGGCAAGGGCAAGGAAAATACACCTAGAAATGACTGTGCTTTTGTATTCACCTTTTTTTGGAGGTCTTCTACCACTAGAATGATCTTGTTCTACAACAGCCTATGTGTTATTTGTTCTCCTCTGCACCTCCAGCCTAGCACACCATAGGTTCTCAGTATAAATATTTGCTGAATGAATGAATGACACTTTCACTTTCATCTTTTGCACACCTATTTTGAAAACACAGAAAGCTTCAAAAAACTTCTACCTTAAATTTTAACTCAACACTTCTATGCTAAATATTTTATTTATTCACTTATTTTATTGAAATATAGTTGATTTACAATGTTGTGTTAGTTTCTGGTGTACAGCAAAGTGATTCTTCTTCAGATTCTTTTCCCTTATAGGTTATTACAAGATAGTGAATACAGTTCCCTGTGCTATGCAGCAGGACCTTGTTGTTTACCTATTTTATATATAGTAGTTTGTATCTGCTAATCCCAAACTCCTAACTTATCCCCCTCCTCTCACCTTTGGTAACCGTAAGTTTGTTTTCTATGTCTGTGAGTCTGTTTCTGTTTTCTAAATAAGTTCATTTGTATCATTTTGTAGATTCCACATATAAGTGATATCATGTGATATTTGTCTTTGTCTGACTGACTTCACCTAGTATGATAATCTCTAGGTCCATTCATGTTGCTGCAAATGATATTATTTCATTCTTTTTTATGGCTGAGTAATATTCCACTATATATATATTCTTTATGCATTCATCTGTTGATGAACATTTAGGTTGCTTCCATGTCTTGGCTATTGTAAAGAGTTATGCTAAATATTTTAATGGGAATGTTACTTTCAGCCAATTCGTTACTTAAGAGTATGACCCAGGCATCAAATGGGAACACATACTTATTGAATACTTTGAGGGAAGAGGGAAATTATAGAAGTCAAGATTTTTTTCCTTTCTTTATAAAAGCATTAGAAAATTCTCCAAATTTTAAATTTTAGTGGAAAGTTAAAGAATAGTTTAATTTTTCTTTTACTCTCTGGGCCAAGAGATTTCCATGGAATTTTTCACATGCTCAAGTCTTGCATATTGTATGGGAAACTTTTTTTCTTTTAAAGGTAACTGCCCCCTGACAAGGCAAATCTACTGGGAGAACAGGTTAAGTGGAGAACGCTACACGGTGAAGGAGTCACAGGTGGAAACACCTGCTCTTTTCTCCATTCCCTCTCTGGGCTAATGGCACCCCCGTATCTGTCACCTAAGACATAAAACTATTTGTTGTGAAAGGTCCCCTCTCCTTTATGCCTCCCACAAAACACCCACATACGCACAATGTAACCCATCATCTTACTCTTACCTCTTAAATATCTCTTGTCTCTGCCTGGGGCCAGCTTCACAGCTTTGCAACCCGACAGGGCCGGGCTGTCAGAGGAGCGTGTACTTGGGGTTTAACGCTCTGCAGCTGTTGTCTCGCAAGTCTTAACCAGTTTGTCTGACTCTGTGTTTTGTGATGAAGTCTAAGGGGAGGATGGAGCAGGCTCCAGGGGCCTCGGAGCCTGGGTTCACCGCGGTCCCGCCTCCCCGCCGGGAGCGCTCCCACCGCTCCCCGGGGCCCCCAGCATTTCCCACGCTGTCCGGGAGCGTCGGGATCAGACACGTAGGCCCTGTGCCGTCTGGGGCGGGGGTGCGGGTGGAGGCTGGCGAGGCGGCTGCGGTCCCCATCCCGGGCTGGGGGCCGTGTGCGGCGGGCGGGGGGCTAAAGGGGGACGCTCTCTGTGCAGCAGTCTCCCGCCCCCCACCCCGCCGCCCCCGCTCCCCTCCCCAAGCAGGAGGAGCGCCTCCGGGCGCGGGTTTAAGATCCTTGGGAGATCCTGTCCCGCAGGGCTTGGGGCTGCAGGCGGTGGGAAGGGAAGCGCCTGGTTTGATTCCACCAGATCCCACCTGCACGGGAGCAGCACCTTGGGAACCCGGGGGCCCTCAGACGGGAGCAAAAGCACCCCGTGTCTCAGCCCCGCCAGCGCCCGAGGGCAATTCGTGCCTCGGGAGTCTCTTTCCTCCTTCCAGCCTTCCTGGAGGAACCCTCCGGAATGAGCCACGAAATTCAAAGTGTGTAATTCCGCAGTTTAAAACTCTGATATTTGTATTTAACACTGGCATCTCACAATATAAAGATGAGGGGTAAAATTCAGCGTAGTAACGTAGAATTTAATTTTTCTTTACTGGGAAAAGCATTAAACAGCAAATAAAAAAATACCCTAAGTTGAGAGAGGTTTGGGGTGGAGATGGGGGCTAGGGAAGAAAGGAAAACACTTGTACCTTTCACGGCACTTCTTGGCACTGTCCCTTGAACAAGGGGCCCTGCCTTTCGGTTTGACACCGAGCCCTGCAAATTCTGCACGCCCCCCCAACCTCCCCTCACCACCCCCCTCACCCCCGTCTCAACCTCTTCATCTCCAACCCGCGGCTACTTCCTTTGCTCCGGCCCTAATCTATCTCCTGGACCGTTTCAACAGCCTCTTCCCTGTCTCTCTGAGTCTTGCCTGACGCCGTTCCACCCCAATGCTTGCTCCAGTTTGCAAAAGCAAGATTTAAAAATGCAGATTCTAGTGGTGTCTTCTCTGCCTGTGCAAACTGCATAATAAAATTCCAGTCACCTCTCCCGCCATGTCATTTTCCAGTGTTCCCTTCCGCTTCGCTCTGAAAACTTCCCTTGGTGCCTGTGAGTTCCCAGGGCTCCCTGGCTGGGTCTCTGCACGGCCTCCTCCTCGGTCCCTGATGTTCACCCCACCCTCATTCTCTCTTAGGAGCTCACCCTCTGTGTCTCAGCTCAGGTGACCTTACTAATAATGCCTTCTCAGTTTGCTCTGAAGTTAGACACTTGCCCCTTCTCTCTTCTGAACTGAACTTTGTATATTTCTATAGTAGCATATTTATTACATCGTATTATAAAATTTTTTTTGCATTTACTTCTCTTTTTGAGTCAATAGCAACTTGAAGGCAAGTTCTATTTACTTCTTAACATTCATTCATTTATTTGTTCAAATATTTTTTTTTAAAAAAAATTATTTATTTATTTATTTATTTTTGGCTGTGTTGGGTCTTCGTTTCTGTGAGGTCTTTCTCTAGTTGCGGCAAGCGGGGGCCACTCTTTATCGCGGTGCGCGGGCCTCTCACTATCGCGGCCTCTCTTGTTGCGGAGCACAGGCTCCAGACGTGCAGGCTCAGTAGTTGTGGCTCACGGGCTTAGTTACTCCGTGGCATGTGGGATCTTCCCGGACCAGGGCTCGAACCTGTGTCCCCTGCATTGGCAGGCAGATTCTCAACCACTGCGCCACCAGGGAAGCCCTGTTCAAATATTTTTGTTGGGTGTCTAGGATGTCCTAGGCACTCTTAGGCTAAGAATCCAATGGGTAACATTAAAAAATACCTGCGTTCATGGAGCTATGATTTAGTCGTGGAGATAGACCCTTAATAAGTGAATCACATAGTAGATTACATTCCCACAGAGAGGGGTGCTTTGAAGGGAGCTTCATGGGGGTCTGATCTAGTTAGGGAAACAGAGATGGCATTCCTGAGAAAGAGATGGTTAAGCAGAGAGCTGAAGGCCGAGTAGGAGTCCCCCAGGCAGAGCTCAGGGAGAGAGGTTTCAGGAAGAGGGAAGAGTGTGTGCAGAGATTGTAGGGTGGCCTGTGAAGCTGGAGGTCAGGGTGTGAGGACCTAGAGGGTGAAACAAGACCAGAGGATAGGTGGGGTTGGGTTTTGTGCAACACAAACCCAAGAAGTAAGGAAAAATAGATTCAGCAGAATCTGAACATACTTTCTGATGGTAAAATTCAAAAACACCTGGATAATATCAGCCAGGGTGAGAGTGTGGGAAATCAGGGCTCTTGTAGGAAGCTGGGGACACCTTTCTGGATGACAGTTTGGTCAAGTGTATGATAAGCCCCTTAATATCATTTGACACAATAATTCTACTTCTAGGAACTTACCGTAAAGAAATAATCAGATGAGGGCACTAGGAGAGTATTATTTAGACTTTGCATAAAAGAGGATTTCACACATGGGAGACTGTTACTTCTTTCGGTATTCCTGAAGGAATTCCTCTTAATTGTTCTTTTTGAGTATGCAAATCAACTTATTTATCTGAATGGATATTTTTTTCTGCCTATGTCCATAACAAAGTAAAAATAAAAATAACACATTATTAGTTTAGTCAATATCTTAGTTGATTCCAAATATGATAAGGCCATTTGTTAAGAATGTAGAGATGTTTTTTCGTTTAAAAAAAGAATCCAAACCACGTGTCTTGGTGGATCTTGCTATTTAAGGTGCTGTTTGGGAGTCACAAATCCCTGCCTGTCCATGGCAACTGTTGTAAGTAATGTGATTTTGCAACGTGGCAGCTTGGACGCTGGCCTGCTTACGCCTGCAAGTGATATGGGTCAGTTTTCCTGCCTCCACTATATAATATGGTGGCACTGGCAGGTGGATTATATGCCTTCAGGTCTATAAATGTGATTTTACAGTGATTTAAATGCGGTTCCACGCATTTTGGAATGTCCTCAAGAACTAGGGCTACCAACGATCACCCTAGAGTTCCTAGAACCGCGTTAATATTCAGCATCGTGGGTCTCACCAGGGCACTAGTAAGCCATAAATGAACCGGAACTCAACTCTAGGATCCAAGAACACGGATTCTGCTGCTTCCAACAGTTACCTAACCAGGAAACAAGAGATATGTTAACTTCTCTGAACCACTTTCCTTATCTACAATTGGAACTAACTAACAGTAGTATCATCCTATCAGGTAATGCATGGGGATTAAATGAGCTAATACAGGTAAAGAACTAAGAGCCACGCCTGGCTTACAATAATCCCCAAACAATGTCAACCATCCTGATCCACGATGGAGAGATGCCGTGAGAGATGAAATTTTCCAAGTTAAAAGTAGTTTTGAATCCACTGGGAGAAAAATGCTGTTATTGAAGAAAAGGGAGACACGTCTAAGTGTAGCCTTAAAATTCCTGCTTCAAGAAACCCAATCTCTTTGTTGCCAGCCAAAAAGTGACAGAAGCAGAACTGCTAGTTTCCAGGTGTGAGAGGAAGGAGGCAGACAGACGTGGGAGATCTGGGGCGAGGAGAAGTGACCAGAACCTACAATACTGTCCTGGTGGGGAGGCTGGGGGTAAGTTGGTGGAGGCAAATTTAAAGGAAGCAAACTGACTGGACACAGAGAATGAATGGTTACCTTGGAAGAAATCATCTCTAGATAGCCACGGGCTACATGACTTTGTGGTAAGCACAAACCTCCAAAATCCTAGAGTCTTCTTTTCTATTAGAGGGTCTATGTCTTTTCCTTATGGTTACTTGACATCTTTCAAAGGGACAGTTTGTGGAGGTTCAGTGCACAGACCCTGAAGTCAGAAATGTCTGGATTTGTATCCTGCCTCTGCCACTCTCTTAGCTGTGTGATCTTAGGCATGTTAATCAATCTCTCTGGGCCATGGATGATATTAACTACATCCCCTTCAATAAGCTGCTGTGAAAATTGTGATAGTCTATTTATACATAAAGTGTTTCGATACTGACTAGCACTTACCAAAATGCTAACTATTATTATATGTACTGTTATTTCTTTTTTCATCTTCTAGTCCCTGGAGCCTTGGTTATTTTTAATAGATGATCAGCACCTTTCTGGCTTCTCTCTCTCTTTTTTTTTTTTTTTTTCCTTACGAAACCTGGGCTCCAGCCTGTCATTTTACAGTAACATCCTCCACTATGCTGGATTCTCTGCCACTAGGACCTAAGGTAGGTTGCTGAATGGAGAGGGTGCAGGAGAGCTCAGCTGCATTTCTGCAGATGTCAAGGCTGCTACTATTTGAGAACAGCAGCTTTGGAGTCAGATGGATCCGGGTTTCAGTACTGATTCTGATCTCTGACCGTGTACACGGCCTTAGACAAAGGAGTCCCTCTACGCCTCAGTTTGCTTACCTGTCAAACGGGGCTACAGCACCGGTTGCGATTGGAACTTATCCAGTGCCTCGCCAGGTGGCGCCCTTCCCTCTCCAGCCCTGCTCTGTGCTCCAGAGGCAATAGGCAGCCCCGCTCCACGTGGGAAGCACCCAGAGGTCGGTTCGCACAGCCCCCTCCCAGGAGGGCACACGTCGGTTCAGACTTTTGCAAGCGCAGCTCTAGTGTTGCTGCTGGGCACAAAAAGCCGTGCCCGTGGAGTGAGTCTACAATTGTCGCCTGTTATTTTACATAGTTCCTGACCTGGCAGGAATCTAACTTTGATCTCTTCTTTCTCTGCCTCATGCTGATGAATCCAGATCCCTCGCTCACCATCTCCGCGGGGCGTGCACGCAATTCCCTGCCTTTATGCCTCTGCCAATCCCTGCCGGGTCCAGACTGTGCAGGGCTAAACCCTGCCCTTGCTTGCGGCCTGGCTCAAATGCCTTCAAAGGCACCCCCCTCTCTTCCCAAACACAGGAACTGGTCTCTTGCAAGAACCCCCATCCCTGTGTGTGTATCTTTCTTTTGGCACTTCATCACTTCCTGCCTGGATTATAATTGCACCTTTTATTTCCCATGTTGTTTCGGAAGTTCCGTGGGGAAATGTCCGTATTTGACTCATCCGGTGCCCCCACAATTACCTGCCCACGGAGGCAGCTCAACAAACACTTCATGAATGAGGCGTGTTGTGTTCGTGGGTGGGTGATGTCCACGCGCCGGTTGAAAGGGTGATACAAACTAGTGTTATGGATTTGCTTGTAACCAGCGCTTTGGGGGATGTTCAGCTATCTGAGTAAGCATTGTGTTTCTGTAAAGCACTGCTTGGGCTGGGGGGAGGGATGAAGAGTAAATTCATCTCTAATCTCTCTTTTGGATCACTGTTACTTATAGTTCATGATGAAACCCTGTCTAAAAAGGCTCACTTGGGGTAACCCTGCATGGATGGTGATATTCCAGAACAGATGGTGGGCCCCTGGGAGGGGAAGGTAAGAAGGGAGAGTGCAAGGCAAAGTTCTCACTCTCTGCCTGCCAACCCGGAAAAAGAAGACACATCCTCTATGCTGGAGTCTTTGATTCCCCTCTCACATTAGGACACAGGATGTATTATGTTTATGACTCAGTGATAAATTCAGCCAAGATGTATGAACTTGCACTGGGTGTCCCGGCACTGCCCCATGCTTTGGAGGATCCCAAGGACTGGAGGCAGGGTCTCTGTGTGTGTTGCTCAAATTTCTGTGGGAAGCAAGATCAAAACTATACCATCCACAGCAAGGAGGCACATGGGTTGGTTCATGATTTGACAACTTTCTGCCCCAAAGCCATTCATGAGTTGAAAGTATTTTAATATAATTTGAGATCACATTACATGGGCCAGATTCTCCATGCCTGCGTTACTCTCTGGGAAGAAATAAGGTTCCTTTAAGGCAACCAGGGGTAAAAATAGCTTGCCATGAACTTTGAGTTTCCCTCTTAGGAAGCAAGCTTCAGTGGCTCCTTGCCTTTTGGACTCCAGACCCGCCCTTAACTTCTGTCCCTCATCTCAGAAGCTCAAACTGACACTGCTGGTTGTGGCCATTGGAGGGAAGTGTGCAGACTGGCCTCGGGTCCTGGGGGTGGGCTGGGCTGCTGGCAGGAGCGGGGAACAGGTTGGGTGACCCAACACCCAGCAGGTGGAGCCCGGGGACTCCTTTCCCCTGAGCTTCTATTTAACTGGTACTATTTCAGATCCGTTTACAAAGTCCGTTTACAAAGTTCATTTCCATTACTTGGAAATGAAGAAATGAAATTTCACGTTTTTTAATGTCACTTAATCTACTGGTCACTGCTTGATTCTTGCTTCTCTTGTCTGTTTTCCCAGCAGCCCGCTTCTTAGGGTGGTTGGGAAGATGAGCTCAAATTGGTTAAAAGGCTTGGCAGAGTGAAAGCACAGAGCAGCATGCAAAAATATTAGGTGTCATGTATAAGGTTCATCACTTACTATTCTGTGTCTCAGCCTATTAACTCCTTGAGAGCAGAAACTATAATTGAATCTTTCCTGATTACAACCTAGCACGTGGCATAAATACATTCCTCACTTGTACTAAGTCATTAATACTATCCGATGATGGATCCTAAAAAAGTGATTTTTAATAGTAAATGCTACAAATGAGTCCTCATCCCACGTGTTTATTGTGGATATCCCTCAATCCAGCACTACATAGATCGGGAGAGGGGACCCTCCACCTCTGGGCCGGCGGGGCTCCCTTGCTCAGAGCAGTGTTCGGAGCAGCTTGGGGACAGCCTTGGTGTTACTGCACTTGTGTAAGTTTTTTTTTTTTTGGCCACAGATGGACGGACATCAACTCTCGCAGCTGCTCTAATGGCTCTGTCCAAGGGAAAGCCACTCTCAAAATAGAATCAAAGGGAACAAATGGTCTGCCTAATAGACTATTTTGAGGTACAGGAGGTCGGAGGATCCAAAATTGAAAGAATGTCCTCAAGTAGGAAGAGAAGCATGTAAAGTTTGGAGAAGTTTGGGGGCGTGATTTTTACAAAAAGTTTCAGTTGGCCAAGTTCATGGCTCTGTGCTGCCTCTAAGAGACTAAACGTATAAAATTGTCAATATTGGATACAACCCAATGTTTAAAGTTTTACATGATGCTTCCTATATACAGCAAAGTCCTCTGTATCTTTGGGACACAATTTCAAGTTTTCAGAGTAAAACTCAGGCCTTAACAATTGTGTCAGGGGCCTGTAGGTGTCCACTTCAGAGAACACTTACCTTCTCCACTCCCGGGACGCCTGGTATCACCTTGAAATAAACCAAGCTCCAGCCTGATGCATACAGCCACCCGGGACTCCATCCATGAGCTCACAGCCTGAAGTCTGGCCCGGGCATTCCCCTCATCCCAGTGGGCTTCCAATTTTCCTTTCCCTCTCAGTAAATTGGGGGTGATCTAAATGAGGGGTCAGCAAATCAAGCAGCAGCACCAAATCCATTTGCGTGGACTGATGTCATACGTGGGAACCCCGAGTACTGTGTCCAGAACCATTGTTAAGTTCTTAGTACATGTTCTGACACAGCGTTTAAAATAATTATAGATGTAATTATACTGTTTATACAGTTATGCTTTTTGCCTTTTCACCTATTTTAAAAGTCTTTTCAAAAAAAAAAAAAAAGATCATGAAGAACCTAGTGGCAAGACGGGAATAAAGACACAGACCTACTAGAGAATGGACTTGAGGATATGGGGAGGGGGAGGGGTAAGATGTGACAAAGAGAGAGAGTGGCATGGACATATATACACTACCAAACGTAAAATAGATAGCTGGTGGGAAGCAACCGCATAGCACAGGGAGATCAACTCTGTGCTTTGTGACCACCTAGATGGGTGGGATAGGGAGGGTGGGAGGGAGGGAGATGCAAGAGGGAAGAGATATGGGAACATATGTATATGTTTAACTGATGCACTTTGTTATAAAGCAGAAACTAACACACTATTGTAAAGCAATTACACTCCAATAAAGATGTTAAAAAAAAAAAGTCTTTTCACCCATAATACATTCATTACATCTTTTAAATGACTTTGTCACATGTTTAAAAATGTAAATAACATACAGATGTGTAGGGTAAAAAGGTAAAGCTCCCTCCCGTATCCTATACCCAAGAGATACTGGTCCTGTATATATTTTTCTAGAGATTTTTATCTATGAGTGTGTGTGTGTATATAAGCATGTTTATGTATAGAATAATTTTTGTTTACATTTATGGGATCAGTATAAACATAAGGTTTGGCAACTTGCTTTTTTCACTTAACAATGTAATTTGTGTTGTCAGATTTAGTAAATAAAAATACAGGATGCCTGGTTAAATCTGAATTTAAGATAAACAACAAAAATTTTTAGGGTAGGACTTCCCTGGTGGCGCAGTGGTTAAGAATCCACCTGCCAATGCAGGAGACATGGCTTCGAACCCTGGTCAGGGAAGATCCCACATGCTGCGGAGCAACTAACCCCGTGTGCCACAACTACTGAGGCTGAGCTCTAGAGCCCGCGAGCTACAACTACTGAGCCTGTGTGCCACAACTACTGAAGCCTGCGAGCCTAGAGCCCGTGCTCCGAAACAAGAGAAGCCACTGCAATGAGAAGCTCGCGCACCGCAACGAAGAGTAGCCACCACTCACTGCAACTAGAGAAAGTCTGCCTGCAGCAACGAAGACCCAACACAGCCAAAAAAAAAAAAAATTTTTTTTTAGTGTAAATATGTCTCAAATATTGCATGAGATATACTTATGCTAAAAAAGATTCATTGTTTATATGACATTCAAGTCTAATGGGGCATCTTGTATTGTGTACTACAAATTTGTTTCTGTATCCACACATTTAGATCCACCTCTTTGTTTAGAGTCACCATACTTTTCCACATGCCTAAATGTGGCGAGGCAATATCTCCTGGTAGTAGAGTCAAGGGTAATATTTATCTTCTTATTTTTCCTCCCTTGTCATTATCAGAAGTCTATCACTGTAAGCGCCTTATAAGGAGGGTAGGTCCTGCCAAAGGAAGGCCTCTGTGTCTATAGAGGACCTTGATGGTGGGGCCATGGAAGCCTGGGAGGGAGAATGTGGAACTTTCTTTACTCTGCTTTATATGAAGGAGAAATGCAGAAGGAAATAGGTGAGGAGAAGACCAGTCCAGCACCTCATAGGGTCCTCAAAATTGTCCATCATCCTCTAGCGCCTGGGACTGATGGGGTCAGCAGAACATTCCAGGTGGGGGACTCTGAGCCCAGACCAGGGCTTGTATAGAGTCCCAGGTTCCCTGAGGGCCCTGGCCCCTCTTTCTCCCTTTTGGGGCACCCTCTGATCCTCCACCCCCACTTCCCACACGTGGGGTTGACCAGATGTCCTGAGGATCTCGGAGACTTTGTGCCTGTGGGGTTTTCTGGGAGCCCTGGGGCCAGGCCCCAGTTCCAGAGGCTTGGCAGGCGGGTCACCTCCACTGCTCAGCACCGTATTTCCTTCATGAACTGCATAAGGTTGGACAGCCGGTATGGGGCTGACATCCTAATTTTGAGTGACTCAAATGGTTTGTACAGACAAGGGGGCAAAAAATATTTGTCCTCTCCCACCCAGCACCCTAGGGGCAGTCCCGGAGAAAGCAAGGGTGAAGAAGGAGAAAGGAATGGGGAAGCTGGACAAAAAGAGGGTGCCAAGTTGCCAAAGGGGCTGAGAGAGGCCAAGAAACTCAGCTGAGAAGGATTTTAGAGAATGTCCAGTAATAATAATAATATATAATAAATGATAGCTAATTCCCACACAGGATCCTTATCGTGGCCAGGTGTCTAAGAACTTTGCAGATACTAACTTGTTCCATCCTCACAACAACCCTAGGAGGTAGAGGCTATGACCACCCCAATCTACAAGAGAGAGAGCAGGGAGAAAGGGAGAGAGGAAGGAAGGAAGGAAGGAAAGAGAGAGGGAGGAAAGAAAAAAATTGGAGCCCAGAGAAATTAGGTAACTTACCCAAGATCACACAGCAGCTAGGAGGTGGTAGAGCCAGGGTTTGGTTCCTAGAGTTGACTCCAGAGGCTATGGTCTGAAACACTTGGCCACATGTGTCTAGCGTGGATTTTTAAGTTGTTGACTGCATGGTGTGAGTTATGATCATTTCTGTTACCCCCAACTTTCCCCCCATACTCATGAATGACTGACTTTAAGAATCTTACTAAAAAAAAAAAAAAAAATCTTACTGTGTTAAGGAACCATTAAAATAGCTGCTTCTTGTTTAGATCCATAAAGTGAAGAAGCAGGGATGCCTGGAAAGCAGTGCACATGTGACCATAAGACGTTCTGGAGTCCAAAGGAATCACTGGGAAGGAGTGTACATCTGTCAGGACACCAAGAGGGAAAGACCACACCTTCAGGGGGTTTAACTGAGAAGAGTTTAATGAAGAAAGGAGGGGGACAGTGTTAGAGGAACCAGCAAGCACAGGTGACACACGGGACTAGCAACCAAAAGGAGCCTTCACACTCCTGAAACTGAGCAGGACCCTGTGGGGCCTTCCCTGGACAGACTTCCACAACCCCACCCCTTGTTTGTAAAAAACTTTAGTCACCTAGGCCTTCCCTAAGTTCCAAAGAGCAAATTCAATCAGAGACGTGAGAAAATGCAGAAACAAAGGAAAAGAGTCAAGCAAGACAACATAATAATAGTTTAGCCATAAAACAAAGTCAAGGACCTTTAGTTCCTCCTCAAGGGTTACAAATGCTATCCTGAGTCATATCTTTAACTTGTTTTGCAGATATTAAAACCCCCACCAGGTGGCGGAAGTTGACTGCTGGCCACCAGCATGTAGACCCCAGACCAGTTAGAACCAGTAGGTTGATGATTGAGATTCCCAAAACAGAACCTGTTACCTCACCATCAACCAATCAGAGAATTCTGCAAGAGCTGATCACACACCCCACGACCCTCTCCCTCACACTGTCTTTAAAAACCTTTCCCTGAAAACCATTGGGGAATTTGGCTCTTTTGAGAACCAACTGCCTTTCTCCTTGCTTGGCACCTTGCATTAAACTCTGGACTTTCCTTCACCATAACTCAGTGTCTGTAGATTGGGCTTTGCTGCACGTCGGGTGAGCAGACCCAAGTTTGGTTTGGTACACGTGCAGTCCTTAGGGGGCAGAGGGAGGCAACTGCATTATCTGAGTCCACAGAGAGCTTGGAACCTTGGAAGACAGACTGTTCACCTGGAGCTAAGACTACAGAATGTAGGCAACAGAGGACAGAAGCAGAGGGAATCTGTGTCTCTTCCTTTTGCTTTTTCCACTCACTGATTTCCTGTATGTGTTTCCATTGGCCAAACTGTACTGAGAAGCCAGGAGGCCAGGGACCCTGCAGGTGCCACCTGCAAAGTTCAGCCCTCTGGGACACAGAGCAGGCAGGGAGGGGTGGAGCGGGGGAAGCAGACAGAAATAGCTAGCACTGGAATCAGGACTTCCACAGGCTCTGGAATTGGAGGTTCTGGACAATTTCCCCATGTCCTCTCAAGCGCGGGACCCCAGCTGATACCTGGGTCATATTTGTCTTCTGATATTTCCACAATGAACGTGTGTGTGTGTGTGTGTGTGTGCACGTGTGTGTAGAAAAATAGTAGTTTGGGTTTGGGTTTGGGTACAGGCTCTGTCTAGGTTGAGTTTCAGAGGTTCCTAGATTTCCCTGAAAGGCCAGGTATATCCCAGGGAGAATGAGTTCTCTAAAGGGATGTACTTGGTCTCCCCAGGAGCCTGTGTACAGCCAAGACCTCTCTGTGACTGAGGACACATCCTGTCCTGCCCAAGTCAGAATGCTGAACCCGGGGATTGGCCTGGACCATCTGGCTTCCTGAGGCCAGTGGCCAGGCATGGCTCACCTGTCTGGTGTCTCACCATCTCTGGACCAGGTATTGTCAGAGGGGCTCCCTCCACTCAGATGCTGGTGGTGCTGATGGTGAGGGATTCACAGACTATCCCTGTGTTCCCCAGATGCTGTCCAGCTCATGTGAAGGACATTACTTTGTGATTCATTGTTTTTAAAGAATTTTATAATGTTGTTTGTAGTCTTAACATGCCACATAAGTGACACATAATTCTCATTTGCTTATTTTAGGTGAAATCTTCATTGGAAACAGTAGTTGCTTTTACATTTTACTAATCTTAAGATAAAGAGACCTTTTGGGGGGGATTTTATCTCAGAATAAATTTCTCCTGCATAGGCTTTCATTTATTATCCTGAGAGTCCAACGAGATCTAATTGTTTGAACTGCAATATCTTTTGAAATCAGAATTGCATCTTCTTGGAATAGGGTCAGTATTATACTGATCACAATAAAATGTGACTGCCATTGTGTGGTTTTCCCTCTACCCTGTAAATCTGAAAGTTGGAACAGGAAAAGAGTTAACAGTTTTTAGGAAGCAAACTGTTGTTAAAGCCACAGCAATTCATCCACAAGAACTTATTTTATCAGAAAATGTCAGATATGTGTTGGCCAGCCAGTTGTTGGAGGCAGCAAAGGTGATTATCTCCTTGAGGATGGAGAAATGAGGGTGATGTGTTGATGTGGATTTTGTGGGGTGGGCTTCCTCTTCTTTTTCTTTTGCATTATAGGTTATTACAAGATATTGAATATAGTTCCCTGTGCTATACAGTAGGTCCTTGTTGTTTATCTATTTTATTTACAACAGTGTATATCTGCTAATCCCAAACTCCTAATTTATCCCTCCCATCTCCTTTCCCCTTTGGTAACCATAAGTTTGTTTTCTATGTCTGTGAGTGTTTTTGTTTTTGTAAATAAGTTCATTTGTATAATATTTTAGATTCCCCATATAAGTGATATCATATTATATTTGTCTTTCTCTGCCTGGCTTACTTCACTTAGTATGATCATCTCTAGGTCCATCCATGTTGCTGCAAGTGACAAAATTTCATTCTTTTCTGTGGCTGAGTAGTATTCCATCGTATATATGTACCTCATCTTCTTTTTTTTTTTTTAATTTTTTTTAATGTATTTTTTTTAAACGTATTGTTTACTTTGTTTATTTATTTATTCATTTTTGGCTGTGTTGGGTCTTCGTCTCTGTGCGAGGGCTTTCTCTAGTTGTGGCAAGCGGGGGCCACTCTTCATCGCGGTGCGCGGGCCTCTCACTATCGCGACCTCTCCCGTTGCGGAGCACAGGCTCCAGACGTGCAGGCTCAGTAATTGTGGCTCACGGGCCTAGCCGCTCCGTGGCACGTGGGATCTTCCCAGACCAGGGCTCGAACCTGTGTCCCCTGCACCGGCAGGCAGACTCTCAACCACTGCGCCACCAGGGAAGCCCCCTCATCTTCTTTATCCATTCTTCTGTTGATGGACACTTGGGTTGCTTCCATGTCTTGGCTACTGTAAACAGTGCTGCTATGAACACTGGGAGGCATGTATCTTTTTTTCTTTGAGATTTAATTTCATTTTTATTTTTATATTTTTTCTTTACATCTTTATTGGAGTATAATTGTTTAACAATATTGTGTTAGTTTCTGCTGTATAACAAAGTGAATCAGCTATATGTATACACATATCCCCATATCCCCTCCCTGTTGAGACTCCCCCCCACCCTCCCTATCCCACCCCTCTAGGTGGTCACAAAGCATTGAGCTGATCTCCCTGTGCCATGCGGCTGCTTCCCACTAGCTATCTATTTTACACTTGGTAGAGTATATATGTCCGTCCCACTCTCTCACTTTGTCCCAGCTTACCTTTCTCCCTCCCCGTGTCCTCAAGTCCATTCTCTACATCTGCGTCTTTTTTTAAAAAAAATATCTCTCTTTAGGTTTTTTAAAAAAAAATAATTTATTTTTACTTTTGGCTGATTTTGGTCTTTTTTTGCTGTGCGCAGGCATTCTCTAGTTGTGGTGAGTGGTGGCTACTCTTCGTTGCGGTGCGTGGGCTTCTCATTGCAGTGGCTTCCCTTGTTGTGGAGCACGGGCTCTAGGCTTGCAGTCTTCAGTAGTTGTGGCTCATGGGCTGTAGAGTGCAGGCTCAGTAGTTGTGGTACACAGGATTAGTTGCTCTGTGGTACCTGGGATCTTCCCAGACCAGGGCTCGAGCCCATGTCCCCTGTATTGGCAGGCGGATACTTAACCACTGCACCACCAGGGAAGTCCCTTACATCTGCCTCTTTATTCCTGTCCTGCCACTAAGTTCATCAGAACTATTTTTTTTTAAATTCCATATATATGTGTTAGCATATGGTATTTGTTTTTCTCTTTCTGACTTACTTCACTCTGTATGACAGACTCTAGGTCCATCCACCTCACTACAAATAACTCAATTTCGTTTCCTTTTATGGCTGAGTAATATTCCATTGTATATATGTGCCACATCTTCTTTACCCATTCATCTGTTGTTGGACATTTAGGTTGCTTCCATGTCCTGGCTATTGTAAATAGTGCTGCAGTGAACATTGTGGTACATGTCTCTTTCTGAATTATGGTTTTCTCAGGGTATATGTCCAGTAGTGGGATTGCTGGGTCATATGGAAGTTCTAGTTTTAGTTTTTTAAGGAACCACCATACTGTTCTCCATAGTGGCTATATCAATTTACATTCCCACCAACAGTGTAGGAGGGTTCCGTTTTCTCCACACCCTCTCCAGCATTTATTGTTTGTAGATTTTTTGATGATGGCCATTCTGACCGGTGTGAGGTGATACCTCATTGTGGTTTTGATTTGCATTTCTCTGATGATTAGTGATGTTCAGCATCCTTTCACGTGTTTGTTGGCAATCTGTATATCTTCTTTGGAGAAATGTCTATTTAGGTCTTCTGCCCATTTTTGGATTGGGTTATTTGGTTTTTTGATATTGAGCTGCATGAGCTGCTTGTATATTTTGGAGATTAATCTTTTGTCAGTTGCTTCATTTGCAAATATTTTCTCCCATTCTGAGGGTTGTCTTTTTGTCTCGTTTATGGTTTCCTTTGTTGTGCAAAAGCTTTTAAGTTTCATTAGGTCCCATTTGTTTATTTTTGTTTTTATTTCCCTTACTCTAGGAGGTGGGTCAAAAAGGATCTTGCTGTGATGTATGTCATAGAGTGTTCTGCCTATGTTTTCCTCTAAGAGTTTTATAGTGTCTAACCTTACATTTAGGTCTTTAATCCATTTGGAGTTTATTTTTGTGTATAGTATTAGGAAGTGTTCTAATTTCATTCTTTTACATGTAGCTGTCCAGTTTTTCCAGCACCACTGATTGAAGAGACTGTCTTTTCTCCATTGTATATTCTTCCCTCCTTTGTCAAAGATAGTGACCATATGTGCATGGGTTTATCTCTGGGCTTCCTGTCCTGTTCCATTGATCTATATTTCTGTTTTTGTGCCAGTACCATACTGTCTTGCTTCCTGTAGCTTTCTAGTATAGTTTGAAGTTGGGGAGCCTGATTCCTCCAGCTCCATTTTACTTTCTCAAGATTGCTTTGGCTGTTCAGGGTCTTTTGTGTTTCCTTACAAATTGTAAAATCTTTTGTTCTAATTCTGTGAAAAATGCCATTGGTAATTTGATAGGGATTGCATTGAATCTGTAGATCGCTTTGGGTTGTATGGTCATTTTCGCAATATTGATTCTTCCTATCCAAGAACATGGTATATCTCTCCATCTGTTTGTGTCATCTTTGACTTCCTTCATCAGAGTTTTATAGTATTCTGAGTATAGGTCTTTTGCATCCTTAGGTAGGTTTATTCCTAGGTATTTTATTCTTTTTGTTGCGATGGTAAATGGGATTGTTTCCTTAATTTCTCTTTCTGATTTTTCATTGTTAGTGTATAGGAATGCAAGAGATTTCTGTGCATTATTTTGTATCCTGCTACTTTACCAAATTCATTGATTAGCTCTAGTAGTTTTCTGGTAGCATCTTTAGGATTCTCTATGTATAGTATCATGTCATCTGCAAACAGTGACAGTTTTACTTCTTCTTTTCTGATTTGGATTCCTTTTTCTTCTCTGATTGCTGTGGCTAAAACTTCCAAAACTATGTTGAATAATAGTGGTGAGAGTGGGCACCCTTATGTTGTTCCTGATCTTAGAGGAAATGGTTTCAGCTTTTCACCATTGAGAATGATGTTGACTGTGGTTTTGTCATATATGGCCTTTATTATGGTGAAGTAGATTCCCTCTATGCCCACTTTCTGGAGAGTTTTTATCATAAATTGGTGTTGAAGTTTGTCAAAAGCTTTTTCTGCATCTATTGAGATGGTCATATGGTTTATATCCTTCAATTTGTTAATATGGTGTATTACATTGATTGCTTTGTGTATACTGAAGAATCCTTGCCTTCCTGGGATAAACCCCAGTTGATCATGGTGTATGATCCTTTTAATGTGTTGTTGGATTCTGTTTGCTAGTATTTTGTTGAGGATTTTTGCCTCTATATTTATCAGTGATATCGGTCTGTAATTTTCTTTTTTTGTAGTATCTTTTTCTGGTTTTGGTATCAGGGTGATGGTGGCCTCATAGAATGAGTTTGGGAGTGTTCCTTCCTTTGCAATTTTTTGGAAGAGTTTGAGAGGATGGGTATTAGCTCTTCTCTAAATGTTTGATAGAATTCAGCTCTGAAGCCATCTGGCCCTGGACTTTTGTTTGTTGGAAGATTTTAAATCACAGTTTCAATTTCAGTGCTTGTGATTGGTCGGTTCATATTTTCTATTTTTTCCTGCTTCAGTCTTGGAAGGTTGTACTTTTCTAAGAATTTGTCCATTTCTTCCAGGATGTCCACTTTATTGGCATATAGTTGCTTGTAGTAATCTCTCATGATCCTTTGTACTTCTGCAGTGTCAGTTGTTACTTCTCCTTTTTCATTTCTCATTCTCTTGATTTGAGTCTTCTTTTTTTTCCTGATAAGTCTGGCTAGTGGTTTATCAATTTTGTTTATCTTCTCAAAGAACTAACTTTTAGTTTTATTGATCTTTGCTATTGTTTCCTTCATTTCTTTTTGATTTAATTCTGACTGATCTTTATGATTTCTTTCCTTCTGTTAACTTTTGTTTTTTTTAAAATATATATAAATTATTTATTTATTTGTTTGTTTGTTTATGGGTGTGTTGGGTCTTCGTTGCTGCATGCAGGCTTTTCCAGTTGCAGCAAGCAGGGGCTACTCTTCGTTGTGGTGCGTGGGCTTCTCATTGCGGTGGCTTGTCTTGTTCTGGAGCATGGGCTCTAGGCACGCGGGCTTCAGTAGTTGTGGTGCACGGGCTTAGTTGCTCCACGGCATGTGGGATCTTCCTGGACCAGGGCTCGAACCTGTGTCCCCTGCATTGGCAGGCAGATTCTTAACCACTGTGCCACCAGGGAAGGCCCAACATTAGGGCTTTTTTGTTCTTCTTTCTCTAATTGATTTAGGTGTAAGGTTAAGTTGCTTATTTGAGATTTTTCTTGTTTCTTGAGGTAGGATTGTATTGGTATAAACTTCCCTCTTATAACTGTTTTTGCTGCATCCCATAGGTTTTGGGTCATTGTGTTTTCATTGTCATTTGTTTCTAGGTATTCTTTGATTTCCTCTTTGATCTCTTCAGTGATCTCTTGGTTATTAAGTAGTGTATTGTTTAGCCTCCGTGTGTGTGTATTTTTTACAGTTTTTTCCCTTTAATTGATATCTACTCTCATAGTGTTGTGGTCAGAAAAGATACTTGATATGATTTCAATTTTCTTAACTTTACCAAAGCTTGATGTGTGACCCAAGATATGATCTATCCTGGAGAATGTTCCATGTGCACTTGAGAAGAAAGTGTATTCTGTTGTTTTTTTGGATGGAATGTCCTATAAATATCAATTAAGTCCATCTGGTCTAATGTGTCATTTAAAGCTTGTTTTTCCTTGTTTATTTTCATTTTGGATGATCTGTTCATTGGTGTAAGTGGGGTGTTAAAGTCCCCTACTATTATTGTGTTACTGTCGATTTCCCCTTTTATGGCTGTAAGCATTTTCCTTATGTACTGAGGTGCTCCTATGTGGGGTGCGTAAATATTTACAATTGTTATATCTTCTTCTTGGATTGATCCTTTGATCATTATGTAGTGTCCTTCTTTGTCTCTTGTAATAGTCTTTATTTTAAAGTCTATTTTGTCTGATATGAGTATTGCTACTCCAGCTTTCTTTTGACTTCCATTTGCGTGGAATATCTTTTTCCATCTCCTCATTTTCACCCTGTATGTGTCCCTAGGTCTGAAGTGGGTCTCTTGTAGACAGCATGTATATGGATCTTGGTTTTGTATCCATTCAGCCAGTCTGTGTCTTTTGGTTGGAGCATTTAATCCATTTACATTTAAGGTAATTATCAATACATATGTTCCCATTACCATTTTCTTAATTGTTTTGCATTTGTTTTTGTAGGTCTTTTCCTTCTTTTGTGTTTCCTGCCTAGAGAAATTCCTTTAGCATTTGTTGTAAAGCTGGTTTGGTGGTGCTGAATTCTCTTAATTTTGCTTGTCTGTAAAGATTTTAATTTCTCTGTTGAATCTGAATGAGAACCTTGCTGGGTAGAGTAATCTTGGGTGTAGGTTTTTCCCTTTCATCACTTTAAATATGTCCTGCCACTGCCTTCTGGCTTGTAGAGTTTCTGCTGAAAGATCAGCTGTTAACCTTATAGGGATTCCCTTGTATGTTATTTGTTGTTTTCCCTTGCTGCTTTTAATATTTTTCTGTGTATTTAATTTTTAATAGTTTGATTAATATGTGTCTTGGCATGTTTCTCCTTGTATTTATCCTGTATGGGACTCTCTGCGCTTCCTGGACTTGGGTGACTGTTTCCTTTTTCATGTTAGGGAAGTTTTTGACTATAATCTCTTCAAATATTTTCTTAGACCCTTTATTTTACTCTTCTGCTTCTAGGCTGCCTATAATTCGAATGTTGGTGCATTTAATGTCCCAGAGGTCTTTGAGACTGTCCTCAATTCTTTCCATTCTTTTTACTTTATTCTGCTCTGCAGCAGTTATTTCCACTATTCTATCTTCCAGGTCACTTATCCATTCTTATGCCTCGCTTATTCTGCTATTGCTTCCTTCTTGAGTATTTTTAATTTCATTTATTGTGTTGTTCATTATTGTTTGTTTGCTCTTTAATTCGCCTAGGTCTTTGTTAAACATTTCTTGTATTTTCTCCATTCTATTTCTGAGATTTGGATCATCCTTACTATCATTACTTTGAATTCTTTTTCAGGTAGACTGCCTATTTCCTCTTCATTTGTTTGGTCTAGTGGGTTTTTACCTTGCTCCTTCATCTGGTGCATATTTCTCTGTCTTCACATTTTGTTTAACTTACTGTGTTTGGGGTCTCCTTTTTGCAGGCTGCAGGTTCATAGTTCCTCTTACTTGTGGTGTCTGCCGCCAGTGGGTGAAGTTGGTTCAGTGGCTTGTGTAGGCTTCCTAGTGGGCGGGACTGGTGCCTGTGTTCTGGTGAGTGGGTCTGGATCTTCTCCCTCTGGTGGGCAGGGCCACGTCCAGTGGTATTTTTTGGTGTGTCTGTGAACTTAGTATGAGCTTATGCAGCCTGTCTGCTAATGGGTGGGGTTGTGTTGCTGTCTTACTAGTTGTTTGACATGGGGCATCCAGCACTGGAGCTTGCTGTCCGTTGGGTGGAGCTGCGTATTAGTGTTGAGATGGAGATCTCTGGGACAGCTATTGCTGATTAATATTACATCAGGCCGGGAGGTCTCTGGTGGTCCAAAGTCCTGGACTTGGCTCTCCCACCTCGGAGGCTCAGGCCCGATACCCTGCTGGAGCACGAACGCCCTGCCAGCCACATGGCACAGAAGAAAAGGAATTAAAAAAAAAAACAAACAACGAATGGACAGAACCCCAAGAGAAACGGTAAAAGCAAAACTAAACAGACAAAATTACACAAAAAGAAACATACACACACATACAAAAAGAGAAAAAAAGAAAAGGAAGGGAGCAACCAAACCAATAAACAAACCCACAAATGAAAACAAACACTAAAAACTGAACTAAGATAAACATAAAACCAAAAACAAATCAGACACAGAAAGCAAACCCCAAGTCCACAGTTGCCCCCAAAGTCCACCACCTCAATTGTGGGAACAATCGTTGTCTATTCAGGTATTCCACAGATGCAGGGTTTACCGCGCCAGTTGCAGGGATTTTATCCACTGCTTCTGAGGCTGCTAGGAGAGATTTCCCATTCTCTTCTTTGTTCGCACAACTCCTGGGGTTCAGCTTTGATTTTGGCCCTGTCTCTGCATGTAGGCTGCCCTCAGGCATCTGTTCCCCACCCGGACAAGAGGGTGTTAAAGCAGTGGCTGATTAGGGCCCTCTTGCTCACTCAGGCTGGGGAGAGGGAGAGGTACAGTAGTCATAATTGGGATGCCGGGAGTGTCTGCAGCGGCAGAGGCTGGCGTGAAGTTGCAACAGCCTGAGGCGCACCGTGTGTTCTCCTGGGGAAGTTGTCCTTGGATCACAGGACCCTGGCAGTGGGGTGTTGCACAGGCTCCCAGGAGGGTGTGGGTAGTGACCTGCGCTTGCACACAGGATCCTTGGTGGCAGCCGCGACAGCGGAAGCAATCCATGCCCGCCTCTGGGATCTGAGATGATAGCCACGGCTTGCACCCATCTCTGGAGCTCACTTAGGCAGCGCTCTGCCATCTGCGGGCACACAGAGCAGGAATTCCCTCTCTTTTTGCATTCCAAAACAATGGTCTCTTCCCTCTCTGGCAGGTCCAGACTTTTTCCCGGACTCCCTCCCGGCTAGCTGTGGCGCACGAGCCCCCTTCAGGCTGTGTTCATGCAGCCAACTCCAGTCCTCTCCCTGGGATCTGACCTCTGAAGCCTGAGCCTCAGCTCCCAGCCCCCACCCGCCCTGGTGGGTGAGCAGACAAGCCTCTCAGGCTGGTGAGTGCTGGTCAGCACTGATCCTCTGTGCGGGAATCTCTCCGCTTTGCCCTCCGCACCCCTGTGGCTGCGCTCTCCTCCGTGGCTCCGAAGCTTCCCCCCTCTGCCACCTGCAGTCTCCGCCCGCGAAGGGCCTTCCTACTGTGTGGAAACCTTTCCTCCATCACAGCTCCCTCCCACTGGTACAGGTCCCGTCCCTATTCTTTTGTCTCTGTTATTTCTTTTTTCTTTTGCCCTACCCAGGTTTGTGGGCACTTTCTTGCCTTTTGGGAAGTCTGAGGTCTTCTGCCAGCATTCAGTAGGTGTTCTGTAGGAGCTGTTCTACATGTAGATGTAGTTTTGATGTATTTGTGGGGAGGAAGGGGATCTCCACATCTTACTCCTCCGCCATCTTGAAGGTTGCCTCACATGTATCTTTTCGAATTTGAGTTTTTTCCAGATATATGCCCAGGAGTGGGATTGCTGGATCATATAGTAACTCTATTTTTAGTTTCTTAAGGAATCTCCATAGTGGTTGCACCAGTTTACATGTGGGATGGGCTTCATCTTGATTCCAGCAGTGGTGTCAGAGTTTTGGGGCTCTGCTGAAGCCTTCTAGCACTTTCTGCTATTACGTCAACTGATCTATATAAGTGATGTCTCATTTGATTCTGATCTTAGCTTCTGCTTGATGCAGTGAGAAATCCAGGATAAGGTGTCTAGTGTGATACTCCATGATTTTTGGGTAATGTGACACTGTAAAATATATGTAATATATGTGTAATATATGAGATTATCTTTGAAACCCTTCAAGGGTCATTTCATTCTTACCTTTTTTGGGGAAGGAGTGTTGGCCCTTTATGCTAGGGATTTCTTGCCCCTTTTTATCTCCTTGTTTTTCAGTACTCTGTATCATCTTGGCTTTGGCTCTGTGGTTATTTATTTATTTTTTAAAATATTTTCTGTACCTCTTAGGGTTGTGATTTTTTTAAAATATTTATTTATTTATGGCTGTGTTGGGTCTTTGTTTCTGTGTGAGGGCTTTCTCTAGTTGTGGCAAGCGGGGGCCACTCTTCATCGTGGTGCACAGGCCTCTCACTATCGCGGCCTCTCTTGTTGCGGAGCACAGGCTCCAGACGCGCAGTCTCAGTAATTGTGGCTCACAGGCCCAGCTGCTCCGCGGCATGTGGGATCTTCCCAGACCAGGGCTCGAACCCATGTCGCCTGCATTGGCAGGCAGATTCTCAACCACTGCGCCACCAGGGAAGCCCCTCTGTGGTTATTTTAAGGCCACTGTTGTGACCGAACTTCTCAGTGAACTAACCCAGCGTCTCCCAGAGCACAAGCGGGTGAAGAGAGGGCTGGACAAGCTGGAAGAGAGACGATGAGAGAGCCAGGCGTTTGGAAATGCCACCCTACTAAAACCATTCACAAGGGGGATAAATTCCAGCAAACTAACCTTTCCAGGTGTTGCTGAACTTCCAAGCTATTAAGGCAATCCCTAAAGGCAAAAATCTTAAAAATAAAAACAAACCAGAAACTAGCATGGGAAGAAAGGGCTGTCCTGGGAGCCCAGGCAAAGCTGATCGGTTGTGCCTGCTTCCTACACACGAGTCATCGCTGACCATGGCTGTAAATTGAGAAATGTCAGTAAATTGGAAATGTGGAAGTCTCTTTGGCTCAGACAAGATTTCTGCCCCCAGGATGTGAATGCTTTGTCAGCTTCCCCCGACCCTGTGGTGGAGAAATTCCATAATGAGGGGAAATGCATTCACCCCGAATTCTTACCCAGTTTGGTCATTTGTTCTGTCTTAGAAGTGCTGACTGCATGAGTCCCCTCCATCTTCGTGCAAAACAAAGCACAAAGGACCAGAGCATCACTTCCGGCCCCACCGTATTTCACACATAGCCTCGGCTGTGGCTGCATCTCCAGCAGCAGCCTATGAATATTCGGGGTCCTTGTTCTACACCCCCTCATCCTCCTCAGTCAGGCTACTTTCACCTTTTCTACTAAAGCTCTCTATTGACCATTGTATTTCTTATTTGTTTGGCATGTAATCTGTGGCTCCAACCGTTTATATTTTTATGAGAATCCGTATTTTGTTTGTTCCCAGAGTCGCATTGATTGAGTTGCCTGCCTCTCTCTTTTTTTCCTCCATGAGATATGTTGCTTTGAATGTAAGATATCACAGAATGTGGGGCGTTTATTTTTAGGATTATATACATTTATCAAGTGTTGGTGCAAACCCTGGGCCAACACTGCTGCTGCAGCAGAAATAACCCCGCCCTCTAGTGGCAGAAAGGTGTAGGCGCAGCGGCTGCTCTGCCTTCCAGCTGCACCGGGCTGCCAGGGGTGAATCCTTCAGCCCTCTTTGTTTCTCAACCTTTCCCTTCCAGTCCTGAGAGTTCTTGCTCGAATTCTTGTTTCTTGCCAGAAGAGGATCAACTTTAATGGGCAGCAGCCGTCTTGGACCCTAGTTTGAGTTAAAGTGCTTAAAAAATGTAGGGCATCCAGCTGCAAAGGACATGCCACTTTGCAGTAACCATGATGGGATCCAGCCCCTTGATGGAGTCTCCAATTCAGCACAGTGGTGGCTGATTGCAAGTTGTCAGGGAGCTGTGGCAGGGCCAGGGTCCCCCTCTTCACCACTGCCTGTATCTTTCTCACACTCTCTCCTGATGGGGAGTGCATTAGTCAGCCAGAGAAGAAATAAGAGATTTTATGTATAAATATAAATATAGATTAATTATACTATATATATTAGAGATAGAGATTTATTATACCGAGTTGGCTCATGCAGTTATGGAAGCTGAGAAGTCCCCGGATCTGCCTTCTGGAACCCCAGGAAAGCTGGTGGTGTAATTCCAGTCAGCATCTGAACCAGGAGGGCCGATGGTGTAAGTACCAATCCAAGGGTAGGAGAAGGCCCGGATCTCAGCTCAAGCAGTCAGGCACAGAGGTAGAATTCAACCTTCCTCTGCCTTCTACTCTGTTTAGGTTTTCAACAGGCCCCAGTGGGCCCCATCCACATTGGGGAGGACAGTCTGCTTTACTCAGCCCACCAACTCAAATGCTTCTCTCTCCCGGAAACACCCTCACAGACACCTGGAAATAACGTTTAACCCGATTATCTGGGCATCTCACAGCCCAGTCAAGCTGCTAAGTAAAATGAATCATCATAGGGAAAAATTATTTCAATAACAACGTAACAGGAAAAAATTAAGGAATGTGTTAGCATAATAATGAGAGGAGATGAATGGTGGCAAAAGGAAGGCTTGTCAGTCTTGAAGATGCTCTGAGATGAAAAATTCTAAGTTGCTCACGGTCAGCACACATACTTCATAAGCTCAATAGAGGCTGCCGCGCAAAGTCCCAGATGCAGCCGAGAGGGAGCTTCAGAGATGGGGGCATCTCAGTCTACTGTTCAGAGATGAGGCTGGGACCCCCAGGAAAGGGCAGGGAGGTCCTCAGAGCATCCTGAAGAAAGCGCAAAAGAAGGACCAAAGGGAGGAGTTGTCAGATGCCCATCTGAGGGGGATTAAAAGGTGACTCATAAGAACAATAAAAATAAATATTTTGGCACCCTTCCTACCCTTTAGGTATTCATTTTAATTTTAATACTACTTTCTTTGTGAAAACAGATTTTTACCTACATACTATTTCAGGTGTTGAGGTGCAAGTAAAAGTTAGATAGAGGTTTTAATCCATTCCTGGTGCTCTAGAGAAGAAAAGGATGTGGTGGGTATCCTGAATTGGAATTTTGTGTTTTCCCTGCGAAATGTCATCTGCATATAATTCAAGAGGTCTCCACCCTGACTTCACGTTAGAATCATCTAGAGAATCTTCAGAAATTAAATTGGACCGGGGGAGGGGCAGCAGGTAGGACATTTGTGTTTTTCAGAAGTTCCCCGAGTGATCTGAAGGTGTCAGTGGCCAGGATTGAGAACCTGAGCACTTAGCACTCCTGCACTTCGGGGGGATTAGGTGGACGTTTTGGAGAAGTGGGGACATATTCTCACATGACTCCTCTGAGGAAACGTCCCCACTACCAGCCAGCAGCCCTGTCACCCCCTGGGGACGGCACACACTCTAAAGATGATACTCCAATGCCTTATCTCAGGCCAGAGTGATTATGCTGTTGTTTTCTTCCTAGATTGTTTTTAATCCCAAACCTGAAAACTAGAAAAGTTTCTGGTTAAAAGAACAGGGTTTTTTTTTTTTTTTTTTTGGTGGGTTTTTTGCGAGCTACTAGCTATGGGCTTTTTCTCTTATTTTGCATTTGGATTTTGGTTTTCTGTCATGTATTCTGTTATACTGAAAGCACTTTGTCAAAAAGCCATCTCTGTTCCTGCCTGGTTTTTCTTCTTCACCCGGTGATTTCTGATCTGGTCTCTGAACCTCAGCACACTGAGGCCTTGGGGACACACTGCCTGCTGGCTCACCCCCCATCTGACTTACACCCCCTTCCCCCGAGCTCCCTCACATTGCCTTTAGGACGTTGCAGTCTCCTGATGAACTCACTTGTCGGCCTCGCCATCATACACCTGCGGCGGGGAGTGTCCAAGAGGCGCTGGGGTCCGAGGCCAGCACAGTCTCGGCTCATGCAAAGGGCTGGAATATTTTAATGAATAAAATTTATCAAAGGCAAGAATCTTTTCTTCCAAAGAAATATTGAATTTCAAAGCAATTCAAGTAGTGCTTGCCTGGCCACCCCGCCGCCCTTCGCCTTCAGAGGTGACTCCCACAGTGGGATGCGAGTTAAGGGATGGAGAGAGTCCTGAGTGGAAGTAAGGTCCGTCTCGCCCTTAGCCCTTGGTTCCCACTTCTGCTCCGGGGACAGCGCTTAACACGGAAGGGTCTGCGGCGCCCTCTAGTGGTGGCCGCACCGCAGGACCCCTCCAAAGAATACCTTCAGGAATTATCACTCTGTAGTAGTAGTGATAATAATAATAATAATAGTAGTAGAATAATAATAATAAGTTCTCCACGGTTGTATTGGAATGCCAGCCTGTGTAACAACCTGTGTATGACATATCTGGCTGTTCTTTCAGCGTTCTTTTGTTCTTTTCCAGAAGAGGTGAGGGATCCTATGGTCAAAGTCTGCAGGCATACCCAGCAGGAGATTTTGTGTTTAAGACCAGTCCTCACCACTCTAAATGTTGGGGGTCCCAGCAGCAACCCATAGGCCGCTTCTTTCTTCCCAATTCCAGATATTCTCCCATTGGTATAGGGGCACCTGTGCAGATCTGACTAGGCAAGGCTCCTTTAGGCTAAATATTCAAATAAAATTCTATAATAATAATTTAACATAACTGACCCACTATGAACCCTGAGGTATTTCACCAGGCTTCACTGAGTTAAAGAGAATTACTTTTCCTTTTTTAAATCGAAGTATAGTTCATTTGCAATATTGTGTTAGCTTCAGGGGTACAGCAAAGCAATTCGGTTATACACACATATGTGTATATCTATATTCTTTCTTTCCATTTCCATTACAGTTTATTACAAGATATTGAATATAGTTCCCTGTGCTATACAGTAGGACCTTGTTGTTTATCCAAGAAAGTTACAAAAGTAAGTCTCTGAGTTTTGTTGTTGTTCATGGTGGTGGTGTTGTGATGACTTTTTGTTTGTTGAATTTTTTCATTTAATCATGACAACAGAAATCGGTTGTGGGGCTTTGGGGAAGAAATCTAGATTACCCCCGAGGCCAGCAGCTTTATGGACCCGACCACACAAAATCTGTTGATAAAGGAAAAAGACATTCTGATTCCCATCTGACCTTTTTTTAGGTAGGGGTTGTGCGGACAATGAGGGACAGTGCGGGAAATAACACGGTATCCGCAGAGAGTGCCTGCTGCCCGTGACCAGCGCTGTGTCCTACGGACTGTTACAAACACCATCTCCAAACTGCAGGCACATTTTTGAGTTCTCACGGTGTGGTTCACGAAGTAATTTGTAGTCCTGGTTTCTTTTACAAAATGATGATGTTTAAGAACATCTAGTAATTAGGCCAAAGGAAAACAGTGTTTATTCTATGAGCTGAGGAGAGGCTGCGAGTCTGAGTTCTCATTAACCCAGTGGTTGATTCGCTAACGCCAAGTGTCTGCTATCAACGAAGACGTGACAGCAGTCTGACAGGTAACGTTTGCAAGGGGCTTCTTTTTTTTTTTTTTTTAAACTAATGTGAGTGTGATAGGGGTTCTTTCTTTTTTTTTTTTCTTTTTTTTTGGCTGTGTTGGGTCTTCGTTTCTGTGCAAGGGCTTTCTCTAGTTGCGGCAAGTGGGGGCCACTCTTCATCGTGGTGCGCAGGCCTCTCACTGTTGCGGCCTCTCTTGCTGCGGAGCACAGGCTCCAGACGCGCAGGCTCAGTAGTTGTGGCTCACGGGCCTAGTTGCTCCATGGCATGTGGGATCTTCCCAGACCAGGGCTCGAACCCGTGTCCCCTGCATTGGCAGGCAGATTCTCAACCACTGCGCCACCAGGGAAACCCGGGGCTTCTTTATAGCAGTAGCTCACAGGCAAATGCTGGTAGCTCCATACCCTGATCCAGTCTAAGGAAATGTGTAGCGATGAACTGGATTCTTCTCACTTCAAACCTATGTGGGAGAAAACAGACTTCCCCCCAGAAAATGTGTACAGTAAGGCACCTGGAAAAATGCAAGTATTCACAGGTGAAAGTATTAGTCCATGCATTTTGAACAAGTAGAGACAGCAAGGCTTAAGAGACAAAGCTCTGATTTCAGGGCTAGATCACAACCGACTTCAGAACCCCGGGGAGCTAGAGTCAGAACTGGTGTCTTGGGAAGCCTTTGTTCACGTTCTGCTTTCTTTTTGCAGCATTAAGGCTTTGACCGAAATGCTAATTGTAGAAAAAATCTCCTTGGGAACCGGTAGGGCTCCACTGCGTTCCAGGCCCAGGGACATTAAAATGTTATGACAGTTATGAAGTCCCTTTCTGGTAAAGCTCCACAATCTTGTGAAAAATGTCAAGGATTAATTAATGCAAAAGGAGGACTTCACCTTGTACCTCAGAGGTGAAGGATGGAGTAGAACATTAACTTTAGTCACTCCAGTGTGACAGAAATGCTACATATTCCTGCTGCCCCAAGTCCCCAGACCATTCTTGATAACACACACACACACACACGCACACACACACACACACACACACACACACACCCTAACCTCCTTTAGTCTTTCTAGCAGAGTGTGTTTCCTTGCTGATGGTCCTCTATGTGGGAGGCAGGTTAAGGAGAGAAACTCTTATTTAAGTGGAGGCGTGGGTTCTATTTAAGAAGTTGAATCTTGTACCCAAGGCCTATGTACCTGGATGTAACATGACTCCCACCTCGATGGTACCTCAATTTAGCTGTGAACCCAAACAAAAGCTCTCATCCTCAGCACCTCCTTCCCCTCCTGTCCAGAGCTGTCCCACTCCTTCCTTCCCTTGACTGCCCCCCTCCTCTTGAAGGGAGCTGACTTTGGGATCAGTTTCCTTCTCTGTCTGCTTCCCTTGGTGCTTGACTGATAGGAAAGGGCAGGAGAAAATACCACGTGGACAGCAGAGCCATGAGTCTGAGTGATTCCTTCTAACTCAGTTGTCTGCTGCCCTTCAGAGAATCTCGAAAGATGCCCCAGTTCTTGCCCAGCCTTTAATCTTGTTGTGTGGTGTTTCCCAGTTTAAAATGTGGGTGTTGAGGCTGAAGATCTGCACAGAGGTGGCCCCAGACGGAATTGTGGAACAAGTACTTGGTGTCTTCCATCACCTTCTAGTTTCTCACCCGCTCTTCTCCCCTTCCCTCAATTCCTTTCCTTCCTGGCTCATTCAGTGCAGAACCTTCCAGGAGCAAATTTGCATCGCTCCCACCTGCCCCCTCTTCAGCTGATCATCGGCAGGCCGGGAGGCGCACTGCATTTAACGAGGGGTCTTTATCCCTAGTGGTGACAAGCTGGTGGGCAGGGACCCTCTCCGTCCCCTGGGGTCGTGCCCCTGTGGAGGCTGCCCTGGGATGAATATGGTCAAGTTCTTCCTGGACGACTCAGTTGCTCTGACAGCCTGTTCTAGGACTCTGCTCTACTGCCAGCATCACCTGCAAAGTTACCAACAGAAGATTGACAATAGTTACCCATGTGAATTTCTCTGATCAAATTTGATTTTTGATCTCAGAGGGATTTCTTCTTGCTTTAATCCAACAGCTACTGTTTTCATGGGACACAGCGTTTTTCAGACATGACAATTTTTTCAAAACAAGCTTGAGCCTGCAAAGATCTGGGTCCTCATCTTCGTCTGCCACTTGGCACTGTGTGGCCTTGAGCAAGTTGCATCCATTCATTCTACGAACATGAGTGCCTGTGGGTACCAGGCCCTGGGCTGCAATAGTGAGGAAGGCACAGGACATGGCCCCATGGCACAGGCCATGACAATTTGTGCTAAAGGAAAAGGACATGACACCAAAGAACAGAGAGGAAAGAACTCCTGGGTCTGTTGGAGGGGGGGGCCTTTCACAAAAAAGAATATCAGAATATCAGCTCTAGTGCCGTGAAATACCTTGTTAGCTGCACTCAACCACAAGCTTTTTGAGAGCACCTGTTGATTTGACAACTACATATTTCATTTCTCTTGGTGGTGATGGTTACAGTCTGATCACACATATGTGACTTTCAAAGTCCGAGGTTAACAAATGCCTCTACCTCCTAATAGACTTTAGAGCATTCTCAGCCAACAGTCTCCTCTGTCTTGTCATAACTCCATCCTTTTTTTATAACCACGAGTCAATATAGTTATTATGCTGCTTTATACCATCAAGGCCTATCTAAAAGAATTATCTAAATAGTTAGTGACTTATTTGCTTACTATACATTTTTGTATCTCAGTCCTTCCTTCTGAGTTCAATTTTTTTCTTCCTGGAATAATAAGGTCTGTTAGGGGTACACTCTCTATTATTATTATTATTTTAATGATAGTTCAGTCCGGCACAGAGTTTTAGGTTGATGACTCTATTATCTCAGCCCTTTGAAGATAGGAGTATACTGTCTTCTGATGTACAATGTTGCTGTTGAGAATTCTTATATCAATCTTTTCATTGTACATTTTGCGTAATCTGACTTTTCCCTCTGACTTTTGGTTGGTAAAGAAGTCTTTGTCTTTGCTATTCTGCTGCTCACTACAGTGTGTTTATGATTTACTTTTATTTATCTTGATCAAGATTTCTGTTTTTTATTGAAGTATAGTTGATTTACAATGTTGTGTTAGTTTCAGGTGTACAGCAAAGTGATTCAGTGATACACACACACACACACACAAGTAGTAGGAAAATCGTACAGCTGAAGGGGACCTTGGAGATGAATATTTTTCTTTGTCCATCCATCCATCCATCAGTTACTTGATTCATGTTTACTAAAATGACCCAGAAACTGCTGGGGATACAGTTACTCCTCTTATAAAGCTTATCTTCTGATAGGTAGCAGCACACAGTGAACAGTAGACAAATGATTAAGTAACATAGTTGCTAATGGTGATAGAGGCTGCAGAGAAATAGACCGAGAGCTGGGGAGGCATCAGCTTCTATGAAGAAGCAACAATGAGCTGACCCTAAACCATGAGAAGAAATCAGTTACGAGAAGAGCCAGGGCAGGAAGACAGTCTGCAGTTCAACTGGTGGCGGGTACCCAAGTGAGAAACGAGAGCAGACACATGGTTTCAGAACCCAGAGTCCAGCTGTGCCAGAGTTGGCTCTACCCAGTGCTCTGATCCTACCTCTGCTCTTCTCCAATCCCCAGCCTCTCACATGCGGCTAATCCTCAAGCCAGCTGTCCTGCTTGGCCCTGTCTTTAGACAAGCTGTCATCTCCCACATCAAATAATTCAAAGAGCCCACATGAGCCACACGGATACCTGTAATGCCTGCTTCTCGGTTATTTTGTGCCTCTTGTTCCAAATCCTCAGAGCCTCTGCAATTAATGACTCTATGAGTTCTTGCACCTGTTATTTTTACATGATTCTGTGTGTGTTCACTTGAACAACCACTAATTATGTTCTGGTATAATAAATATAAAATTTGCTGTTATGGTTTTAGAAACAAAGAAAGTTCTTGGTATGTTAATAGAAAAATCTCTAGCTTTAATTGTAAAATTCCCATCCACTTTTTTTACGTATAGATCTATACGGTGGCTTCAAGTTAACAAGAATGTATATACACATCCAGGTGTATATGTATTTATATGATAGTCTCAAAAGAAAAAGAACTGTTTGGAATTTTATTGAGTCTTCTTTTTCTTATAATATTACTGATTAATAACTGCATATTCTTTATACTTTTAAAATATTGTTTACTTGATTTCACCTTATTTTCATAATAATCATATAAGCTAAGTAGTTTATTTCCCTTCTTTTACAATGATTTGAAAAGTGAGTCCATAAAGGGAACAGATTTGTCCATGATGGCCTAACACAAAATATTTCTGAGAATAGAGAAAGGGTAAAATATTTGTACTAAGTGAAGGGCATCCACATTTACAACTTAATTTGCATTAATTCAATATTTTAAATAGCTATGTAGTCTCCTACCATTAGTAGGAAGGCTGCGGTGCATGAATTTTCTTTTAAAATAAACATTCATTGACCAAGATTCGTTATTGAATCCAATATATAAATTAAAATTTCAATTTTTATACTTAGATATGATTTTATGTTCTTTACCTTGTTTTTTGAAGGCCTTTCGATAGGAAGTCAGGGTCTTTTATGAATTCTAGAATAAGATATATTTCTGAGACATTAATCACATTAAATGGAGTAATGTACATTAATCCTTTGTTGAGCAACTGGAAAGAGATGTTGAAAACATTCAGCTTAGACACACAAACATCCCGTAGGAGGAGCACCCCAGCACAGCCGTGTTTTCCGCAGGTGCAGTCTTAATTTAATCTTAGTGTCAGTGCCGCAAATGGAATATTAGGATTTGTACTATGAGCACTTGTCACGTGACTTTTCTCAGTGACAGTGTTGTCTCAGTGTCCCCGTCCTGACCATCCTGTCAGACTCTCTTCATTATGCACTTCAGGACAAGTTAGAACACAAACCAGGATCTGAAAAGCTTTCTGATGCAGCTATGCTGCGTTTCTGGTTTTGTTTTACTTGCTCTAGTTAAGTGTCTTCAGTTGATGGAGAGGTACTCCATCCCATGATGCCTATAAAACATGCCAGTCAGGACAATAAATTGTATGGAATCACACGCACCTGATTTCTAGCCATGTCTTGAATAGGTAAGCTTTGGGAGGAAAAATAAGACTTATCTAAGATCTTCACTTATGGATACTAGATAAGTCTGTATAGTACTGTACTGTAGAGTACCGTAGAGACTGTCCTTCACTAAAGGATATAAATAGAATGAGCAGACAAAAAATAGTAAAAATGTGAGGATTTAAGCAACATGATTAACAAGTTTGACATAATTGACATATACATATTGGAAAATGCACCCAACAACTGCAGACCACACATTTTTTTCCAAGTACATATAGAACATTATAAAAAATTTGACCATATACTTGGCCATCAATGAAGTCTTAACAAACATCAGAAACAAATAGTGCAGAGAATGTTCTCAGACCACAATGTAATTAAGCTGCTAATAAATATACCAATATGAAAATACACCAATATGAAAATCCCACAATTTTAACAATTAATGCTACATTACTAAATAACCCAGTGGATCAAATCAAAAATCACAGTAGGAATTTGAATATATTTTAAATTGAATGTATTGAAAATATGAGACATCAAAACTTGTAGGCTGGGGCTTCCCTGGTGGCACAGTGGTTAGGAATCTGCCTGCCAATGCAGGGGACACGGGTTCAAGCCCTGGTCCAGGAAGATCCCACATGCCGTGGAGCAACTGGGCCCGTGAGCCACAACTACTGAGCCCGCGTGCCGCAACTAATGAAGCCCACGCACCTAGAGCCTGTGCTCCACAACAAGAGAGGCCACCGCAATGAGAGGCCCGTGCACCGCGATGAAGTGTAGCCCCCGCTCGCTGCAACTAGAGAAACCCCATGTGCAGCAACAAAGACCTAACGCAGCCGAAGATAATAAATAAATAAATTAAATAAATTAAAAACAAACAAACAAACAAAAACTTGTAGGCTGCATCCAAAGCTATGCTTCAAGGGAAATTTATAGGTTTAATTGCATCTACTAGAGAAGTAGAAAAACTGAAAATGAATGATCTAAGTCTCCATTTCAAGAAGTTAGAAACAGAACAGAAAACTCAAAGAAAGTAGAGAAGGTAAATAATAAAGAACAAAGTAGAAAACAAAACAAACACACAATGAAGTTTGTCTGATCTAAAAGTTCTGTCATTTAAAAGAAAAGACTATTAAGTTGACGAACACCTGGCCAGTCTAATCAAGAAGAGAGAGAGAGAGGGAGAGAACATGCAAATAAACAATTTCAGGAATGAAGTCATTGAAAAGATCATAAGATGTCTATGTGAATAATTTTATGCCAATAATTTTGAAAATTTAGATATGGACAAATTCCTAGAAAACCCAGTGTACCTAAATGGGCACAGTAAGAAATAGGATTTAAATCTACATCTGTATAAGTATAACTGAATCACTTTGCTGTACACCTGAAACTAACACAACACTGTAAATCAGCTATACTTCAAATAAAAAAAAGAAAAATAATAAATCTACATCTGTTAAAGGAACTGAACCTATAATGGAAACCTTTCCCAACTTAGATAATTTACTAGTGAGTTCTACCAAATATTTAAAGAAATAATAAAATCAATCTTACATAAACTTTTCCAGAAAATAGCAAAAGAAGTACTTTTTATGAGACCCACATAAGCTTGATACCTAAACCAGATAATGACATACAAGGAAAGAAGTTACAGGTCACTCTCTCTTATAACATACATGCAAAAATGCTAAAAAATAATAAATCAAGTCCAGTGATAGATTTAAAAAGATAAGCTGGGTTTATTTCAGATATGTGAGATTGGTTTTGAATTTAAAAATCAATGTTGAAATTCACCACCGTAACAGGTAAAAGAAAAAAAATTATGACTATCTCAGTAGATGCAGAAAAAGTTTTTTATAAAGCTTTTGATAAAACTCAACATTCATTTATAATAAAAACTCTTGCCTTCCCCAAAATATCTAAAAAAAAAAACCCACAAGTAATATCATATTTAATAGGTAAATATTGAAAGCTTTTCCCCTAAAATCAGGAACAAGACAAGAATGGTTTCTTCAGTTCAACATTATATTAGAGGTTCTAGCCAGAGCAACAGGAAAAAAGGATTAGATTAGGATTTAGAATTCGAAATTCTAATTAGATTAGAAAGAGAAATAAATCTTTAGGATTAGAAAGAGAAATAAATCTGTCATTATTCATATATAATATAATTTCATAGGTAGAAAAATCAAAGATGTCTACAGATAAACTATTAGAATTAATAGGAGAATTGAACAAGCTCACTGGATAGATGGTCAATAAACAAAATCATGTAGTTCATTTCTACATATAATTAAATTTCTATAAACTGACAATAAGCAATTAGAAAATAAAATGTTATACATAATACTATTTATCAACAGAATACAAAAAGCATATGTCTAAGAACCAAACTAAAAATATGTTCGAGACCATGACACAGAAAACTACAAAACGTCGTGGGGAGAAACTGAATAACATCCAATAAAGGAGAGATCGAGCATGTTCATGGGGTAGATTCACATTATAAAGATGTTGTTTTGTTACCACTCCAGAAGTAGTGGCTGAAATCAGCAACAGTTCTATCATTGCTGACTCCATAGATTGATGGACTCAGCTGGACCGCTCTGCTGGTCTCACTGGGGGTCCCTCCTGCAGCTGCAATTGGATGGCAGCTGGGACTATGATGTCCAAAAAGGCTTCATTCACTGTCTGACGCCTTGAGGGACAGCTGGGAGTCCAGGCTTCACTCTTCCTTTTCATGTAATCCAGGGCTTTTCCCTCCTCACATGGCCTTTCCATATGATCTCCCCAGCGGAGCATCTGATATTCTTATACAGCAGCTCAGGGATCCCCAAAGTACAGAGTGGAAGCTGCCTGGCCTTGTTGAGGCTTGTGCGCAGAACTGCCGTGATGTTACCTCTGCCCTACTCTAATAGTGAAAGCAAATCACCACGTTTAATGTGGGCGGGGACTGGCCACCTAGGGGCCTGAATCCCAGGAGGTGAAGCTCCCAGCTATGACAGTGTACTCTCTGGTCTTCAAGGAGTCACATCCCTTACAAGCAAAATGTACTTACACCTACCTCTCTCTGGACTCCCAAAGCCTCACCCCACGATGGCGTCTTGTCATCTAAATCATGTTCAATTTCAGATGGGGCTCTTTAGAAATTTTCCCTCAGGCACAGCTCCTTGGGCGTGGTTCCTGGGTTGCAGATACAGACTGTGTAGATTGTGAATCAGAAAGAGAAGTTATTCTATCTCCTTCCTCCCCCTCTCCCCCCCACATACACACACTCAACACACATCTGTAAGCTAGAGGTAGACACTTGCAGTCAAAAGGGGGGAGTGGCTAGAAGGTACAGAGCAGTCAGTGATCCACAGCAATTCCAGAATCCACTGGGCACGTGCTGCTAGCTCGGCTTCTTGGAATAGTTCTCCACGGTTCTCCAGGCCAGCCTCTGGGAAGCCTCTGAGACATCCTGCCTTTTTCATTAAAATGACCTGTGTTTATGCAGCTGAGAAACCTTGCCCTGCTTTCTCCCCATAGAATTTTGAGGACCCAGAGGCTCTTTTCATTTTGGCATGTCTCTGCTTGAGCTAACACAGTTCTTAAAAAATCCTGTGGGTTTCTGATGTATCAGATGATACATTGACTAACTAGTATAAAGTACCAGTTAGTGGGGAGAAGGACTGGTAACATCCTATTTCTTGGCCAGGTGGTCCCCTCATTCTCCACTGTGTCTCCATCTCAGACCCTCTGAGTCCCATCTGTGCCCTCTGTCTTATTAGTGATCTCAGGTGGCCTCAGCCTGCAGCGGCTTGAAGCAGGATTTTGTTCTCAGCCAGAGACTGAAGTCAGGCTGCACCAGTGAGAGCGCTGAATCCTAGCCTCTAGACCAGTGGCCAGTGACAAGGCCCTGGTTCCATAGGCTTTGCAGAGAATGAATTTCCACAAAGAAACGGAAAGTAGTGAAACAAGTAAAGTGTTTATTAGGAGGAAAAAGAGTGGATAGATACACAGGTGGGCTCAGAGACAGAGTAGCACCCTCGTGGTAGTTTGAATCACTTATATGGGGCATTTCTTCTGGGTTTCCTTTGTCCAATCATCTTGCCTGGTTCTGAGTCTGTATTTGGTTTATCTAAGGGTCCTCCCATGTGTGCATGTGCATCTCTTAGCCAAGATGGATTCTAGCGAAGAGGCCTATGGGTAGGTTGACATCACTTACTATGGGGTGGCGCCTGCTCCCTTTTTGACCTTCAAGGAGTCCTTCTGCACGTGTGTAGTCAGGAAGGTCTCCTTGACTTCGAGAATGAGGAATATGTGGTCTTTTGTCTCTAATTTGAGCAGGGCTCAGCTTTTCTTACCTCCAGCTATTTTGGAGTATCTGTCCACAGGGGAGGAACTATAGCTGCTTGGCCTGGGGCCCATCTATCGCCTGCCTCATTAGCAGCAGAAAAACACAGAATGATCAGAACTGGATGTTAGGTACAGAATTCTTAGTGAAAACTGCTCCTTTGAAGTGTATTAGTGGTGACAACTGAATGATTGTCCCAAACCCAAAATACCAGGGAAGATGCATATACAGGAACGTCCCTGCCTGAGCATTCATTTGCTACAAGTAGCATTTCCTGTTTTTCATCAAGTCAGAACCAGCTATTCTTAGGCTTTTCCTCATCCAAACCAGTTCTACCTGTTATAATACTTTACCTCCTAGAGCTTGATTGTTAAGGAAATATCCACCCCCACCCCCACCCCCGCAATGGCAAACTGAAGAAATCTACCTTGTTCAGGTCACACAAATGGGAACCTAACAAACATACAGATTTCAAGCTCATTAACCAGAGAAGTGTTAATTAAGATGCAATATTATTTTGCAGGTATCAATCATATTGGCAAAGATTTTAAAGTCTGATAATGCAACTGTGGGAAAAAGGAAACTCATACACTGCATGTGAGATTGGAAAATGGTTTGACCATCCTGGAGTGTAAACACCCTAAAGAGTTAATGATGCACCTACTCATTGCCCAGAAATGCCTCTTCTGGGTAGAAACTGTGCAGAGATTCTCAAACACTTTCATGAAACCCCAGTGCTTTCCTTTTGAATTTCAAACCTATTGAGGATCAATATATTTATAAAATAAAAGAAAAAGCAATTCATAAAACAAATGAAATTTAACAACAGACCTACAAAATACAAGCCTGACTAATTTTTTAAAAATTTATTTATTTTATTTATTTATTTTTGGCTGCTTTGGGTCTTTGTTGCTGTGCGCGGGCTTTCTCTAGTTGCTACGAGTGGGGGTTACTCTTCGTTGCAGTGCGCGGACTTCTCATTGCGGTGGCTTCTTTTGTTGTGGAGCACAGGCTGCAGGAGTGCGGGCTTCAGTAGTTGTGGCTCACGGGCTCTAGAGCGCAGGCTCAGTAGTTGTGGCGCACGGGCTTAGTTGCTCTGCGGCATGTGGGATCTTCCCGGACCAGGGCTCGAACCCGTGTCCCCTTCATTGGCAGGCGGACTCTCAACCACTGTGCCACCAGGGAAGCCCCTAATTTTTTATTATTAGATTTGAAAGACGTAAAAGTCTCAGTTGAATTACTTTTAAAGTTTCTAAATGTTTATTCTACACTTCTGTAGTTTCTAGCCATGAACTGCTAACAGTCTGAAGTCCCCAATTTGAGGAACAGTGCTATCAGTAACTCCAGCCCATGGCAACAAGAGATGCATTTAAAGAAGAATGTTCATTGCTGCACTGTTTTAAATATAGAAAAAAATTAAATTTACTATCATAGGGGAAAATAAACATTATAGTCATACAATGAAATACAGTACAGCCATTAAAATAAATACACTATATCTATCTACACATATTAACATGGATAGATCTTTTAATTAATTAATTAATTAATTAATTTTGGCTGCGCTGAGTTTTTGTTGTGGCGTGTGGGCTTCTCTAGTTGTGGTGTGCGGGCTCTAGAGCGTGTGGGGTCAGTTGTGGTGTGAGGGCTTAGTTGCGGTATGGGAGACGTTAGTTCCTCAACCAGGGATTGAATCCAGGCCCCCTGCATTGGGAGTGCAAAGTCTTAACCACTGGACCACCAGGGAAGTCCCTAACATAGATAAATCTTGAAACCAAAACACTGAGTGAAAAAAGAAAATGTCAATAGAATCTTTCTTGTATGATGTCATTTATAGGCAGACCTCATTTTAATGCAGTTTATTGTGCTTTGCAGATATTGCATTTTTTACAGATTGAAGGTTCGTGGCAACCCTGTGTCAAGCAAGTCTATTGGAGTCGTTTTTGCAACAGCATTTGCTAACTTTGTGTCTCTGTCACATTTCAGTAATTCTCAAATATTTCAAAGTTTTTTGTTATTATTATATGTGTTATGGTGATCTGTGACCAGGGATCTTTGATGTTACTATTGTAATTGTTTTGGGGCTCCATGAACCAGGCCCATACAAAATGGCAAACTTAATTGATAAATGTGTGTGTTCTGACTGCTCCACCAACAGGCCATTCCCCTATCTCCATCCTCTCCCTGGGCCTCCCCATTCCCTGAGACACAACAATATTAAAATTAGGCCAATTAATAACTGTACAGTGGCCTCCAAGTGTTTGAGTGAAAGGAAGAGTTGCATGTCTCTCACTTTAAATCAAAAGTTAGAAATGATTAAGCTTAGTGAGGAAGGCATGTCGGAAACCAAGATAGGCAGAAAGCTAGGCATCTTGTGCCAAACTGTTAGCCAAGTCATGAATGCAAAGGAAAAGTTCTTGAAGGAAATTAAAAGTGTTATTCCAGTGAATAATAAGAAATGATAAGAATGATAAGAAAGTGAAACAGCCTTATTGCCAATATGGAGAAACTTTTAATCTCTGGGTAGAAGGTCAAACCAGGCACAACATTCCTTTAAGCCCAATCAGAGCAAGGCCCTAACTCTCTTCAATTCTGTGAAGGCTGAGAGAGGCGAGGAAACTGCAGAAGAAAAGTTTGAAGCTAGCAGAGGTTGGTTCATGAACTTTAAGGAAAGACGCTGTCTCCATAACATAAAAGTGCAAGTGAAGCAGCAAGTGCTGATGTAGAAGCTGCAGCAAGTTGTCCAGAAGATCTAGTTAAGATAATTCATGAAGGTGGCTACACTAAGCAGATTTTCAATATGGACAAAACAGCCTTATACTGGAAGAAAATGCCATAAGAGCCTTATACTGGAAGAAAATGCCATCTAGGACTTTCATTTCATAGCTAGAGAGGAGAAGTCAATGCTTGCCTTCAAAGGACAGGCTGACTCTCGTGCTAGGGGCTAATGCAGCTAATGACTTGAAGTTGAAGCCAATGCTCACTTACCATTCCAAAAATCCTAGGGCCCTTAAGAATTATGCTAAATCTAATCTGCCTGTGCTCTATAAATGGAACAACAAAGCCCAGATGATAGTACATCTCTTTACAACATGGTTTACTGAATATTTTAAGCCCACTATTGAGAACTACTGCTCCAAAAAAAAGCCAAGGAGATTCATGTTATTTTCATGCCTGCTAACACAACATCCATTCTGCAGCCCATGGATCAAGGAGTAATTTCAACTTTCCAGTCTTATGATTTAAGAAACACACTTCATAAGGCTATAGCTGCCAGAGATAGTGATTCCTCTGATCGATCTGGGCAAAATCAATTGAAATCCTTCTGGAAAGGATTCACCATTCTGGACGCCATGAAGAACACTTCTGATTCATGGGAAGAGATCAAAATATCAATGTTACCAGGAGTTTGGAAGAAGTTGATTCCTCATGGATGACTTTGAGGAATTCAAGACTTCAGTGGAGGACGTAACCGCAAATGTGGTGGGAAAAGTAGGAGAACTAGAATTAGAAGTGGAACTTGAAGATGTGACTGAATTACTGCAATCTCAGGATAAAACTTGAACAGATGAAGAGTTGTTTCTTATGAATCAGCAAATAAAGTGGTTTTTTGACATGGAATCTACTCCTGGTTAAGATGCTGTGAAGATTATTGAAATGACAACAAAGGATTTAGAATATTATACAAATATTCAATATTCTAAATATTTATAAATATCACCCAAAGTTCATAGTTCACTCTTGGTGTTGTACATACTATGGGTTTGGACAAATATATTCATCATGTACTTTTCATTTCAAAGTTCTGTCTTAAAACTGGAATACTCCATAAACTTAGTAGGGATGATAGAAAAAGCTGCCCCCTTTTGAACACAAAATCTATATCCCAGTCCCAGCTCTTCCTGTATCCATAGGAAGAAGAAAAATCACTGGCTTTGAAGTCAGGCTGATCTTGGTGTGAGTTCCAGCCTTGTTCTGTTGGACCCATGGTTACTCATCTTTAAGTACAAATCACATATAGCCTCCCTGACAAATGATGTTCACAATGAGTGTCTAATAAATGTTATCTTCTTTCACCCTCCTTAAGCTAAGGCACAGAGCATAAAGGAACTCCATGCCTGCCTAGAGGTGATGAGACAAACAAGTAACAAAAGATAGCAATTGAGTCAGATAAGGACCAACTAGATACATTGGTAGGTCTCTGAGGTAGTTGAAACAGCAGCAAGTAACTATTATGCTATACTGTGTTGCCATTTAACTATCTGGGTTTCAATTTATTCACTTATAAAATGGCTCTCTGCTTACTATTCTCCTGATTGAAAAGTGAGAGCATAAAAAATGAAAGTCTTGATATATCATAAAGCATAATACCAGTAGGAGGCAATGTTCATGCTCCACCCCCCCCCCCCATTCCCCTCACCGGTTCGCTAGGCAGAATAATGGCCTGTCAAAGATGTCCATGTCCCCATGTTACCTAGCAAGGTGGAATAAAAGATGCTAACCAGCTGTTTTAAAATAAGGATCTCATCCTGGATTCTCTGGTCAGTTCAATATCATCACAAGGGAAAAGAGTCAGAGAAAGTTTTGAAGATGCTTCACTGCTGGCTTTGAAGATGGAGGAGTCACAAACCACAGGAATGCTGGTGGCCTCCAGAAGCCAGCAAAGGCGAGAACATATTCTCTCCTGGAGGCTCCAGAAGGAAAGCGGCCCTGACAGCAGCTCGACATTAGATCATTAGACCATTTCAGACTTCTCACCTCCAGAGCTGTAAGATCCTAAATGTGTGTTGTTTTAAGCCATTAAGTTTGTGGTAATTGGGTTACAGTGGTGTTGGGGCCCGGGGAAGGCTGCCCCCAAATACACCAAAGTGGTATATTGATTATTTTGAATGAAAGTTACTTAAGAAACAGCCAATGTAAGAAGGACGCTCTGACCCTCCTTCCTGTCTCCCTGAAAACAGGAAATAAATTTCCCATGTGAAAGGTGCCCTCCCTGCTTCTGGCATCCTTATCACCAGAGACTGGGAATTCAGGGCCAAAAAGGCTCTAGAAACAAACCTTGTTACTTCTTTACTAATTTACTATCCAAGCCCAATTCCATTTCGATTCTTCACTAATTAAGCACCCAAGTCCAAATTTCTTTGTCCTCTCCATTCCTCTTAAATTTATTGTTTCTTTGTCTAAAGAGTATGAAAGCTGTCTGCCTTGGTTACTAATTAGGTCTGTTTCTATGAGACCTTCATAGGTATGAATTAAAAAAATTTTTTTCTCCTGTTAATCTGTCCTGTGTCTTTTTAATGATTAGGCCAGCCAAGAGAATTCAAGAAGGGAGGGGGGAAATTGTCCCCCTCCCCGACAGTGGAAATATGAAATGAATACAATCCTTTGAAGACAGCAGCATGAAGAATGGATTAGTGTGGAAGGTAGCACAGAATGTGTGTCCTACTTTTCTTCTTTTAAATGTCACTGTCCATCAAACCAGAGACACGGGGTTCAAATGGCCCCAGGTCAATCTGGGCCTAGATTCAGCAGGAGGAGGCCTTTCATTAAATTTCCTCTAGCTCAGTGTAGCTCTGGCAGCCACAAGGCTGTGCTCATCACTATGTACTAGTGGCTCTGGAATATTCCATGACAGGCGCTGAGCGTGGATCCCCCAGAGCATCCCTGACGCCTACCCCTCAGAACATTTCTTGGAGGCCAAATACTGTGCACGAATGTTCCTTGATTTCTCTTGATCCTTATGTCAGCTGTAATCATCCCTCAGGATGTAGAGCCAAGGTCTTCTCCTTTGGTAAATTGAGTTTCGGGCCCCAGTTCTTCACTTCCCTGTAGGGCATCCACACCGACGTCATGGAAGAGTGGAGTATGCTGCCCGGTCCCTTGACTTTGGGTGTGGCCATGTTACTTGCTTCAGCCAGTGGAATTTTAGTGACTGCAGTGAGAGTTGAGACTTGAACTCTTTTGGAACAGTTGAATTCTCCTGCTCTTTAGAGACCCACTCCGAGAACAGACTCTGATCTAAGGAGGAGGAGAGCCATGTGGAGTGGAGGAGTGGACCCCAACACAGTCAGCAGCCTAGAGCTGGAACCCAAAGCCTGGAGTCAAGCTCGGCCCAATGGTTTGGCCATTGTCTTGTAGACCATGAGCCTAAGGATTATTGTTTTAAGTCACCACGTCTTTGAGCCATGAGCTGCCCAGCATTACCGTGGCCATACAGGAAAGCTTTTCTAACTCCTCTCCCCTGATAGAACTGACCATGCCTCCTTTGTGCTCATCATCCTGTCTTACTGTTCTCATATCTGTCTCCCCAACTGGACTTAAGTTCCTTGAGGGCAGGTGCCAGGTATTGACTTTGTATGTATGACCCCAATCATGATGCTCAAAATATAATAGGTTCCTGATACTTTTTTTTTTTTATGAAAAGAAACAATTAAATGAGTGGATACAAGGAACACACTTTTCCAAGTCTGTGACCTTGAAGTAGGGACAGAGAGGGGAGGAGGAAATCATAGGTTTCTGGGCTGCTGCAAATTGCATCCAATTCATCAGGGGCCAAGCTTTGTTGGTCGACCAAAGAAATCATATTTTTACTTTTTTATTTTTTTTTATTTTTATTTTTTGCTGTGTTGGGTCTTCGTTTCTGTGCGAGGGCTTTCTCTAGTTGCGGCGAGCGGGGGCCACTCTTCATCACGTTGCGCGGGGCTCTCACTGTCGCGGCCTCTCTTGTTGCGGAGCACAGGCTCCAGACACGCAGGCTCAGTAGTTGTGGCTCAAGGGCCCAGTTGCTCCGTGGCATGTGGGATCTTCCCAGACCAGGGCTCGAACCCGTGTCCCCTGCATTGGCAGGCAGATTCTCAACCACTGCGCCACCATGGAAGCCCAGAAATCATACTTTTCAATGAAATTTTCCAATAGCATAAATGCTATTGTGATTCATGAGGCAAACAAATTTATTTCAAAGTCACAGCAAAGGTGAAGCTGCTAGTGATCATTTATATGTTTCCTCAAAAGATGTATTCAAAAAGAACAACTCAACTCATAGGAGGAATGAAAAGTTTTGACATGAAAAAGCAGCCTTCCTATTCCAAAATATTGAGAACTATTGTTCTAGATGATTCCTTTGAAAGATGCCATCAAGAATCCAGCTCTTGCTTGTTGACTTATGGCCTATGGAGCAGGGACTTAGTGTGTCTGTCTGGCTTATTCTCCCCTGAATCTCCAGGTCACTGCACATTTACATCATCAGGGCAGGACTACTGTCAGCTTTCAAGACACCTCAAAGAAAATTATAAGCTTTCATTCTTTCTCCACCCTTCCTTTCACAAAAGCTGTCACATCACCATATTTTGCAGCTCAGTCTTGGGTTTGTAATTATAGTTGTTGCCATAAGAATGCTTCCAAAAGAGAGGCTTATTTAATAGGAAGAAACTCACATACACAAAGGAAAAGACTGCCAGTACAGGAGTAACGATTGAACGCTGATCGTTTAAAACATGAAAACTATACACCAAACGTGGCTGGGAGTTGACTTCAGCCGTGTGTCTTCTTGTCCTAAATGTTTATAGCAGCAAAGAGGTTTCTGTGCAACTGTTGAAGCCCTTTCTTTCTCTTTAAATGTGTTTATTGTCTTTCATTCTAATTCACTTAAAGGATGACATCTCAAATCTGTGGCTGGAACACAAGATCGAAATATTGAGGGAATTCCCTGGAGGTCCAGTGGTTAGGACTCGGTGCTTTCACTGCAGGGGGCACGGGTTTGATCCCTGGTCGGGGAACTAAGATCCCGCATGCCACATGGTGCAGCCAAAAAAAAATTATTGAAGGGTTCAAGGGCATTTTATGAGGACTGAGAGTGGAGGTTGGGGAGGAGGAAGCAATGGATCAATGGTGACTTCCCTTAGAATCTTTATCTACTCACCAGTCTTAACTTTCAAGGTCTTAACTAAGCCATGACATAACCATAACTCTCTGGGGCTGATGGAACTAATAGGAGACATGGGAAAGGATATTAGATAAATATTTGCTGATGAACGTGTGAATGAGTAAGTGAATAAATGAGTGCCTCAGACTAACCCTTCACTCTCATGTTCCCCTGGTCATTGTCCCTGTAATCCTGCAGCAACAAACTGCATGCGATTTCCCAAACATCATGCTTCCTCTTGCTGTAACTTCTGGCTTCCTTATCTGCCCCACACAGCCCATCATCACCTTGCCAGTCCCTACTCAACCTTCAAGTCATAAATCAGGCTCCAGGCTGGGGCAGTACTTCATACCTATATCATGACGCAACAGTTGTTCCCCAACTTAAGTGCAGGAACCACGTATTTTAATCATTTTCACTAAGCAACTGGCTTGGTGCCAGACACGTCACAGGTATTCAGTAAGTGATCACGGAATAACCTTTATGCTATTTGACTCTTCCAGTGCCTTCCAAGTCAGACTATAAATTACTTCAATGAAGGATGATCTCCTCTACAATTCTTTACTTTTGTGTCTTCCATTTCTCATGCATGGCAGTCCCTCACTCTGCCCCAAAATTGATCAAGCAAGGAGAGGGGGAAGATACAATTCTGGGTGTTGGGTGCTTCCAATGGGTTAATCCATTGGAAGGATTTTAGTTGGGACTGACGTCATCAGATCACCTGTGGGAAAGAAACATTATAGTTTAGAGAGAACAACATTTAGAAGTAGACAAGAAGGTCATGGGGACAGTCCAGAAAAAAATGATTGCAGATTATTACAGATTTTAACTAGGATCAGAGCAGTGGGAATAGAGACTTGGGATCTATATTATATATTTCAGAGATGGCACTCACAGGATTTGGTGGATGACTAATAATGGTGCAAAGGATGGAAGAAATCTAGGATGACTCCAAGGTCATTAGCTCAGGCAGATTGTGTGTCCTTCAACACAGTGGGGGAATATGGGAGGAAGAGGTCCACCAGCAGAGGGAGAAGGGCCCTGAGTTCAGTGTTGCTTTTATTGCAAATGAGGAACCTGTGGATCAACGAGAAGATAGGTACCCACCAGCAGACGGTGGTTTTGGAGCTCAGCAGAGCGATCTGGACTGAAGATGCAAATTTCAGAGTCATTAGCAAGTGGAAGTTGAAGATAAGGTGATGACTGACTTTGCCCGAATATTGTATAGAGCAGAGGTTCTGGGGGTCTGGGGTGGGAAGAGGTTACATGGGAATTTCCCCATCTGAAAATGTTTAGGTTTAGTCGACCTAAAGAACACGTTAGATACGTGTTCCATATGGGCAGTAGCAGCTTTATTGGGACTTATTGAGAGCATAGAAGCCTCCCCTAGGGGTTGCTCCCTGTGTGTGTCTGATATCATCTCCCATCTTGTGAGCCTCTGTGGAATCCACTTCTAGAACCCAGAATACACCCATTCACAGATTTGACTTTCCTGCTAGATTCTGCCCTATTGGAGAGCCGGAACTTTGTCTTGTTCAAAGTATATCCCTAGTACTTAGCATAGGATCTGGCATGCAGGTTTTCAAGTGTTTTATGAGTCAGATGATCTCACTTACTGTTGACTTCATGAGATGTGGTTTGTCACTGACATTTTAGATGTGAGAAAAGGAGGCCCCACAAGATGAAGTAATCTGGTCATGTCATACAGCTAATAAGTGACTCAGCAAATCTTCTGCCCCGATGTCAGTGCAGGGCTCTCCCCTGTAGCACACGGCCTCCGCTCATTCCTGACCTGCCACCACCATCAAAAGGTGGGATGGGAGATTTGCAGCAACATGGATAGACCTGGAGATGATCATACTAAGTGAAGTCAGTCAGAAAGAGAAAGACAAATACCATATGATATCAATTATATGTGGAATCTAAAATATGACACAAATGAACTTATCTATGAAACAGAAACAGACTCACAAACACAGAGAACATACTTGTGGTTGCCAAGGGGGAGGGAGTGGGGAAGGGATGGAGTGGGAGTTTGGGGTGAGCAGATGCAAACTATTACATATAGGATGGAATAACAACAAGGTCTTACTGTATAGCACAGGGAACTATATTCAATATCCTGTGATAAACCATATGGAAAAGAATATGAAAAAGAATGTATATAAGTGTAACTGAATCACTTTGCTATACAGCAGAAATTAACACAACATTGTAAATCAACTATACTTCAATTAAAAAAACGATTGAACAACAAAAAAAGAAGAAAATAAAGTTGATAAATGGTTGTTAAAAAAAAAAGACTTTCATTAACCAAAAAATTGATAGATGGATGCTGGATTTAATATAGAAAATATACACAAAGGAAAAAAGAGAAAAGTGCTGAGAAAGGAGGAAGGGGCTAGAATGGAAATTTTGTGATTGAAGAATGTAGAGGGGGCAGTAGGCTCCTCTGAGGTGGAAACATTTAATACCTGTCAGATAACTTGGATTCTCCACTGGCCAGCGCTCCCCGAGGAAGCCTGCAGCTTCCAGAGCCTGTGGGTCCGAGTGGAGACAGGAAGACCCTGAGAAGCCAGGGAGGCTTGAGGGAGTTTGTCTGAGCCTGTATGTTCTCATGGAGGGGATGCCAATTGGAGACTTGTCTTTGTGAAATAAGACAGTTAGGAAGAGGCACAAATCAGTAGGGTAAAGGGCCAGCAGTCACTCAAACTTCATCGGAATTAGTATGATCAGTTCACTGTGTAACAAATAATAGTGCCTCCTCAGGTGAGGGGGTTGAGTTGGGGCGGGCTTAACGCCCTGGAGGAAGTGAAGGACAGAGGTGACCTGAGGCAGGAGAGGGGTACAGAGGTCAGAAGGGTGCCAACTGTGCCATTACAAAAAATTTGCTAACGGCCTACTGTGCCCCAGGAAAGGGGAAAGGATTCTCTTTCTCTTACCACAGACCTGGAAGCCTTACGGACATTCCTGGGTCCTTCCTTTTCCTCCTCTGCCCTTCAGGGTTCCTTGTTCATCCTCTACCTATAACAGCTGTTTTTGTAGTTATCTGAATTGACCCCTTGATTTAAGCCCACGAAGGGAAATAACACTTAACGTTAATCAGACATACTGGCTACTTTGAAAATTATTTCATCTCATTCTTATAACAATCCTTAGGGCAAGAACTACCACCATCTCCAGGAAACCAAGGCTTAGAAAGATAAACATTCTGTTCAGATTCACAAAGCACCAAGGAGCAGAGAAGAAATTCAGATCCAGGTCTCTCTAAATCCAAAATCTGTCCTCCAGACACTGCCTGTGTCCCACGAGGCCCAGGATCACGTCTAGCATCTTGTTTTCCACTCAGAGTACCCAGCATGGCAACCTGCATGTGGTAAACGCTCGACTCATATTTACTGAATCGATTTTGAGTTGGTCAATCTTTCTTTGGGGGTGTCGATTTTTACTGAATTGACCTCAGGGTCCCTGAGAACGTATGCTATCAGGGATGTACCAGATGCAAATCTTGTCTCTTCTCAGATTCTCTCAGCTGCCTCCCCCACCCTCCCCCACTCCACTCCCTCCACTCCGAATTTGGATTAAAGGTCACATTCAGGACATTGGAGCTGGCTGAATGGCCAGATGACACAAGACTGAAATGTGGGGGAATTAGGTCCCAGTGGGATGAAACTCAACCAATGGTAGGTGGAGAGAAGAGGGAACCAGGCAGATAAATCTTGTCCTTTCTTTTCTTGAACCCTGTGGAGAAGGTCCCTGATACTGGAGAACAGAACCACCCTCAGCACAGAGCTCTGCTTTCCGAGCTGGTTGGGAAGTGGTGGCCAGCAAGGTAACTCATTGCCTCACCCGGCCTTGCATTTTTCCTTACCTCACTTCCTTTTTTCCTCACCTGCACTACCCTGGGCTTTCACCTCCCAAGGAAAATGACAGCACCAAGGCAAGGAATAAAGAGAGACATTATATGTCGTAATAGGAATAATCCAAGAAACTCTAACAAACATGCACTTATATGTACCTAGCAACAGAGACATGAAATATAAAGAAAAAAAATTGATGCCACAGGGAGAGACGGGCAAACTCTAAAAGATAGTGGGAGCTTTTAATGCACCTCAGAGGCTGATAGAAAGATTTCAATACTTCTCCCTTTGAAGCTGAGAGATCAGGAAAAAAAGAAAAAGTAAGTCTATGCCAGATTTAAATGGGAAAAAAATGCAACATATCTTTGAAAACTCAAAGGAGACTGGAATTCTATTCAACAGTTATAACATAGTTTCTATGGATATATAGGTTTTGAGAGTTCAAAAAAATTTTTAGGACATGACAACTTTATAAGTACGGGGAGCCTGGTCCACACCCCTACCCCACCCCTGGAGGGACTGTTCTGCGTGTCAGTAGAAGGTAGGCCTTGGAAGGTTTGTGGGTTTTGCCCCCAGCCTCCTACTTTAACTCTATCCACGTGGTGAGTCCCTACTTTCCAAGCAGAGTTAACTCTGAGCACTTCCAGAGAACTGTGAGAAAGTTGTTGTGATGTTAATACGTTTACTGAGTTATGCATTTGAGATTCTTGGTGGTCTTTTACAGGAGTGAATAAGCAAGGGTGTAAGTGTAAAATTTTACCCTGTCAGAGTTTTTCTCTTCTTCTCTGTATTCAGTTGCTATTAATTTGAATTCCTTTCTCCCTGAACAGCTTGCTGTTTGGAGTTTGCCAAGGACACATTTTATTAATTTAGAAAACACTTTTAATTTTTTTCTCACTATAAAAGCAATACTTGTTCACTGTACAAGACTCAGCAAATACAGAAAAGGAGAAAGAAGGAAATAAAATGCATTTATTATCCTACACTCAGGGGCAGCCACTTTCACTTTTTTTTTTTTTTTGGCCGAGCCTGGAGGCAGGCGGGATCTTAGTTCCCCGACCAGGGATCAAACCCATGCCCCCTGCAGTGGAAGAGCAGAGTCCTAACCACTGGACCGCCAGGGAAGTACCCACTTTCACATTTTATTTGACCCCTGTGACAAATTTTTGAAGCTCACTGACTGGATTTTCTGAAGACCTCAGGCCTGGCCTTCTCCTCCACCTCCATCCTTCTGCCCTGCTTCTTGCCTCTCCCCTCCCTCATTTCCTTTACATCTGCCACTCAGCACTAAATAACAAACCGCTCCCCCAAGTTAAAATTGTAAACGTCACTATGAATAGTGTATTAACTCAGAAAATTTAGGTGGGACAGATCCACAGGTGAAGATGTGAATTTGCCCAACAAATCTGATATGAAAGGTAACTACTAGCACAAGTCATCTGAGGAATGAATTGGGTGAGAACCAGGAAAGAGTTAGTTCCAGGGTTACCCAAAAAGCTCACTTTCCCCAGCTTTACAGAGTTGGCAGTCCGGACTTTTCTAGAGCAAAGGCTATCTTGCTTATTGTGTCCTAATAATAATAGTACACAGCACACAGCACTTACTATGCACCAAACCCTGTTAGAAGTGCTTTATATATACTGGGAATTCCCTGGTGGTCCAGTGGTTAGGACTCAGCGCTTTCAGTGCCAGGGCCAGGGTTCAAACCCTGGTTGGGGAACTAAGATCCTGCAAGCCATGTGGAACAACCAAAAAAAAAAAAAAAAAGTACTTTATATATATTAAATTCATGATGTTATCACTCCCATTTTGCAGATGAGGACGCTGAGGCACAGAAAGATTAAGTGACTTGCTCAGTGTTGTGAAGCTAACAAGAAACACAGCTGGGATTTGAACCCTGGCTGTCTGTTTCTAGAGCCTGTAGTTTCAAACCCCTGTGCCATGCTGCCTCTAGAGTTCTTTCATAGGCTTTAAGCTATGATTTCCACAGTGTTGGATGTGAGACAATTTTAGGTGGTTCTTGGAGAAATTTTTAAAAATACCATGTCTTTCATGTCTGTTAGAAAAAAATTCTTGCACAAGTGTAATGTCACAAACGTTTTTACATAAGATGAATAAAGTTTAAAAGTCAGCTCCAAGAAAAATATTAATAACAGTACAAATAGTATGAAAAGTTTGCAGAGATAATAAAAGTGACATGCTAGTGAAATCTGGGAAACACTTAATTTAAAAATCAAAACCAAGTCCCCACCTCCAACACAATGAGGCACCTGGGGGAGATTTCCCACCAGCAGAGAGTGTTTCGAAGGTTCAAAGGTGGTGGGCTCAGACCTACTGTATAGCACAGCGAACTATACTCAATATTCTGTAATAACCTATATGGGAAAAAAATCTGAAAAAGACGATATATATACATATGTGTGTGTATGTGTGTGTATGTATATTTATATGACTTAATTGCTTTGCCGTACACCTGAAATTAACATAACATTGTAAATCAACTAAACTTCAATAAAAAATAAATTAATTAAAAAAACTAACACTCTTTACTCTCCCATAAATTATAACCCTATTAGTTTTTAAGATATTTTCTGCCTTGAAAAGTTGTCAGTGTGGGTTTCTGAGGTTCTGCCCAGGGGGCAGGCAGGGAGCTGACAGTTATTGCATAACTAATCTTTACTATATTTTTATTGACTTGCCGAGAAATATGTTAGAAATAATATTGATACAAGATTGTGTGCAGTTTTTATGACCAGTGCTTCGGCCGTGGGCTGGTTACATGAGAGGCATACGGACCCCCTGTCACTGAGCTGTACCAGAATCTCCCCCCAGAGGGGTCAAGGTCGGGATGGACAGTGTGTCTTGGCAGCTCTGATAGCCATTTGCAGTGGATAAAATACACATGTATTTTAAACAAAACGTGTTTTGTCTGCCCTTCCTTGAAACTTATGCTTCAACGACTTGATTGATGCTGTAATCTTACAAAACTCTTGGCTGTACAGAAGTTGAAAGAACTTTTTCAATTTTTTACTAGGTCCTCTTTTTGACAATGCAGGAGGCATTTTTTCCTCTAGTCTCAGTTACAGAAATAGATCTTTTTATTTTAGCAGATTGTGAAAATACTCCTTGTTTTCATACAATAAAACTCAGAGTCCAATGAGTAACCCTCTGTCTTAGCCATCAGCGGCTCTCACGTCTCACATACACAGGACCTAGAGAATGCAGTGTTTGACTGCTGTCTCATAATTTTCCCACTTATTTTTCATTTGGCTTGTATTTTTCATTCTTTTATTCAAAATTGTGTTTTCTTCCATGGCACATATATCCGTATAATCCATTTTACGTCTTACATGGAATAAACCAGAAGGTAAATAAGGAAAATTATTATTCCCTAAGCATTAAATAGATTATGACTCAAATTGCTAAAGGCAGGGAAACCGTAGAAAGAGTTTTTTTACTGCCAATCACCATTAATTTGGCTTTGTGAATCAAACCTAATGTATGCATCTTTTCCAATCCTACTCCCAGACATACATATTCATGGTACATTTGACAGCCTGCTTCTCCCCTGGTGCTTTACGTCTCAATAACAGAACTAATTGCCTGGGTGTGGAGCCCACGCAAGCAAGCCTTTTTTTTTCCCTATAAAGACTGCCCAATCTATTTTAGACAGGGTCTGGATATTTGTGGTAATAAGCACGATTCTCTTGTTCTGTTACAATTCATAGTCATTCTGATCATAGATCTATTTAAAGCTTTAAAAAAAAGCTGAAGAAATTCACAGCATGAAGAAAGAAGTAGGAAAACCAAAGTGCTAGTCAAAACACTTTCCTGAGACTCGTGTGTAAAGGCCTAAATAAACATCTTTGCCTTGTCCTTGTCAAACTATTTTTGGTTTAGCCTTTTAATTAACCTGTCATCAGTACCTTTTTAGAATCCCACTCTACCCTCTGTTGATTCTGAAGATGCGGGGAAGTTGCATACACACCTCAAGATCTCAGTGATCACTTTAGACTCAAGTTTTATCTGCCAGGGACACAGGGAGCTCACGTGTGGGCTTCCGGGGGTCTACAAACTTGTATGCAGAATTAAAAAAAATTTATTTAAGTGTAGTTGATTTACAATGTTGTGTTAATTTCTGCTGTACAGCAAGGTGACTCAGTTATACATATATATAATATATATATATATATATATATATACACATTCTTTTTCATATTCTTTTTCATTATGGTTTATTACAGGATGTTGAATATAGTTCCCTGTGCTATACAGTAGGACCTTGTTGTTTATCTATCCTTATGTAAGAGTTTGCATCTGCTAATCCCAAATTCCCAATCCATCCCCCCGCCCACTCACCTCCCCCTTGGCAACCACAAGTCTGTTCTCTATGTCTGTGAGTCTGTTTCTGTTTCATAGATAAGTTCATTTGTGTCATAGTTTAGATTCCACTTGTAAATGATATCATATGGTATTTGTCTTTCTCTGTCTGTCTTACTTCACTGAGTATGATAATCTCTAGGTCCATCCATGTTGCTGCAAATAGCATTATTTCATTCTTTTTTACAGCTGAGTAATATTCCATTGTGTGTGTGTGTGTGTGTGTGTGTGTGTGTGTGTATCACATCTTCTTTATCCATTCATCTGTCGATCAGCCATCAGTTCTTAAATGCCCTTGTCTGCAAGGACCAGGAGGCCATGAGGGAAACAAGGATAGTTCTGTTCTCATCCAGACCTTCCAGGAGTCAGTCTGATCAAACCTTCATGTGCAAGAGAATCAGCTAGGGATCCTATTCAAATGCAGATTCTGATCTCATAGTTGTGGGGTGGGGTCATTTTCTCCTATATAGAAAGAGTAATTATTAGTCATATCAGATACTTTACACATGTGCCTTACTTGAAGCAAGCAAACTCAATGATGGCAAATCTGGATTTATTAAACAGGTAACCAGGAGCCGATCATTTGCTATTGTAAGGAATGCACTGTTTAGTACATCGGGTCCCCTGCTTTGCTCACACTGCAATCACCTGGGAATCTTTAAAAATCTACTCCTGCCTGGCCCCCACCCCCAGACACACTGATTTAATTGGTCAGGGGGCCATAGGAGTTGACAAGCTCCCCAGGAAATTCTAGAGCACAGCAAAGCTTAAGAACCACTGATCTAATAGCCACCATCATTGTCTCTGCATCTCGCAACTTCTGAAAGTGACTAGCAAAGTCAAGATAGAAACCTCGATCAGCCTGAGCCCTGAGCCTCCTCCCACCAAAAGAGAGCTTCTGAGCTTTCAACTCAAACACTTTATACCCATTTTTTGTGAGTTTCTCTGAAATGTTTTCTAGGACTTAACTCTTACTTTTTCCTATTATGATAAAGGCCAATCTTGTTACTGAAGCAAAGCCAGAAGAAATTAGTTGTGTAGGGTGACATAAAATCTATATTGCTAAGTATAATCCTAAGTGGTGCAAAGAACAAAGAATAGTTCAAAGCAGTATTAACAACTTCTTCGTAAACAGGTAATGAAAGTTTCCTGTAAAAATATGTAAGATCATAAAAGTGGGTTCTGGACCCAATTTCCAACATGTGGCTGAGGTGTTTTTCTCCACACCAACAAGCAGTTCTCTAGACACCCACAGGTTAGGGGCCATCCCCCCTCACTTCTGATGCCAATCAAACGCCCAGGCTTCTGCCTGGCCCACTAGAGGTCAAAGGTTCCAATGATCCCAGCCGTGGGTTCTATTAATTTGCTCACAGAACTCAGAGAAACATTTTACTTATTAGACCACCAGTTTATCATAAAAGAATGTTACTTGGGAACAGCCAGATGACAGCAACGCAGAGGGTAAGGTAGGTGGGAAAGGGTGTGGGGCTTCCATGCTCTCTGAGAAGGACCCCCGCCCCCATCTCCATGTGTTCACCAACTGGAGGCTCTCAGAACCCAGTCCTTTTGGGTTTTATGGAGGCTGTGTTACGCAGGCACGACTGAGCGAATCAATTGCTGATTGATTCAACCTCTAGCCCCTCTCCTCTCCCTGGAGGTCAGGGATGAGACTGAAAGGTCCAACCCTCTAATCACGTGATTTGTCTTCCTGGCAACCATATAGTGTTTCTGGATAAAAGGACTAGAAATAGAACATCACAGTGAACTAGCTGGACTAGAGAGGCCGACTCCTGTTTGGGTCCCAGTTTTTCCACTTATAACTTCATGACCTGGGACCAGGATTCACGGGACATGGAAGGTGGGTACCATCATGCCTCAACCTCAGGATGAAGGCTGTCAGGACCCACCACAGCTGCGGCCTCTGGGTCACCTGGTACAGAACTCCCCAAAGTCTAATGTGTGAATCACCGGGGTGTCGGGGGCGAGGAGGAGGGTGGGGTCAGAAGGTAGATTCTGATTTAGCAAGTCTGGAATTTGGCCTGAGATTCTGCATTTCCAACAAACTCCTGGTGATGCCACTGCTGGTGTACAAACCACACTTAGAGAGGATCTAAATTTCCTTAGTACAAGAGCTACCCAATTCCCTGTTTTGGTGCTCGACCGACATCCTGGTTCTTTCTCTGTTTCTGTGTCTCTCCACATACCTGTAGCTTCTGTTCCTCTTCCAACTGCTTGTATCTTAATTACAACTAATTACAAATTTCCGCACGAGAAAAGATCGAATTGATTCATCTCAACGTGGTGGAAATATAGGCACCTTTAAAAATATTCTTTCATCCTTTCTAATATTCTTTCATCTTTCTAAATATTCTTTCATCTTTCATACTTTCTAAATGTTCTTTCATGAGCTAGCATAACTTGCATAATCAGAAAAAAATTATTTTCTCCTGTTTGGAAAGAACCACATTATCCCTTTGCTGCCTTATGTGCAATGCTGGCCAAACTTAAGCCCTTCAGAAACCCACAGAGCTGGAGAGGAAAATACAGATTTGAAAGGCAGGAACTAGAACCCAAGGCACTAAATGACACATCCTAAGGACACAGCCAGCATCTTTGGAAGGAATTGCAGGATTCCAGAGGGTCCAGCAAATGGCATCCAAACTTGACAAGCCCTGCTCTCCTGGCCTGAGGAGATCTTTAATGTTCCTGTGTGTCAGGGGGTCTGACCCCACGCTGCAGCTCTGAGGGCTTACTTTGGAAGAGAGCAGGAGAGTTTTGTCACTCTGCGGTGGCTTCTGTCTTTAGACAAGCTTGCAAAAATTCCACTGCCTGCCGTGCACAGTCCCTTGTCATGCGAACACAGTTAAAATGCAAGAGAAGCTTATCTGAGCATGTCCACAGCAGCTAGAATCGGCCTGTGGGTAACTAAAAGGCCTAAGAAGATTCTTCTGCAGATTTGTGCTAATTACTGGGTCAGGACTTCACTGGCACAAGATGGCATGTTCTACCAGCCTTTTCTATTTTGCAGTCAGTAACTTTGTCAGAGAAACAAGTGCCTAACATAATATAGTAGGGTGTAAATCGACTTATAGTTCTCCCCTTCTGTGGAAAGCTCCAGGATTCGACTGAAAACTGCTTCATAATATGGTCCAAAGACTCGCAGGCCTCTCAGCACTTCAGAGCTGAAGGGTGGTTCCACTTTTGTTAGGCTTCTGACTCTGTTTCTACAAAAGAAAGGGCTTTCCTGAGGTGGGGACTTGCCCTCCCCACTGGTCACTAGCCTTTAACAGCAGCTGCATGAGAGCATTGTTTTCTGGACTCAGGGGGCCTAGAACTCAGCTGATCCTGCCTCCTGTGGACCCCCATCTCCCACCCTCCAGTAGATGTCATGTAAAACTGCACTTGCCTGAAGATTGACCCTAAAGTTCCCCGCTATTATTTTAGTGGGGAGGACCACCCTCCATGCTGCCCTTTGAAAGGTTCTACCAGTCCAACCCCAGTTTTCCTGCTGGGGGTGCTCAGAGCACACAGGGCTGCCAGTAGCATCTTATGAGCTGCTGAAGGTCTCAGACAGGCAATGGCGAGGACCATTCCGCATTTCCCAATTCAGCGCAGGAACCATATGCACGTCGCAGACATTATCCCATTGTGTAATTTGAGCCCATTGCCATGTATAGATATTTCTAACTAAGCCATAGCAATTGTTTTCCACGTTGGTTTGTTTTGTTGGCATTCCTTCCCACTTCATCCTCGCCCCAAACTTCAAACACCGGCTGTTCCTCCTTGATGTCGTAAAGACTTTCTGTGGTGGCTTGAGGCTGTTTGCTTCCTTTTTCTGTGCCTTGCCACAGTGGTTCAGAGAAAGCAAATTAAAACAAGGGGGAAAGTCAGCGTGCTTCTAGAAGGAAGGACAGAGGAAACAAGGCCCACCCTAGTGGCAAAGCTGAAGAGTGTCTTCAGGAGAATAGAAAGGTCTAATGGGTAATTTTTAATGTTCTCTGACCATAGGCAATGCAAACCCCCTCTGCTGTTTGTCGCATAAAATCTTCAGTAAAGGATATGGCTCTGACTGACGATTTTGTGTGAATGAAATATGTAAGAGCATGTGAAGATTTGCTGCATGCCAGGTTCTGGTGGATGTGAAGAAAGCAGAGCACTCCCGGGCAGAAGGGCTGGAAGATGGGTGCCCCTGGGTGTGTTTGTCCAGGTCGTGCGCTGCCTGCAGAAGCCCTCCTCACGTTGGAGGTGAATGTCACCCCCAAAAGTGTCATGTTCTCAACCTGCACAGCCATCTGTGGGGGCCCTAAATCAAAGGTCAGCTGTTAAGTGGATTTGCATTTTTATATCAACACAGCTACAGAGCATCTCCTGTGTATATGGCTAGAATTTTATTCTTGCCCTGGAGTTTCCCATATGATGTAGGGAAGGTGAAATGAAATGCAGAGATAAAAATATAACATAGCATATGCTAAGTGTCACATGAGTGGTGCAGAGAAGTCTTCTGAGAAACTCTAGTCCCATTAGATGCTCTGTGAAGTGTCCCAGAGTGCATTAAGCTGGGGAAACACTCACAGGGGACCCCTTCCTTGGAGATTCTCTGTGCATATTAGCCTATGAAGGCTGGGGGGTGTCTGCTGCAATGAATCTGCAGACCTTTTGTTAATGCCAACTTCCCCATTTATTTGAACATGGAACACATTTTTGTAAAAAACCAATGAAACATTCCAAGAAAATGGGGAGATGCTGTTGTAGAGGATACACCCTGAGGATTTAAGGATGGAAGAAATCACCCTGGGCTGGCATCACTGTTCTAGGGAAGCATTTCAGGGAAGCAAAGGAAAAGCAGCTCAGCCTCCCGAGATCGGCAACAGTCAGATGAGCAGAGCCAGGGAGGGAAGAGAATGCTCGAGAACCATGACAGCAAGGAACACACACACACATACACGCACAATACAAGCACACACACATACACATACACATATATACACAGACATAAACACACATGCATGCACATACACATACATACACACATACACATGTACACACATACACATATACATACACACATGCACACACATATACATACAGACACAGGCACACACATACACACAGACACACATGCACATACACACATACACACACATACACATACACATACACATATACACACATGCACACACATACACATACAGACACAGGCACACACACATATACATACACATATACACAGACACACATGCACATACACACATACACAGACACATACACACACACACACATACACACACATACATACACACAGAGACACACAGGCACACAAACAGACACACATACACTACTGTACCACAAGGGGTTTCAGTATCCTGGCTGCCAGTGAAGGGTTGTGTTGAGGTTGCCTGGAAGATCCCATCAGCCTGTATCATTGTATCATCTTAGGTCCTGGAATAATCATCTTAGAGGGAACCTAGTCTTAATGGTGGTAGAATTGCTATTAAACTTAGGTTTCCAAAATATCTTACTCTTAAAAACAAATCAACAGGTTAATCATGTGACAAAATGGCACAAGTTCTTATTTTTTACCCATTTCTTCTGGTATTTTTAAAGTTACCCACAGTGGATAAACTGGCATTGCTTAGTCTATTATACAGAACAAAAGTATTCCCCTCCCTATTACCCCTTTAATTGGTTACACTCATTAGGAATCACTTTGGATAACTCTGTAGAAAAATAAGTAAGATTAAGAACTTTATTTCCATTATACCTTTAGGCAAGGCAGAGATTTTGTGAGGCTTTTAAAGGTAAGAATAAAACAATGAAATGTATGTTACCAGAGGGTGTGGAGAAAAGGGAACCCTTCTACACTGTTGGTGGGAATGTAAGTTGGTGCAGCCACTATGGAGAACAGTATGGAGGTTCCTAAAAAAACTAAAAATAGAGTTGCCATATGATCCAACAATCCCACTCCTGGACATATATCCAGACAAAACTATAATTTGAAAAGATATATGCACCCCTATGTTCATAGCAGCACTATTTACAATAGCCAAGACAGAGAAACAACCTAAATGTCCATCGACAGATGAATGGATAAAGAAGATGTGGTACATATATACAACGGAATATTACTCAGCCATAAAAGTGAGTGAAATAATGCCATTTGCAGCAACATGGATGGACCTAGAGATGATCATATTAACTGAGGTAAGACTGACAGAGAAAGACAAATACCACATGGTACCACTTATATGTGGAACCTAAAATACGACACAAATGAACATATCCATGAAACAGAAACAGACTCACAAACATAGAGAACAGAGTTGTGGTTGACAAGGGGGAGGGGGAGGGATAGAGTGGGAGTTTGGGATTAGCAGATGCAAACTATTATATATAGAATGGATAAACAACAAGGTCTTACTGTATAGCACTGGGAACTATATTCAATCTCCTGTAATAAGCCATAATGGAAAAGAAAAAAAGTGTCAAAAAAAGAAATGTATGTTACCAAACTGAACACAGTTATATCAATACTTTATCATTTAGAACAATGATTCTCAACTGGAGACAATTTTGCCCCCCAGGGGACATTTGGTAATAACTGGAGACATTTTTGGATGTAACAGCTTGGGAGAGGGGTGCTACTGGCATCTAGCAGGTAGAGGCAGGGATGTTGGTAAACATTCTATAATGCACAGGACACCCTATACGACAAAGAGTTATCCAACCTAAAATGTTAATAGTGCCAAGGTGAAAAAACTCTGATTTCCAGATACAGACAGTGTGGCTCAAACCTGTCTTCTAGTTTCTAAAGTGAAATGTTTCATAGGTGTATGAACTGAGTTCTTGTTAAAAAATAAAAGTCACCACATGAAGCTTCTCTAAATTTCATAGGGATAGAGTTGGTGGCATTCAGCTGACGGTAATGTAATCACCACTTCTGACTTCATTTTGGAGCACAGAGCTTAATTATACATGACAGCACCCATGGTGAGAAAAGAAAATTGTCATAATGGTACAAGAAGACCACCTTGAAAAGTCCTGGAAAAGTTTTAACAACAAAAGTGGTAGCCAGTGGAAATCGAAGCAATTGACTGTCACCCTGTTCCTAAAACAGCTGAACCCTCCTGGAGGCAACTGCCATCAGTGTGCTGTGTCAAAAGGACCTTGTCAAGGAAAGGCTGTAATTGCCAACAGGTTCCCTGGGCAAGAGGGCGAGAGAAAGAGCTGAAAATTTCCATCATTCTGTGAATTGCTGAAACACAGAGCACAAAGGGGAGGTGGACGTGACAGCTTTTAAGCAAACAGCTGTTCTAGGTGAGCTGGGAATAGAGCGACCCCACAGATGTTTAATGAGTCCATAAGAAGACACTTTGCTCCATCCCACTAGATGTAGACGATTTTCACTAAGCATCACTGACTAGGTGTGCAAATGTTTCTGAGTAAAATGTCTTGCCATTTCTCTTGGTTGCCTATAAATACATTGGAAAATGTACCCCTTTGTAGAATTCTAGTCTGTTAGAAATAGAAGGAGGTAAAGAAACGAATGGTGGGTACTGTTTACTCCTGCACAGGACAGAAGAGAGAAGATTCTGAAAACCGGTGAGCGCACAAAACATCCAGAATCATTCACAAAACATCAGTGAATGCCAGGTACCTTCCCTTTCTTCCTCTACACTGAAAACACCCCCAATTCAGTGTTGCCTCAGTGTTCTTCCAGTAGATGATAAAGGATGGTAGGAAAGAAACTGGGAATGGGAGAAACTTGTCTGGTGGGACAGAGTTCTGGGGAGAAGCACATAGCTGGGGAACACCCCAGGCTGGTTTTCAGAGGCTAATTTCCAAGGTCTGAAGGCGAGTGGCCAGGGATGGGGGTACATATATCCCAGCCGCCAGCCCGAGTGCAGCTCGGGCTAAATTAGAAAAGAGGACCCTTCCTCAGGAAGCTTTTCTGCTGTCTTCCAGAAAATTGTCATAATAATTACACAATCTACAGTGACTACTATGTCAGCCCCCCACCACTCGAGTTGCGCAAAGCACAATCTACAAAATCATAAAGAAGCAGCTTTGGTGAAAATAACAATGGTCATTAAAGTCTGAAATTTTAAAATTCAGGGGTCCTAGTTCATTCCCAGTTAACAAGAGAAAGCTCTTTCTTCCCAGAACAAAGCCAGCAAACAGATTTAGGAGAAAGGGTAGAACTAGAAAACACATCATTTTTGCAGCTCTCATTTAAATAATTGATGTAGCCAAAGATCATCAATGAATGCTAAAACTACTAGGTGAAAGGTCACTGGAGAATAATATTTCCATGGTGCCTAAGTATCACCCTACAAATTACTTGTTTTTTTTTTAAAGAACCAAACATGTCTTTTTCTTTTTTCATTTAACTCCCCCAATATATTTTTACTTATTTATACACTGTATTCATTTACCATTGTGCTAATGTATTTCTAAAACACACACACACACGATACATCTAAAAGATTGAGTTAGAATAAACAGAAAAAGGTACGAGGCAGGATCAAGATGGCAGAGTAGGAAGACCCTGAGCTCACCTCCTCGCATGGACACACCAAAACTACGACTCCATAGAGAGCAGCTCTCTCTGAAGACTAGGAGGACAACTCTTTCCGCAGCTAAGGATATAAAGACAAAAATCACATGGAGATGGGTAGGAGGGGCAGAAATGTGGTCTAGCTGGACCCACACCCCTGGTGAGGGGACCCACAAGCAGGAGGTGAAACCACAAAGGCGAGGTCCTCCCTTAGGAGAAAGGTGTTCAAGCCCCACATTGGGCCCCTTGGCCCTGGAGACCTACACAGGGAAGACGAACCTGCATAACGCCTAGCTTTGAAAACTACGGGGGTGCTTACGTATGGGAGGGCTGGGGAGCTGTGGGAAACTGAGACTCCACTCTTTTTTTTAATCCTTCTTTAATTGAAGTGTAGTTGTTTTATAATGTTGTGTTAATCTCTGCTATATAGCAAAGTGACTTAGTTATACAAATATATACATTCTTTTTTATATTCTTTTCCATTATGGTTTATCCCAAGATATTGAATAGAGTTCCCTGTGCTCTACAGTAGGACCTTGTTGTTTATCCATCCTATAGATAATAGTTTGCATCTGCTCATCTCAAACTCCCACTCCATCCTTCCCCCGCCCCCTCCCCCTTGGCAACCACAAGTGTGTTCTCTGTGTCTGTGGAGACTCCACTCTTGAAGGTTTCACAGCCATACTCACTGGCGCCAAGTCCCAGTGCAGAGGCAGCGGGTTGAAAAGTGCCTGTCCATGTGTGAAAAAGATTCATTGACTACTTTTAGGGTGAGTGCCAAGGGGGCAAGGATCTGGTGGAACTTTTGCTAGGGACCGAATCACTGGTGGGTTCCCCCTCTACCTAGCTGGTGGGGTGCCACTTCTGGCTTTGGCCAGCCGCCTTGCCAGCACTGCATGCCCCAGCATTCCCCTGTGGACTCGCCCAGGCTGCACTCCTCCAAAGAGGCTCCCCACTCCCACCACACTCAGAAGGCAGCCTTGGAAGCCACCAACGCCCTGATCACCCTGGTTTAGGCAGCATGACCCCTTCTTTGGTCTTTCCAGCCCCTTTTCCTGCTTTAAAATCTCTCGCGCGGTTATTACTTTCCAAATGTACTCATGCTTTGTGTATGTAGATTTACTCTGTATATTATGTGTTGATTGCCTCTCTTGCCTTATTAGAACGGAAGCTCTGCAATGCTACCCTCGTGGAAGCGTGATGGTGCGTGATAAGTTTGCGTAGCGTTTGCTGAATGAAAGAGCTCATTGTGCATTCATGGAAGGACCGTGGGCCTGATGGTGTTAGGACAATAGGAAGATGGATAAAATGCAGCCTTTGCTGCTTGCAGACAGAGTCCACATGCCTCCCTGAACTGTTCTCACAATCATTATCTCACAAACACAGACCTTTTGTTTTTATTCCCCTTTCCCATTTCTCATATTCTAGTGTTTTGGTTTTTTTTTTTTTCTGCCTCAACTCTCTCACCCAATTATTGTAGGGAAATAGTTTTCCCTCCCTTAAAAAAACAATCACTCTGACTAATGAGCATAAAAGGCAGTACTAGTAATTACATATTTATTAACAGAAAGGCAAATTTGAAGAGAAAACCATAATAATAGTATTATCAGTTGTGAAAATCTATTAAGTGTCTGCCATATGCCTGACTCTCTGCCAAGCAGTTTCTATGCGTGGCCTCGTTGAATCAGTACCGATAAGGAAACTATGGCAGCAAGAAGTAACCTGTCCTGGTCATAGAACCAATAACTGGTCTGAACCCATGTCGCTCTGATACCAGAGCCAGAGCCGTCCCGGGGGGTAACAGAGGCTGTGTTGTTGTGTCTGATGTAACCCACATGGGGGTTTCCTCCATCCCCTCCCCACACCACCACCATTCATGTTCCTGCAGAGATCTGCTCACACCAGACTTCAGCTCTTATCATGTGAAATGTGAGGCATGTGTCTGGAAGGTGCAATCGGGTGCGTTTTTCACTCATTACCAGTGTCATTCATTGCAATTAGCGTAATAGAAGCAGGACCTTCATGTATATGTATCATATCTGCTCACAAACCAGAGTTCAAAACCAGCGTCTGCTACTTACTGGAGCTATAGAGTTGGGCAAATTATTATTATTGTTATTATTATTATTATTATTGACTGTGCCGTGGGGCTTGTGGGATCTTAGTTCCCTGACCAGGGACTGAACCTGTGTCCTCAGCAGTGAAAGCACGGAGTCTTAATCGCCGAACCGCCAGGGAATTCCCTAGAGTCGGGCAAATTATTTAACCCTTCTGAACCTTAGGTTATGCATGTGTGATGTGGGGAGTACGTTTCCAGTGTTCCAGAGTAATGAGAATAACCTCAGATGTGTCTGTAAGGTGCCTGGCACACAGGACAACACAGCTGCTCCGTGAGCTGTGTCACCGTCCACATCTCTCCTGTCCCATCCCCTGCCTGCCTTGATTCTAACTCTTCCGCTGCACCTTATATAGCATTTCAGCTATGTTATGTGTTACCTGTCATGGTTTGAATTAGTCATCTATGGCTGAGCAACAAACTATTCCAAACTTAGCAGCCTAAAGCAATAAACATCTATCATCTCCAGGTTTCTGTGGGTCAGGGATCTGGGCACAGCTTCCTGGTTTGGTTCTGGCTCAGCCTCCCATTGAGATTGCAGTCAAGATGTCAGCTGACCTGCAGTCAACTCAAGGCTCAACTCGGGGAGAATCTGCTTCCGAGCTCACTCACATGGCTGCTGATGTGTTTCAAGAGATCTGCTTCCAAGCTTCTTCAAGTGGGTGTCTCTGCAGGGCTGTCTCACGCCATGGCACTGGCTTCCCTCAGAGCAGGCCACCTAAGACAGAAGGGGACAGGACACCTAAGATGGAAGCCCTGGTCTTTTTATAATTGAATCTCAGAGGTGACATCCCATGACTTTTGCTGCCTTTTTATTCCTTAGAAGCAAGTCAATAAATGCAGCCAACACTCAAGAGGAGGGAATAATACAAGAACCTCTATTGTATACAGAGATGTGGAGATCATTGGGGCCATATGAGAGTCTGCCTACAATGTGGTTTAGTCTCACAGGGCTAGACTGGGGATTGTGATGTGTCCAGTTGTAGTTCATCACTTTCATAGGAAAGTTAGTCCTGTCTTTCTGTAAGAGACTCACACCCTTTGGGAACAAAAACACTGCTAAGCAGCGTAACCGGCTGTATCAGAAGAGCTTCAACATACCCCACGAAATAATAACAATCATGACTTCTTTTCTTTTGCATAGTGTTACAACTTATCACACCATCGCTACTTTCAATTCCCACTCTAAGCCTAATTATACATTTCCTCTGATCTGGTTTGTTTCTTAAGAACCATTTCCCCTTTGGCTGTCTCCCTGGTACATTTTCCACGTCCTTCTCTTTGGTCTACACACACACACACACACACACACACACACACACACACACACTCCAGCTTCCTTCCTCAGGGAGCCCTAAAGATCAGGAAGGTAGTCATGGTGACATGTAAATACCACTCCCAGCCCACAGTGGGAAGGCAACTTGTTTATTATTCCCAACTAAGCCACAGTGTGCTCCAGTCACCTCCCCAGGGTGAAGTGTTCTGCCTTTGGATGATCTCGGCTCTTCTTCCCTCTTTTTCCTGCTGGCTGCCCCTTAGCCATGGCACTGCCTAGCTGCATTAGCCTCCCAAGAGGGAACCATGTAGATCAAATTTGACAGTTGCATCCTTTCAGGTTTCAAAGACAGATTACGTAAATACGAAACTGTGTATGATGTAACTAGACAAACATATCATAAATACTAAATTAGTATTATAAATATTAACATTTTATTGTATTTTATTGTACAAGTAGAAAAACCTATCTTTTATATAAATACGACTTGCTTGGAGATTAAGAAGGTCAATCCAACAATTTGACACTTTGTGTTCTTCTGTTTCTAATAATTACTGAGAGTCTGTTTTATTAGGGACAGTGTTTAATTATTGGGCTGTCTGTGACAGCCAATCACTCTATTAAACTTAACAATTTCTGTTTTTGAAGTATTCTTTCTCAGTAAAGTAGAGAGAAATGAGGAGCCAGATGAACAGACAAAGAAAAGAATGTAAGGGACTATGAAAAGGTGAATATTCTGAGGCAAATAGATTTGATGATGACAGTTACATTGGGAAGAGGAAAAGTGATAATGGAAAAATGGAGATGCACTGGCTGTGAACCCTGAAAGAGAAATGTTTACAAAAATGAAAACGTGAAGGATCATTTCCTTATGATGGATTTTGTGCCATTTACTCTTGCTAAAAGGTATACTGAGCAGAACATTGTGCAGAAGAGGAATTATAGTCCTTTTAAAAGGAGTTGTCAGAGACCTTATATATAATACTTTGTCATCCCATCTGCTCTGGTTAGAGATGAGAAACAGGCACAGGAGAGATGAATCTTCTCATGTCCAGTGTTATTTTGTTGAAAAGCCAGGACTGAGACTCACTGAATTCCTAATTCAGTGGCTTTTATTAATAATTTTACTTTATGGTCTAGAAGAGAATTAGTTTAAGTTTTTCTTATAAATGTGAAATTTGTTATTTTCTATATCACTTAAGACGTTTAAAAATATGAAACAAGCCTGTATAGCACAGGGAACTATATTCAATATCTTGTGATAAACCATAATGGAAAAGAATATGAAAAAGAATGTCTATATATGTATAACTGAATCACTTTGCTGTACAGCAGAAATTAACACAACATTGTAAGTCAACTATACTTCAATAAAATAAATTAAAAAAATATGAAACAAGCCTATCGAGTGAACTTTCCTTATACATTTTAGCAAGTTGTGCTTTTAATGTGAATTTTCCTCAATTCTTCTTACACAGCAGGTCTAAGAGAGATTCAAACTGTCTGGTGAACGTTCATGTTCTGATTGGCTCCAGACTTTCACAGAGTAATGTCTTCACTGTTAAGCACAGGTCTTGAATAATAATCATATTCAAGACTAATACAGTTATACTTAGCTTTGCGCATTAGATGTCTACCTACAAAATTGTATGAAACAATTTTTTTGGTAAGTAAAATTCAATTTCAATGCATTAAAATAATGATCCATTTAAATCCTGCAGTAAATCTTTTTTGGCAAAGCAACAAAATTGAGAAAAAGCATCTCCCCATTGAAATTTGCTATAAGATTAGGTATCTTCATGCTTGATTTTCTTATAGCAGATATACTTGTAGTGTTGTCTTCCTACAAATTGATTCAGCTTATCCAAATGATAGATTTATAATAATATTACTTACTGATATTTTCACACTAACATTTTAATTTTTTACCTCTTTTAAGGTGCCAGTAGAATTAATAAAAAGAAATGTATTTGTTTACAAACTACTCAACATATTAAGAAAATAAAATTTTTTACAACAAGATAATGCTCTTTAGAAAGATTTCTTCCTTGTGTTTTGTGGGGGGAAACAGAAAAAAAAAAGATTTGTTAGTTGATCCACTAATGGAAAATACTAAGAATAAATTAGAATTGAAGAGACCTCTAGATGGTTTCTGAAGTAAAGAAATATGATTGGATAAAATATAAATACTGTACTTTTAAATAAATAAGTAAATAAATAAATAAGACATATTTCTTTATTGTTTGATTAGTAATATAATTGGAAGATGAAAAATAAGCTACCTGGTATTCTTATACAGTTAAAAAGTGGGTTTTTTTTGGTAAATGTCAGCCTGGAAGTTCACAGCTATCTTTCTTTTCTTTAAGAAAGCTTCATTAGAGTCCCAGTCTAAGACAGCAATATAGGAGTCTCCTAAACTCACCTCCTTTTCTGGATACACTAAGTCTATGGTTACACACAGAGCAATTCCCTCTAAAAGAAATCCAGAAACTAGTTGAGTGATGTCTGTACATTGGGCAAATGGGAAAATACCTATATTGAAATGAGCCTTGGCACACCCTCAATTACTGGGAGCCACTAAGAACAAAGAAGGCAGCTTGGACAATCACAAAGGTTTCAGAGACAATAAGTAGCTCAGGCCAGGCTGAGCAATAAGGTTAATCTCTCACACAAGACCACTCTGTGCAGACTGGGAGAGATGGCTGTTTTACCAAATGTGCAGAATTCAGCACAGAGAGTCAAAGAAAATGAAGAAAAAGAAGAGTATGTTCCAAACAAAGATATGATAAAACTCCAGAAACAGACCTTAATGAAATGTAAGTCATTTACCTGATAAAGAATTCAAAATAATGGTCAGAAATATGCTTACTGAAGTCAAGAAAGCAATGCATGAACAAAGTGAAAATTTCAACAAAGAGAGAATATAGCAAAGTACCAAAAAGAAAAAATAGAGCTGAAGAAAACAATAATTTAACTGAAACATTCAGTAGAGGAGTTCAATAGCAGACTAGATAAAGAAGAAGAAAAAAATTAGAGAATTCAAAGAAAGGGCAGAGAAACTCATCCAATCAGAAGAGCAAAAAGAAAAAAAAGAATGAAGACAGCTTGAGGGACTTATGGGAAAACATCAAGTGGACCAATATTCATATTATAGGGGTCCAGGAAGAGAAGAGAGAGAGAGAAATGGTCAGAAAACTTATTTGAAGAAACAACAGCTGAAAACTTTCCTAACCTGGGGAAGGAAATAGACATTCACGTTAACAAACTAAGGTATAAAAATCATATGATTATCTCAATAGATGCAGATAAAGAATGTGACAAAATTCAACATTCATTTATAATAAAAGCTCTCAAAGAACTGGGTATATAGGGCACATAGCTCAACATAATAAAGTCGATATATTATAAACCCACAGCTAACATAATATTCAATGGTGAAAAGCTGATTTTCCCTAAGATCCAGAACAAGACCAGATGCCCATTGTTGCCACTTTTATTCAATAGAGTATTAGAAGATCTAGCCAGAGCAAGTAGGCAAGAAAAAAAATAAACAGCATCCAAATCAGAAAGAAAGGTGTAAAACTATCTCTATTTGCAGATGACGTGATATTATATAGATAGAAAACTCTAAAAACTCCACCAAAAACTGTTAGATCTAATAACAAATTTGGTACATTTTCAGGATACAAAAATCAATAGACTAAAATCAGTTGTGTCTCTATTCATTGATAATGAACTATCAGAAAGAGAAATTAAGAAAGCAATCCCATTTACAATTGCATCAGAAAGAATGAAATACCTAGGAACAAAGTAGTGAAAAATCTGTACACTGAAAAAACATTGATTAAAGAAACTGAATGAGACACAAATAAATGGAAAGATATTTCATGTTCATGGATTCGAAAAATTATATTGTTAAAATGTCTATACTACCCAAAGCAATCTACAGAGTCAATGCAATCTGTATCAAAATTCCAATGGAATTTTTCACAGAAATAGAGCAAACAATCTTAAAATGTGTATGCAACCGCAAAAAACCTTGAAAAGTCAAAGCAAACTTGAGAAAGAAGAATGAGGCTGAAGGCATCAAGTGTCCTAATTTCAAACTATATTACAAAGCTATAGTTATCAAAACAGTATGGTATTGGTATAAAAACAGACACATAGATCAAAGGAACAGAATACAGAGCCCAGAAATAAATCCATGGATATTTGGTCAATTGATTTACTACAATGGAGCCTAGAATATAAAATGGGGAAACAATAAACTCTTCAGTAAATGGTGCTGGGAAAACTGGAGAGCCACATGGAAAAGAATGAAACTGGACCCCTTTCTTATACCATACAAAAAAATCAAACAGAGAAAGATAAATACTACATAGTATCACTTACATGTGGAATCTGAAAAAAAGAGTCAAACTCATAGAAACAGAGAGTAGAAAGGTGGTTGCCAGGGGGCAGAGGGAAAAGAGTGAATTTGGTAAAAGGGCACAAACTTTCAGTTATAAGATGAATTATGTCTTATGAGCTAATGTAAAACATGGTGTCTATAGTTGATAACACTGTATTGTATAATTAAAATTTGCTAAGAAATTAGAACATAAATGCTCTTACCAAAAAAAAAAAAGAAAAAAAAGGAAAAGAAAGAAAGAGCTAAGTGTGTAAGGTAATGGATGTGTTAATTAACTATATGAAGGAATCCTTTCACAATGTGTACAAATCACCGTGATATACACTTTAAATATCTTACAATTTTGTATGTCCATTATACCTTAATAAAACTGAAATTAAAAATAATCCTTATCAGTAACCTCACAACATTTTATTCTGACAGGGCTTAAAAGGTGTTATTTCTCCAATCAAGTTTACATCAATGTTATGGATGGTGCAAAATTCACTGGAGAAACATGACCTTTTCTAGGTTTATTCTAGTGAGCTGATCAACACACTTTTATTAGCAGTGGTATTTGAATTGTCTGAATGACCCTGGTTGTTAGAAGGAACACAGTTCTGCTCATTGATATCTTTTTCTCTTATTTTTTATGCAGTAGGTCTTGGCTTTCAGTGAAGACTTAGTATCCATAATACTTTAATTTATACTGTAGGCACCATAACTATAAAATAAGAGTGATATGAGAAAAGGATAATCTTTATGCTCTTCTTAAATCCTTTGTGGATCAAGGTGGAAAACAAATGAAGCAATAAATGAAGGCTCTGCGTTTATCTAAATGACTAGAAAATACATTTTGATCAAGTGAGATGGTGTACGTTATGGCTCTTTAAACTAAAAAGCATTATACCAATGGAAATCATCGCCCCAACCCGAGGAAGCGTGCTCATGAGCCTCCTTTAGGCTTTGCCCCACGTGTTTCTGTTTACTGGAGAAGGAGGGTGTGAAACAGAGGTAGAGGAAAAGACGGATTCAGTGGTGGGTGCTATAGTTTGTACTGGGCTCCTCTGGTATAGTCTCTTTCATGTTGAAAACTTTACAGTCTAACTTCTCCCAATCCAATAATTTACATATTGTTTACCCAAATGGAGTACTCACAGGATAGGCTTTCTTTTGGCTGGTAACTGAGAAAAGAGTACTGACAGTGACTAATGCCTAATGTGTAGTTTTGTGGGGCACGGAAAGCTCTTTTGACTACATTAATCCACAGTTTTCTTGACAGCTTTTTGAGGGTGGCATTTTTCATCTCTTTTGCAGAAATAAAGAAAATGAATACTGGAGTTAATATGAATCACCCAACATTTCATCCCTGGTTAGCGGCAGATGCAAAAATTCAATGCAAAATTATGAGTTTTTTCCACCAGCTTACATGACAGACAGTGTTTGCTCATCTCCATCAAGGCAAAATGTTGTTCAATATTTGTCTCATCATGAGCACATTTATCAGATTGAGAAAAACAAAAGAGCAGATAAACTCAAACTGCTCATCTGTAACTCCTCTGAATGGAGGAGCAGTTTAAGTCTTCGTAATGTAAAATTTTAGACTGTTTACATACTATTACAACCTGTAAAGCTGAATGAATAAATGATTCTGATTAATAAAAAGCAGGGAATAGTGTTTTATCTTTAGTAATGACTGAGTGGGAAGGTTATCAGACCAACCTTCCCACAGTTAACAATTATAATGTTGGACAAAATAGTAAGAAAAAACTATCTGAAGGTCCTGGAGAGTGACCAAAAGCAAGCGGAAACTGAAGGGGAGTCTACACTGGAAAGAGGAAATAACACTAGGTGAGGTTCTGTTTTCATGGTTTTAACAAGCGTAGCCACTATTCTCTACTGCACAGAATGGGTAATATTTCTTGTATAAATTAAAACAACTAATGTTTAGAGCAGTCTGACAGGGATGGGGTGACCACAGCAGTTGGGAAGTGAGAGGGGGAAACCTCAGAAAGGATTGAGTGACAGTGGATGCTCCAAATTCTGCATAAACTCTGCCCATATCTCTGGCTGACCTTTAATTATGCATGTGTAGTTCAGTTTTCAAGCATCTCAGTTAAGCATAAAATAACTCAACACAAAATTTCAGCTGCCATCCAGAAGAGAAGATAAAATGCTATAGACTGAATATGTGTCCCCCTAAGTTTATATTTTGAAATGTAATCCCCAATGTGATGGTATTTGGAGGCAGAGACTTTGGATGGTGCTTAGATCATGAGGGTGGCACCCTCATGAACAGGATTAGTGCCCTTATAGTAGAGACTCCAGAGAGCTTCCGTTTTCCCTTGTACTGTGTGAGGACACAGTGAAAAGACGATCATTTGTGAACCAGGAAGCAGGTCCTCACCTGACATCATATCTACTGGTGCCTTGATCTTGGACTTCCCAGCCTCCAGAACTGTGAGAAATAAATTTCTGTTGTTTATAAATCACTTAGTATATGGTAGTTTTGTTATAGCAGCCTGAATGGACTAAGGCACAAGAGTTTGGAGTTTGAGTTCATCCAAGCTGACTGTGTGCTAAAACAAAACAAAACAAAATAAAATTAGATCTCTTTGGAGTAATATAACAGAATCCAGAGACTCTAACATTCACAATGTGTAGGATACAATTCAAAATTACTAAGCATAGGAAGAGACAGGAAAATGTGACCCACATTTAAATAAAAGGCACTAAATGGGTTAAACATTTCAAATAAAATATAAGAGATGGGGGATAGAATATTAATGTATAGTAACAGGAAATCCAAGAGATTTTAGGGTGGTGACTTTGGTTCTGATTACAAAGGTGGCTGAATTCTAAACTAATTTACCCATGAGATTGTGTAGGCTCTCAGGCTTCTTGAATGATTTGGGTGTCTTTCCCTTACAGCAAGGAGGTATAATCTCTAGAAAATATCTTTAAATTCAAGTTTGGGGAAGCAGAGGTTTAGGTCTGAGTGCTCCCTCTCCCAGAGTGCTTTGCGATTCTTATGAAAATTTCTCCCAGCATCGCATTGCATATGATAAGATTTAATTTGCCTATTTGATTTGCATATAAATACCTCAGAGAGTCACTTTATAGGACAATAAAGATCAGCCTGTCTAGATTAAGAAAAAAATACTACTATGACTGTTACAATTTCCTTGATAATTGTCTCTAGTAAGGCTGAAATCTCTGTCTTGTTCCTTTTTGTCTCCTCAGTAAATTGATCAGTGACTGGCACGTAGCGGCCACTCAATAAATAAATAACACAACATTACTTGGCCCTGGATGTAATTTACAACTGCATGTTGGGTACATTTACCTGTATACTATTTGTTAACTTTTAAAATTAATTTTATTGATGTATACATTTTAGACAATAAAAGGTTCCCATTTTAAGTGCACAGTTTGATGAGTTTAATAAATGTACACACCCATGTAACAACCACAATCAAGATGTAGAATATTTCCATTATCCCAAAAAGTTTCCTCATGCCTGTTGCCATCAATCTTTCTATCCACATCTCTTCCCCAATCCCTGGCTGCAGGTACCCAGTGATCTAGGTTGTACCACTTATACTAGTTTGCATTTTCTAGAATTTATATGTATATAAAAGGAATCATACAGTATATACTCTTTTTGTGTCTGGCTTTTTTGCTAAGCATGCTGTTTTTGAAATTCATCCACATTGTTACAAGTATAAGTAACATTAGAAAAGTAGTAGAAAAGGAACAAACTTCTTTTTATTGTTGTTATTCCATTGTTTCAGTGTAGTATTTCATTTATTTGTTGATGACTATTTGGATGGTTTCCAGTTTTTGGCTATCTTTAACAAAATTGCTATCAACATTTGTAAACAAGCTTTTGTACGGAAATACCCAGGGGTAGAATGGCTGGATCATTAAGGTAGGTATATGCTTATAAAAAAAACTTAAAAATTGTTTTCCCAAAGTGGTTTTATCATTTTACACCCCCACCAGCAAAGCCTGAGTTCCAGTTGCTCCATATTAGTAACATTTGAGACTGTCAATCTTTTTCTTTTTAGTCATTCTAGTGGATGGGGGTGGTGTCTCCCTTTAAAATTCACATGCTCAAACCTCTGAATCCCCATTTTACCCCATCTTACCAGCTATCACATTGGACTTTCACTTTAAAAGAAATGAATGACAACCATCATAGTCTAAAAATTAATAATAGGACAACAACAACACCATTAATGGAGAATTTATCATTCTTAACCTTAGAGTATAAGCTTCATGAGGACAAGACCTATCTGCAGCACCATGTGTGGAGCGTGGTAAGTACATTTACTAGTTATCTGTTGCTGTGTAACAAATTACACCAAATCTTAGCAGCTTAAAATAACAAACATTTGTTTCACACAGTTTCTGAGAGTTTGGAATCCAGGAGCAGCTTAGTTGAGTGGTCCTGGATCCTGGTCTATCACGAGGTTGCACTTAGGGGATTGGCTGGTTCTACAGTCATTTGAAGGAGTGACTGAGACTGGAGGGTTGGCTTCCAAGATTACTCACTCACATAGCTATGGGCAAGACTGTCGTGTAGGTCTCTCTATTGGGTTGCTCAACATGGCAGCTGGTTTCTCCAAAGTGAGTGACCCCCAAAACAAAGATAGACGTTGGTTACACAGACAAACCAGTACATAGTGAATATTTACTGATTGAACAGATGTGTGCCTGACACTATGCTAAGCGTTTTACTTACACCATCTTATTTAATCCTGATAACAACCCGTGGACCATTGTCCTCATTTGTGCTGATAAAACTGAGGCTTATAAAAGTGAAGCAACCTGTTCAACAAAGCTATTAGGTGGCAGAGCCAGAGTTGAAAGTCAGACCTCTCTAGCCCCAATGGATGTGAAAAATGGTTCACACTGAAAATGAATTGCCTTATTCCAAAAAAATTAGATTTCTATGGTCGTTTAAATTTTGTTTGAGTCCAAATCATATACATATGGGGAAAGAAACTAGAAATTATATCAGTAGGGAAACCCCCAAACTCTTCAGGAGGATAAAGAATTGCTTCCCTAATTCTCCACTTGGCAAAGTGTTTTCATTTTTTCTCTCTTACCAGACTAATGTTTCAGATTCTTGGCAGATCTTTGGAAATGAGGAAAGTCAAGAATTCTGCCACTGACTTTCCAAAGAGCCAAGACAAGCTGGTCATTCAGTGTACATATGGAACTATGGTAGTTGCAGGGGTCTACAGAGCAAGTGAGACAGTACCTGATGTCCAAGAGGTCACAGTCTTTTGGGGATTAAGGTGATACAAAAATAGCCTAACACAGGGAAGTATAAGTGCCATGGAGAGGCACACAGGGAATGCTTCTTGAGGTTTGAATTTTTTAAAAAGATCAGCCACATTTTAAAGACACATTTGGTGTTTATTATAAAAATCTAGTGTGATAATCTCTGGAAGTCAATAGAAGATTAAGATGGGGGGCCAGGCCTTCTTTATTTTTATTATTATTTTTAAGCAGCTGGAAAACTTACAAGGCCAGTGACTTGCTTACCATTCGAGACACAGGCTCTCAGGCAAGAACCACAGTCTTCCACTAAAGGTGGCACAAAGTGGGTTTCTGGAATTCAAGAATGAAGGAAGAGTGACTAAGGTTCAAAGTCCGGGTAACCTCCCTTGAGAATGTAGGAATCAAGCCAGGACAAACAAAAGACAAGGTGGAGTGGGTAGGGCAGTGGAGTTTAGGGATTGATTTGAATTAGAGTTAAGGTGATAATGCTAGGGTAGAAACAGATAAGGCAATGGTACTTGGACCCATCCTCACCCACTGGGAAGTGAAAAGCTGTCCTAGTAGAGTTGAAATGATGAAATGTTCCCCTCCCCACTCACCCCAGGAAAACTGTCTGGTGCACAGTTGGAACTGAGACCACATATGCCTTGCAAAAACTAGTTTCAGACCCAGATTTGCTTTGGCCACGGAGCACACTCAGCTTTCAGTCTTCTGCAGAAACGTGGATTCGTGGCTCCAGATTTTAGCAGTTTGGGGGCAGTAGTGGGGGTGGAAGAGCCTGGGTGGTGTCTACTCAGAGGTCACAGGCCCAGTTCACTTGAAGCAGAAGGTGTGAGGACTAGGGGGTGGCCAGGTGGGGGATCAGAGTAGACCCCGAAAAAACAATCCATAAATGTGATTGGTTTTCACCTGGTCAGCAACCCTTTGCGAAGGAGCCAGTTCGGTTATTTGGAGATAGGAAGAGGGTCAGTTCAGGGTTCTGGTCCTAGTCCCTTGATACGAATCAGGGGCAAGGGAATGGTCATTATCACCCAGTAGTGAGCCTCCTGGGTCCTCCCCAGCTACTGCTTGGGCTGCAATCTACCGTTTGCAAGAGACTGGGTGTTGGTGCAGAAACGCAGGAGCCGGATGGAGGATGCTCAGCTGGCAGCCCCCACGAGACCTGTCCCACCTCTCCCGCTCCTCCCTCCTCACCTGTCCAGGCTAGTCGCCAGGGACCAACATCTGGCCAGGCTGGAACGGGCTCAGAAACTAATCTTTGCCAGCTCGTTTTTGTATGTGGGCTTCTGATGGGATGCATCCACATCTGTGAGAATCTCGCAGACTCTCTGACGCCTATGCTGGTGGTTTGCGGAGAGGGATCTCCTATTACTGTGTACAGAGACGGTGATTACTGAGGATGCTACACAGCCTGCAGGCGGTGCCCGAGGACCAGGGGCAGGGCAGGGGCCGGGGTGCCGTGCGGGGCCGGGGGCAGCCCGCTCACTTCGGGGGGTGTTGGAGCAGCGCGGTCGCAAGTGGCCAAGAAAGTCGCAACCAGGGCGGTGGAGGCACCTCAAAACCACACGGAACCTTGGGACTCCGGCCGCCCACGGCGCGCAAGGTACGCTTCGGGGCGGTCCCGCCTGACCCCGGAAGGGAAAGTGGTTTTGGGGAAGGGGAGCGAGGAGAGCGAGTTAAGTAAAAGTAAAAACAAAGTTATTCTGCTCCCCCCCGGCTGCCTCGCCCCTGCCTCCTCTTTGTCCCGGGCTCCTTCAGAGGGGCTCCCTCCGATGCCGCGACACTCCCTGGGTCCCAGCCTGAGTAGGGGGACCGCGAGCGCCTGACCGCTGCTACCCCGACCCTCCGGATCCAGGTCGCCACGAAAACCCGGAGCGGAGCATCCCTCGGGCGGGAGCCGCCCTGGGCGCGAGCCCACTGGCGCGCATGCTCAGTCGTGCGGCGGCGGCGGCGAGTAGGAAGCTCAGCGCGGCGCTGGCGGCTGCGGCGCGGCCGGAGGGTGGGAGGGGCGCAGCGGCGGGCGGGCGGGGGCGCGGGGCTGGGGGGGGGGTTGCTCTCGCCCGAGGTTCCTGGGTGCTTTTGGGAGCGTGGAGCCCGGCGCGAGGTGTGAGCGAGCACTGGGGCCAACAAGCGCGGGGTGGGCGGCGGGCGGAGCGCAGCCGCCGGGCGGGCGGAGCGGGCGGGGAGCCTGGGTCTCCGCGGCTCGGGACCCGGCGGCGGGCGGCGATGTTCCACTGCATCCCCCTGTGGCGGTGCAACCGTCATGTGGAGACCATCGACAAGCGCCACTGCTCGCTGGTCTACGTCCCCGAGGAGATCTACCGCTACGCCCGCAGCCTGGAGGAGCTGCTGCTGGACGCCAACCAGCTCCGCGAGCTGCCGGAGGTGAGTGTCCAGCCTCACCTGCGCGCCGCGCTGGGGGAGCGCGGCCGGGCCCCGCCAGCCTCGCCCCCTCCTCTTCCCCCCACCCCGTCCCCTCCTCTCCCCTCCCCTCCCCTCTCGCCCCCTCTTCCACCTCGGGACCCGGCAGGCAGGTCCCGCGGGAACCACGTCTACGTTCATTCACCTGCTTCTTCCTCCCATACTCCTCCCCCTCCCCCTCCCCCTCCCGAAAAGTTCCTTTTCTTTCTATACAAAGCGACTTGCTATTTTCTGAGTAGTCGCTGTAGCTTGTGCAGTTGGGAAAACGTTCTGTGCCGATATGTAGTTTATATACATATCTAGGTACTAGCGCCCGCCACTTGTGACCGGGCAGGTGAGGAGCCAGGTGGCCGGGGCCGTTCCCGGCTGGAAGGACCGAGCGCGGCATTCGGCTCTCGGGGCGGTCTCCTTGTCTCGCATTCCCCGATCGCTGGCCGGGGCGCCTTTTCCCTTCGGCCTGGACTGGGCCGGGAGGAGGTGGGCAGCGCGCTAGCAAGCCGCGCTATCTCGGCATCTTCCGAAGAATGTGCTCCGGGCCTTATCGCGGGTGGGCCGTGCCGGCAAGAGCCGTAGCTGCCCGGGCTCCGGGACCGGCCGTGGGGGGCGGGGCAGGAGGGGGGCTGCGCCCGCGGAGCTGTGGGCAAGTGCCCTGGTGCCCTGCCTGCGTGGACCTGTTGCGTGGAAGGAGCCGCGGTGAACGTCAGCAGAGGCTCTGCCGGGTGGGCCAGCCTTGCAGCCGCCGCTCCCAGAGCGGCCAGGTTCAGCCTGCTGACTTCTGCCCTTGCAGTGATGAGTTACCTCTTCCGAGTTGTTTATGTAAATTAATCACCCTGCCGCGGCCAGACTTGTCAAGCGACACATGCTGATTGTGCTTTAATGGAGGGTCGGGGACTGCGAACTTTTACCCTTCGAGCTTGCCCGGGGAACTTAGTTTGAGTAAGCCTGAAGGAGGAAGGTAGCCCAAATCTAGGGCTGTGCAGGAAGTCGGGGCAGTTAATCCGAAGGTGTGCAGGAAGTAGGGAGGCTGCTGGCAGGCGAGAGAGGACCTGAAGGCCCGAGCGTTGGAACTCAGACGTCTTGCTGGACCCTTTGTTAACGCAAAGCCAAGACGTGGTCACAGAAACGCTCACGAGTCAAATGTTCTGGCATGTTAGAATGACCCGATTTGTCCTCCAGCCCGATAGAGTGTTTTAAACAGCAGAACTGTGTTTTTCTCAACATTTCAAGTGTTGTTATTCTTCTTGGATTAACTTTCCTTGGTCTGCGTAGAATTGATTGGATGGTTTGCTGTGTGCAATGCGGGGGGGGGGTGGTGGCGGTGATTATCCTCACTAGGATCTTTGCAAAGCCCCCCAGGCTTTATTTAGCTTAGAAGCAGAAAAGCCATCCAGTTCCCTCCGGCATTTATTATTTTGCTGGCATTTTCAAGCACATGGTTTTATCTGGCGTTTAGCTTCCTTAAATTTGACTTGAGCTCACTTACTGCTTTAAGTTATAATAAGTTTTAGGCATTGCTACTGCCAGGAATATAGAATACTGTATGTAATTTAATACTTTTCAAGGGCTTCAGCATGAAGTTATTAAAGCTTGAGTGAAAAGCTGTTGGACTAGAAATGTTTCAGTGCTCTTTGTGGTGTTTTTGTTTGTTTGTTTTCTTTTGTAGAGCTGGAAGATTTCCTGTGACTGGATTGGCTTTTCACTCCCTTCTGCAAAGTTTGTGGGTTTTTCTATAATGTTGGGGGATTCAGCTTGGTATGGGAAATTGTGGGGTTTGGATGTGTCAGGTATTTCTACTGATTCTAAATGGAAACTTCTCAGAAGCTCAAAATACAGTCTGATAACCCTCAGTAAATATGGTAATAAACAAGCTTTTCAAAGGCTAGAAGTGGTCTTGCATATGGGTAATTGCTCTTACAGCTCTTAAAGTAGTTTCATAGTTTTCAAGTTGTGTAAAATCTGTTTCTCCCTGACTTTTTGTGTGCCTGGGTGTGTACAAGCCAGACTCCAGCAACCGCCTTCAAAACACGGATGTTTCATTCACAGTCTTTGCTTGGGCATCCGTTGTCTCCTGTCTGAGTTCTGCATAACTCATTACCGCTGCTCACTGCAGTCCTGGCCCCCTCCCCCAGCCCCTGTCTTCTTACCTGCCACGTCACCAGTGGGCCTCTTCTGCGGACAAACCTCCAAGGTCCTCGTGGTGGTGGCCATACCTGCATTACGTTCTCGTCTCCGCGATTCATTTGCAGCCAAAGGGGAAGCCTGCATCCCCCAACCCCAATAGCAAAAGTACACATGCTCCCCAGCCTTCAGCACTGAGAAAAGCATCTCCTCTCCCTGAAAGTCTGCAGCCTCTGATTTGCTCCAATCCCCTTGTTTTCCACATTGAGACTCAGGATTGAAGTGACTTTCAGGGCTGTCCAGCTGGTGTGATGCAGTTGCTATGGCCGTCCCCTGCCCGCCCCCCTGCAGCTCTCCCCTTTCATGCATCTGCCAACTGAGCAGGAATCTGGACTATTGGGCTTCTCACCTCCATCAGACCCTCAGTTGTTTAGCCCCTCCTGGTTTACCCCTGTCATGAAAGCTTGGCCTCAGTAGAGCCTTTATTGAGCCTCCAGGATTTGCTAGTTGTGGGGGATACAGAGATTAAAGAAGGTTTAATCAGCAGCTTTGTGGGGAGACAGTGACTTTAGTACAGGTGTGGTGGGTGTGGTTGGAGCGGCACTGCAGTTATCAGACGCCACTGTGGTTACTGACCTAATCTGCCGACCTTTTGCTGAACCTGCATCACCGTCCTCAGCAGTGGCCCCACCCTGTGAGCCTCTCATGGCTGCAGGGGACTTAGAGCCCTCACCTTTGGCCTCACCACCCCTTCCCATCCTCCAGCTGGTCCCCTCCCCCAGCCCCATCCCTTTGGGGTGTGTGTTAACAGAGACACCTCGAGGTGCCCCCTTGGGAGCATGAGCTCGGCGTCCAGTGGGTCCTGCTGAGTAAACCCCTGTTTATCTGTTGAATGAAGGCTGCTGAGTCTGATGCAGATCTTTCTCCTCTGTTGCTTTCTTGTCCCTTGAAGCTCATCACTGCTCCAGCATCTGTCTTTCTCTAATGGAGTCAGAGAATAATCCAGGTCTTCAGAAGTGAAGGTCATCCACCTGGTGCGGTTGTTTTGTCTTCCTCTCCTGCCTTCCTCTCTGTGTTCCTGATGACATCAGTTTTCCCCTCAATGTGCACGATGCTCAGATACCTTCAAACATGTGTTTGCTGTGGTCTCTCTAGACCATTGCAGGGCCTGGTCTACTGGGCAGCAGACACTTGGAGTGAATGCTCTCAAGCCTCTCTAGGTTAAAAAGTTGAGTTTCATCCTGTCACCTCCTCTTAGAGTTCAGTCAGTCCTTCTGTGATTGCCAGATGACGTTATCTCAGATACCTGCCCCTGCCCTTCCTTCTTTCTCGTATCCTGCTTTTTTTTTTAACCTAGCCCTTAGAACGTTCATCACCCCCTGATTCCAGACTGTGTCCTTGCTTGCTCGTTCTTTGTCTCCTCAGCCAGAACTTAAGCTCCATGCCAGCAGGGGGGTTTTTGTCTGTGGCTGAACCTAGGACAGTATCTGGGGCACAGTGGGCATGCCTGTTGCCTGGATGAGTCCTTACGTGCTGTCACGGGGAGACAGCCCTGTTTCTTCGCCATCGTGATTGCCTGTCCCATACCTGACTTGTACTGTGCACTGGTCTATTGGAATTAGTAAAGACACAGATGTTCAGAATTCAGTGGTCCTGTCCTGCCTGTCTTTGTTCTCCATCTCTTCTATGCTGGACGCTTTTTTATTTCGGCCGTGTGTGAGGCTTGTGGGATCTTAGTTCCCCAACCAGGGATTGAATCTGGGCCCCCGGCAGTGAAAGCACCAAATCCTAACCTCTGGACCACCAGGGAATTCCCTTGTGCTGGACACTTTTTTTTTTTTTTTTTTTTTTAAATTTTTATTTGTTTATGGCTGTGTTGGGTCTTCGTTTCTGTGCGAGGGCTTTCTCTACTTGTGGCAAGCGGGGGCCACTCTTCATCGCGGTGCACGGGCCTCTCACTATCGCAGCCTCTCTTGCTGTGGAGCACAGGCTCCAGACGCGCAGGCTCAGTGATTGTGGCTCACGGGCCCAGTTGCTCCGCGGCACGTGGGATCCTCCCAGACCAGGGCTCGAACCCGTGTCCCCTGCATCGGCAGGCAGACTCTCAACCACTGCGCCACCAGGGAAGCCCCTGTGCTGGACACTTTTGACTGCCTTGTCTTTTTGAAATAATCTTCATGCATTGTAAACATAATTCCTGTGTAACGAGACTTCAACTTCTTCACCTGTGTTCTGTTGAGAGGCTATCCATCCCCACTTGGAACAAGTCCCTTTTGTCTTAAACCCACCGTGTTTCAGTTTAGGTCTGGCCCCCTGCACTGGCTTCTCTCCCCAGCAGTTCCATTTCTGGAGGCCGGGCCAGCCGTTCTTCCTGGCTCAAAGGTTCAGGGACTTACGTTCTTGTCTCTGTCCCTCCTGTCACTAGGTCCTGTCATTTCTTCCTTGAGAATGCCACCTTCCCTCTGCGTCTCTCTCTCCCCCAGCTGGTTTCCCCTGGATCCCTGCTGTGCGTGGCTGGCCGTCCTCTGCAGAGGCTCTCAGGGCTGGTCTGGAAGGAGCAGGGGGCAAGGCTGCTGGAATCAGTTCAGCTGCTGCTCCATCACTTTCATTCTTTTTTCAAGCCTCGGTTTCCTCACGTGTCACAGTAGCACCTACTTTATACGGTGGTTCTTGGGATTGAAGAGAGAATGCACGCAGAGCACTTACAGTTAGGTCTTCGATGTCTAAGATCTTTCTGGATACTATGGCAAGATGCTTTTATTAGGAAACAATGTTTTTTTCCCCATATAACAAATTTATAATATTTATACAGTTCCCCAATTCTTTCACCAAAATATAATATTTTCTTGATTTTTGAGGAAACAATGTGTTTTAAACTAGAGTTTAAAGACGTTTTCCTGGGAATTTGCAAGTTATTTTTTAGAACCAAAAGTAAATTTTTAATATTCTTTTCAATAATAATTAAAAAAAATCATAGATTCTGTAACATCCAGATGACCTTCCAAATGAGGCACGTCATAAAGATTTCCTGCCAGTGTTAGATTGCACACCCCTTTGATTGTCTGTAGCGAAGGGGAAAGGACAGATGTGGACTTATCGCAGAAATTGTGTTTTTGGGTCAGATGCGGGCTGGAAGTTCATGAACAAAGGTTTCACGACAGTCCGTTAGAGAAGAGCGGTGGCTGGCTGGCTGAGGGGATCCCAGCCCCGCAGTGGTAGAGCCACACAGAGTTGCCAGGAACTCGCTCCAGGTAGTCTTGTACTTAACACACTGTGAGCGTTCGAGCACACGGAACAAAATTGCATCATTGTCATACGTCATGTTCAGTGAAAGCTGAGCTCTTTTATTGGTTTTTATCCAAGTTTTACATTGTCTCACCTTACAGTTTTATAAGGGCTAAAGCATATGAAGCTTTATATTTGGACAGACTTAAGTAGCATTATAATGAAAATAATTTAAGGCAAAGCCCAGGAGGAAGGGCGTCCAAGAGAGCACTTGCCCCTTAGAGCCGTGGCCTGCACGTTTCTCAAGTTAGGGAAACTAACCTCAGTTCTGCTTTCTCAGAGAGCCTGCTGCTGTTACACAGTTTAGCTCTTGGTTGTTTTCCTGTTCTGTTCCGTGTTAGTCCAGTGCCCCTCCCTCATCTCCTGCTCCCTCTCCCCCCCCACCCCCACTTTACAGGTGAGGAAACTGAGGCCTGGGGAAGATGTCATTTGCCCCAGGTTAGTGGACGTTGGAGTGTCTTTGATTAACTTTGAGCATCTGCTACTTATTAATAATATTCTACTAGATGCCACTTTCTGAGATTTTACTGAGCTCCAAACATTACGTTAAGTTCTCTCTAGAAATTATTTCCCTTAAATGGAATCACCACTCACTTTAGCCCTTATAATTCCAGTTTTGCCAGTGTGGGCACCGAGACTTACTTAGGGAGTTGTTTCGGAGGCTCGTGTAAGGAACTTGGCCAAGGTCAGCTGTGGAGCCAGGGCGTGCCTCCAGCTCCGTGTCACTTGCCCCTGGGGACGGGGCCTGGCCCTGTGACAGCTCTGAGGCATCTCCCTCTTTGGGGAGCTGAGGGAAGACTTCAGAGGGGGTGACATTCACGTTAGAAGGAAGGAAAAACCTGTCGTGGTCACCAAAGCCCGTCCTTGCCGTGGCTCGAGCGAGGCTGCCCAAGTGGTTGCGGGACTGGAGAGGGGCCAGGCCGGGTCTGGACGGTGTGTCAGGAGAGGCGCCGCACAGGTGGACCTCTCTTCTGGGAAGGTGGTCCTGGGACGAGCAGAGGATGCTGTCAGGAGCTGCTGTGGTGGTCTGGGTGGGAGGAAACCATTCGGCACCTGTGGGGTGGGCAAGGTGGGATGGATCATGTCATCAAGGACGTTCAGGCGGGGGGTTTCCTGCCCTCTGGTCCAGCACCGTTTCTCCTCTTCCCCCTGCCGTGTTGGGCTGACTGCCTGAGGCCCTTCATCAGGGCTCGGGGTACACTAAACACAAAGCGTTTACCTCCTTGTTGTGGATACATTTTCCTCGATTATGGGGCATGTCGGCATTGAACTTGTAAATTGCTCGCTAAGCTGTGTATGTAGGCATTGGCTTAGGGGAGAGATGGACAGCCAGAGGTGCTGGGGGTGGGAAGAGTTTGTGTTTTTTTTTGGTTTCAGTTGAATTGGGTCATCAAGTTGATAAAATTGCAGCCATAGTAACACTGGAGATCCTGTGGGTTCTTTTTTCCCAAGTAACATGAGTATGTGCTATGTGTGTACCGGACCACGGACCTCAGTTTCCTCTGTCCTCTGCTGATGCTTTAAAACACTGATGCTTGGAGCCTTTTGATTTCCAGAGTCACTTGAAGTCAACTCGTTGCTGAAATCTTTCAAAAAAAATTGCTCAATTCTTTGAGAAAAAGTAAAACTATTCACTTAATAAACCTTTCCTAGAGTTGAGAAAGTTGAGTCATGTTGGTAACAGAAAAATGAACCCATTTCCCCAGCCCCCCTCCCCTCTTCCCAGGGGCTTCCAGAGAGAAGGGGCCACTTCGGCCCCTCCTCACAGCTTCTGGAGCGTTATCCTCTCTGCCAAAAATTGCAACTTCTGTAACTCTGATACTTGGGTACTTGGGATTTCCTTAAAAAGGACCCTTTACACAGGCTTGAAATTTGGGGGGTAAAGCATAGCTGATATTTACACAAGAGGGTCAGAAATAGCAGTGTAAACATTTCTCAGCAGCGATGACAAAAATCCCAACCATGGTCTTGCCGAGCCATGAACGGAGGCGTTGGGCTCTTCTGGGTGTGGATCCAGTGAGGCTGCAGGCTTCTCTCTTTGCTCACAGAAGTCTAAAGGAAGTTTGCCTATTTTAGGATTTTCCCCGGAACACGGGGCTAGATGTTTGTCCTCCACTTCATGGGATAGTTATGAGGGGCGATGAGATCATGGGCCAGATCTTAGTAAATGCACAGGAGAAACTGCTGGATGTCCATTTACTTTCTCTTGGGTATTATTTAGTGGACAGGGATGGTAATTTCCTATTGCATGTGGTATTTTAGAAGATCTAATCGAGTGTGTGTGTGTGTGTGTGTGTGTATGTGTATGTGCCTGTAGTGTAAAATACTTTGAATTTCTAGAAGTAAGATGGAATACTAATTTTTGGTTTTTTTTTTTTTTTGCTTATCACTGTTTGGAAGAATTTCCTTATCTAAGCTGTAACTTCTAGATTCCAGAGAATTTGACTCAGTTGGGAGACATTTGGCATTTCTGTTTCCGAGAACCACAAGGCATGGATTTGTCATGTGGTGGGTGGAAGGTGGTACACCTAATTGCAGTGTGTTCCAGACTGATTCCTGGATAGCGTGGCCTCTCCACCCTGACCGCTCTGGTCACCTTTCTTTCCACAATCCACACCCACTTCTGGGGGAAAGATAGTCGGAGGGACTGTCAGCTGACTTGTGGTGGACGTGGGGAGCTTGAGTCAGATGAGCAGCTGTGAAGCCCGGAAAGGAGCTGCCAAACCTCTGAGGAGGTGACCTGGGCTCTGACTGCCTGACCTGATGTAGAAGATACTGTGACTTGGGCGCTGACTGCCTGACCTGATGTAGAAGATACTGTAACTTGGGTTCTGACTGCCTGACCTGATGTGGAAGATACTGTGACTTGGGCTCTGACTGCCTGACCTGATGTGGAAGATACTGTGACTTGGGCTCTGACTGCCTGACCTGATGTGGAAGATACTGTGACGTGGGCTCTGACTGCCTGACCTGATGTGGAAGATACTGAGGCCTCTGAGGCTCATGCTGTTAGTGCAACCTGCCTGAATTTGACTATGATGTGGCCTTGTTTTGTCTTGTTATTATGTGTTGGATGCATAGAAGAATTCAAAGAATAAAAAATGTGACATTTTCCTTGATTCCCTCCAAGTGATACCAGACATGAACAATTTTAGAACGTATCTTTAAAGACTTTTCCTCTTCACATACCACCATATATTTATCATTGTTAAAAGGAAAAGAGGACTCCTATATAAATTACTTCTATATAAGTTACTATATAACTTGTTTCACCACTTGCTGTTTTGTACTTAACTCCGTATCCTGGATGTCTTCTGTGTCAGTATGTATAGATGTATGTTAACATCAGTGCTGGTGCTGTAGGTTCCCTTATATAGGATATGCCATGATTTATTTATTTCACCATTCTCCTATCGCTGGACATCTAAATCGTTCCAAATTTTTGCAGCGATGAACTACGCTAGATTGAATGTTCTTGTTCATATTACTTTGTACACATATGCAAACGTTTCTTTGCATGGGTTCAAGGCGCATAATCACAGGATGAAAGGGTACATACTTTACAAATTTCAGTAGATGTTGCTAGCTTGTCAAAGATGATTATTTTTTAAATCCGAGTTGGATGGAGGCCTAGTGATAGGAGACATCTACCCACCTTACAGCTAAAGAAGTGCAAGACGAGTGAGGTAAAGTGATGGATCAGAGCAAAATGAACATGTGGGCGGTCCTCTCCCACTCCTGGCTCCAGGTCCTGTGCTCTTTCTGGGGGCTGGAGAAATAGGCGGGGAGACGGGTTCTGTCATCTCTGCCCCCTCTCTCCTCGACTGGGGCTGTCTCCCAGAGACCTGGGAAGACCCTTGGGTGGGCTTCCGTCAATCCGATATTCGTTCCGGCTCTTTGGAAGACTGACATCTAATGCTTGCATTCAGGCGGCTTATGCTGTTTAGTCGGGCAGAGAGGTTGGCGTCACGGAATTCCTAATGTGGGTTGATTTGGTTTCTGGAGCAGGAGGGCAGGGCAGCGTGCAGGTTGTGGGGGGCCGGTCAGCCCCTCCCTCCGTCCCTTCTACTGATGTGTTGCTTCTGGCCTGGATCTCTTGCTTGTCGGGAAAGTGTGTAGCATGGTTAGGAGATCGACCCCTTAGCTGTGACACCTGGGACAAGTAACTGAGCCTCACGGGGCCTCACTTTGCTCATCTGTAAAAAGGTACTAACAGACCCCACCTCATGTGTGTGAAGAGTAAATGGGTTACTATGTGTGCTGCGAACAGTGTCTGTTACATAGACAGCACCCAGTCAAATCTGCTGGTTGTTGTCATCGTTCTTGGCTGTTTTGTGAGAGAGGATTCAAACTCCTTCGTCCTGTCTTCTTCAAATCCTGTCTCAATTCCTGGCGGGAGAGATCTTTCTAAAACACAGATGTGATGGGTGACTTCCTGCTGCAGTGGCTCCTCGCCTGCAGGATACAGCCTGGCTCTTCTACCTTATCGCCCATCTCTTCCCTGCTTGAACCTTGCGTTTCAGCAGCACTTAGCTGCCCTTGGTTACCAGTCTTTTCATGCCTCAGAGTTTTCATTTTTGTGCTCTGTCTCCTGGGAGTTCCTCTTTGTTGGCTTCTTTGTCTGCCTCCCTGCTGGTCATCCCGTGGGACACAGCTCAGGCGATCACGTTCCTCTGGGAACACTTCCCTTCCCTCTTCTCTGGTTTCTGGGGACACCTGTGTCCTTACTGTTACCTCTTTGAAATGATCTCTGTCCCCCATCGAAGCCACAACACACCTTTTCTTCTTTGCTTTCCTGCTGCGTCTCAGAGCAGACATTGAAGACATATTCGAGCAGCATTCTTGGGGACGTTTTCAGCCCTTTTGGCAAGTGGATTTAGAAATGGGTTGGGGGCAGACTGTAAGTCGAGCTTACCGATTACTCCATGAAGAGCCGGGCTCTCTGCCATCCTTGCTTGTATGGATGGCGTCATGGTGGTGGCACTGGTCTTGCAGTTGGATAGCCCTGGGCTTGTGTCCGTGCTCTGACTGACACTAGCACTGACCTTGGGCAATTCACATAATCTCTCGAGCCTCAGTTTCCTTATTTGTCTTGAAGAGGTGGTGTTAGTGATGTTCAAGTTCTCTTTGAGTTCTGACCTCCCTGGATGCTAATTTTATGACATTTTATGACTCGATGCCACAGTGCTAACCTGAGGGGAGTGGTCCCCACTTGTGCACGTGACCCGTGAGGTTGCTCAGTGAGGTTTAGTAGAACCACAAGTCCAGGCTTAATCATTATAATCAAGGATTTGATAATAAGGAGAAGCTGTTCCAAACGCTTACCCTCCTGTGGTCAGTTGTTGATTCCCAGAACCAATTAAGGGAAAAAGATCAGCAGATTTTCTTTGGTTAAAACACACACACACAGACACACACACACACACACACACACACACACACACACACACACACACACACACCAACAACCTTTGAACACTGAATTTTTTTCCTCCGTGTCAGTTGCATTCTCCTAGCTTTTAGAAGTGAGGTAAAATAGGCAACTTGGCTGGGGCTTTTTGTCTCCTTTTTAAATGAACTCAAGCAGAGTTCAGAGGCGGTTGTTTGAAAGTTCACTCTGGGTTGATTTGAGCACCCGAGAGACTGTATTTTGGGAAACCTAATTTGGGGACTGATGATTAAGGAATAGCTATGGGTTAAAATCAGACTGAGGTGGCTTTTCGAGGAGTATATTAGGATCAAAAGCTACAGCCTTCTACTCTTCTGCTGAACTTTGCTTTCCTGACTAGATGTTGGTGTCAGGCTTCCCAGGCAGTGTGATTCAGGAGTGGGGGTTTGGGGGGAGTCGATCTCTGCTGGGTCCTGGCAGACCCTCCCTCCCCCTTCCCCTATGCACCCTGCCTCTTTACTGAGTGCCGGCTGTGCTACAGGCATCCTTGCGTCTGGCAAGGTGGCTATCTTGCCTTGTCCTAACGGAGCTTCCATTCCAGGTAAGGGAGACCGCTGGTAAATGGATAAGCAAATAAGAATTTCAGATAGTGATCAGAGCTATAAAGCAAACCAAATGGGGAAATGTGGTTGAGAGCCATGGAGAGGTTTCTGTTTACTCCGAGAATACCTCTCCCAGGAGGTGACCCTTGCCCTGATGCGGTGAGGCAGCTGTGTGAACAGTGCAGAGCTCCTTGCAAAGGCTCGGGATGAGTCTGGGGTGTTTGTGGGCAGAACGAAGGTCAGTGTGGCTGGTATGAGGTGAAGATGTTGGTGGGGTTAATGTATGTCAGAGCTCAGAGACCCCGGTGAGGAGTTTGGATTTTTTTTCACCAATTGAAAGTATGGCAGATCGTAAGCCTATAGATATCTGATTTGTGTCTTAGAAAGTTCACTCTGCTGGCAGGTGAGAGTTTAGTCTCGAGGGAGGAAGGGTTCACAGAGCAGAGAGACCTGGAGAACTGATGGGGACTTGGACCGGGGTGGTAGCAGTGAGTGATGAGATTTGTCTTGGGGGTAAAGTCAACAGGACCTGCTGATGTATTGGATGTACGTTTTTGGGTTTCTCAACTGGGGCGCTGGCAGAGCCTTTACAGGGTTTGGGAGGACCAGCAAAGGGAGTATAGTGGCATAGGACCTGGTAAGTCCTTGAGTTGGGGTGTGGTGAAGTGTTTATGAGACCCAGAACTTAGGGATGGAAGCCTGGGTATCGATAATTATAATAAAGACAGCAGACATTTTTTGAGCAATATGCCCCGAGCTCTGCTTTGCCTAAACACTTCCCATGATGAACTCATTCAGTCCTCACAACAAACATAAATAGCTTTATTATCCTCTTGAGGACACCAGGACACGGAGAGATGACTTAACTTGCTAAAGTCACACAGCTAGTACGAGCAGAGCTGGGGGTCACACTGGGGCTGTCTGGTTCAAGAGCCAGTATTCCTAACCACTGGACCGTCTTTCCTCAAGGTCACATGCACAGAGACCACATCTTTGGCACCAAAAGCCACCTGATGGGCCAGGAGTTGCGTCCACTCTGGGAAAGGGGACAGAGACACCTGTGCCCCCTGCGTTATTTTTGCATTGTTAAGAAAAAGAGCACTGAGCTGAAATATTTTAAAAATTAGGTCACCAAATATTAATGTGCTTATTCACGCATAATCTTTCAAAGAAGATTAGTGGCACCCATTTTTGGGGACTGGATTTTTTTTACCTTCAGGAGAGAAAATGAGCGCTGGTTTTATCCTAGGAGTGTCTCCATTATAATTCTGCTGCCAGTGATTCAGCTATTATACTATTGATCTCTGTTCTCAAAGCATGATATCAAGTGATTAGATGAGGCAAGTTACGAGTCTTGACTGTAAAGGTCAGAATCATAAAGAGGTTTTAATGTACTTTCTGGAAGTATACACATTACAGTGCTGCTACACATGGATGCTAATAAGGTTAGGTTAATAGAAGCTATGCGTCTTACAGGAGATGCACCTTACCTAGTAGCATATGACAGTAATTCACCTACCTTGATTTGCGATAACTTGGTTCTATAATGGCAAGAGGCGGTAGGGGAAAGTGTCACGTTCTCTCTGATAATGGTGGTGATTCACTGAAGTTACACAGAGGCCAGGAGAAAGCAAGCCCTGCCCCCACTCTTCAACCTCACCCATGCCCACCCCTCTTTAGAACTTCCTGTTCAAAAAGAAAATCTGTCTCAAGATGTCTTTGTCAGGCAAATAGAGCAGGGGGTAATTGCTTGTGAGGTGTAGTCCCTATAGTCTTTAAAAATTTCTATATTCTAAAATGTTTGATTTCGACATTCGGGTTTAGGTCCAGAGTAAGTCAGGTAACTTCTGTGGTTTCAGCTCACTGGTCATTTCCCCTCATAGAGGGTTTCAGCCTTGAAGAAACAGGAGCGCCTTTGGAATATTCTTGACTGCAAGTAACAAACATCTCAACCTAAGATGCCTTAAGTGACAGAGGCACTTAGGGCCCTCACGTGTAGGAGGCCCGAAGGAAAGTTAGGGTTGGTTTAGCAGGTCGGCAGTGCCGGGCACTGAGGGGACTCCTGAGTGACCTGCAGCTCCTTGTATGGTGGCACCCGGGGATGGGCATATGCAGAGTCACGGGTGGACCCTGGACTCTTTTTCTGGCCTCTAGTGGGAGGCAGGGAGGCAGGGAAGGTGAGGAGTAGGAATACGGGGTGGGGATGGGTGTGGCTGCAGTGCTCCTGAAAGGAGGAGGGGCAGAGACAGTGCCCGCCTGCTGGCCCTTGCAGATGCCCTCCTTTTGTGACGTCTCTCTAGTTTAACCCTGTGTCTTCTGCCAGAAACACAGGGACCGTCTGCTCAGGAAAAGTCTCTGGCAGGATTGATTTCTGTTCCAAGGTATTCTTAAGAAAAAGAAGAGCTTGGACATGTCGATGTTTTCCCTAGGTTTCCTTCTCGCTATGTGTGAGGGAAAATTTGTGAGAGAAGAAAAAATAAGTCAAGAAGATATTATAAAGATTAAATTACCAGATATACTTATTTTCTAAGTTGTTAAATTCTAACATGCTAAGTACTTTTTAGTACTTTCTGACTGTGGTCTTTAATGGTTAAATTTCTGTGACTCAGTGGTCTCGCGTCTTCCAGAACTCCGTGCCTGTCGGTCGCTGTGCGCTCCGCTCAGAAGCCTCTTCTCCAGGGCAGATGCTGCCTCCTCTGAGAAGCCCTCCCAGCTCTGCAGCCATACCCATGACCCCATGTCCCCGCAACCACCCCCCTCCCTTCCTTCCCTCCCCCACCCCCCCCGCAGTCCCTCTTGACTCACCTCTCTCCTGCTGTTCCTCGGGGTTAGACTTAGCTGTGCATCTGTTTGTTTCTCTCGGTTTGTCATCAGGGACTTGTTTTATGCATCTCTGTCTCAGGCAGTGGGGAACTCAGTGCTTTATTCACAGGAAATGTTCAAAAAATGTCTGTTGCATTGAAAAAATTTTTTATGGGGTAGCTGAGATACATAAACCCTCAGACATTTCCCTTTGGTGCCACAGTGTGGTGAGTTACTCCGAGGGGCCGGCGGTGCCGCAGCCCAGCCTCAGTCAAGTTCAGCCTGCGCCCGGCGTCCCTGGAGGGACCCGCCGGCAGCCAGCGGGGCGTGTGGTGGGGCTTTACTGTGCACTCGGGTGGGAGGCTGGGGCTGAGGCAGCGTATCCTGCTGGCGCAGGGTCCAGGGAGAACACAGCATTGGTCCTGCTCAGGCCTGTGTCTTTGCAGAGGCGTGGATGAGGAGTGAGACGGCCAGGTGGTGCGGAAGGTCTGCCCACGTGCTGGACCGCCTGCCCTCGCCTTGGAAGAGCGGAGGGAAACCTCAGCTACGGTTTTGAAAACACCCAGTGGAGCTCTTTGCTGACCGCGTACTGTGTTTCAGACGCACAGCTAGGCACGTACACAAGATTTGCCTGGTCCTCAGGTCAGCCTTATGTGGGAGGGTTTTTAAAGGCCCCATTTTACAGATGAGAACACAGAAGCTGAGCCCTTGCCTGAGGTCACCCACGTGGGAAACAACCTGGTGGGAAGTCCAGGTCCGGGGGCTCCAGAGGCCCTGCTTTTTCATGCCATGTTCTCATTTGGCAGAGCCAGGCCGGGGGCCCTGAGATCAACACGCAGCTCACGTGCACTGAAAGGCCAGTGCATTTGTTAGGTACTGGGCGTGCAAAAGTGAGCAGTGGCATCTGACACCTGGGCACGTGGTGCCGAGCCTGTGGAGCTGGTGGCACAGGCTTCCTAGGGGTGGAGGGAGGGGTGCACAACCCAGACACATTTCTAAGGAGAGGGGTCAGGACAGCCGGAGCCCCGCTGTGAGTGGCTGTGAAAGCCAGGTTCAGGAGGCTGGTCCTTATTTTGTCGTGGAGGCGTGTCGTCAGTGGAGTTGCAGTAAGCCCGGGGGCTCTGATCAGACTTGTGTGGAGACAGCTCAGTCTGTTGGCAGCTTGTGTGCGGATTTTCAGGGGAGCGGGACAGGGGCAGGGGCAGGGGGGAAACTTCGGAGGCAGACGGGGGCAGGGTTTGGTGACTGACTGGCTTGGACGGTCTGGGGTCAAGGATAACAGCTGAGTTTTCAGCTTGAGGAACTGGGTACCACCCTCAGAATTTGAGGACCGAGGGGAAGGGTGCGTGTGGTTAATAAAAGATCAGCGCTGGGGGCTTCAGTATTCTCAGTGGAGGACGGGGTGGGGCACCTGCAAGGTGAGGGAGGAGGGGGCGGGGCGGGGGAGCTCAGGGCATTCCTGGGTGGGTGTGAATTCCCGGGGGTGCTGTTGGCCTTCGTGGGTTGTTCTGTTTTCCTCCAGAAGGCTCAGCTCTACTGGCCTGGGATAGAGGAGGGTGGGGTGTGGGTGCCCCGTCCACCTGCGGGGGAGGCCGGCAGGATGAGAGGGTGTGAGGCCCCTGAGGTTTCTGATGCGTAAGGTTTGGGATGCTGTTTCGGTGGAGAGAGGGGGAGGTTCCCGCAAGGAGAGAGGGTCCAGGAGAAGCAGAGTGGAGGTTGTGGGTGAGGTCCTGGCAGGTCTGGAATATCGGAGTCGAGGTGAGTGACGGGAAGCAGCTCGGAGCGGGCTCAGCGTTCCAGGGTGTGACCAGGTGAGGATGGTGACGCCCAGGGTGTGGCGGTCACTAACCTCAAGGAAGCCGGGGGGCTGCGAGGCTCGCCTGTCTCAGGATCAGCTGTGCAGGGGCAGGTGGGGGGCGTGGGATGGAGAGGTCCAGCCTGAGACAGGCCCGTGGGCAGGAGGCGCCCACACCCCATCTGGAGGGGATGCCCCCACCTGACCAACCCAAGGTGGGGGTGAGGGCCTCCTGCTACTGCCTCACTCAGTGCTTTGTTTTTTCTTTTGCTGGAAAACAAGATTTTCTATGTGAAGTCTTCTGATTTCTCATTGTTGACATCTTATTAAACAATTTAAAAACCACACCGTGTATCAAGTGCACAGGTTGGGTTTGGCTGGGCTCCTGTCGTCCCCTCTGCTCTGCAGACACTAGGGCTTTGCAGGGGTGCAGGGGGTGACTGTGAGCTGGAGCCCACTGTCTCGGTAGCTCCGCGCCTTCCTGGGCATCTCCTTCTGTTTGGAGGATGGAGGTTTTAAAGATAAAGACCTAACTGGCTAATTAGTTTCCCAGTGGGAGCTAATAGGCGGGTGATAGTAATCTGAAGCCTTTGGCTCAAGCGAACCGCAGATCCTGATAAAAATGTGTCAGCAGTCCTGCTCCTTTCCTCTGGACAGAGAGTCCCTCTTTGGCAATCCTGTTTCTTTTTCCTTTTTTCTAGTTTGCTTCTTGACTTGTCTTTCCTCTTTTGCTTCCTTACAGCATTTTCTTTCCTTACCCTTTTGCCCATCTCTTCTTTCCATATTTACTTTCTCCCCAGTTCATTTTCTCACAGAGTTCGGCTCAAGTTAGTTGGCTAGGCAATGTGTAGATCAATTTTTTTGGGTGTTGATTCAGTAAGCTTTTATATTCTATTTTCTTAGTTTTCAAACTTGGCGAATGAGCTGTAACGTAGGCATGCGTGCATCCAAAGGCATGGTTTGCCCTTCAGATTAATCACCCTGCCGGTTTTACTCAAATTTCAAAAACACTGTTTATCCTCAGGCCACCCACACATACCTTTGACCATGCCTGGAGTTTGCAGGTCTTTGTTCCTTTGAAGGGACATTTGATGTTTGGGACAGGCTGGGACCAAGTCTAGAGAATAAGGTTATGGATCTGTCTGGGAAATACCGTAGTTCCCTGAAGCACTGACCCGGGTCTTCTGTCTTGCTGGGTGGGGGGAGGGTCCCCAAGGTGGTCCCCGAGGTGGCTCCCGTGGGGAAGTGCCCAGACGTTGGAGCAACGGCGCCTGCCTGGGGTCTGTGCCACTTCTCTGTTCCGTTTTCAGCCTGGCTGTGAACGCTTTGAGTCCAGACACACTGTATTTGTGAAGTGATGAACCGTTAAGTTTTCCCTCTTCCAAAGACATTTTACTTAGACCTGGAGTCAGGTAACGAAGGTATGATTTCTCTTGGCCTTTGAAATACTGCAGTGGACTCTGAGACCGGTGTTACTGTCTTCGTGGGCCCTTTGGGCTCTAGGCTGTAGGTTGGGAGCCCCTGGGGTCTGGGCTCCCTCAGTGGGGACTGTAAAGAATGGTGTGCATGTGGACACACGCCGGCGCGGTTGGTTGGTGACCAGCACACGCACGAAGCAGGCTTGCGGCCGCGCCTCTCCTGTGTCTGCTGGGGACCCGGCTGCCTCCTCTGGCTGCTCCCGGGGAAGGCACCACAGGGGTTCAGACTTGGTTCTTTATCAGAAGCACCTGCGGAGTTCTTTGGAAACCTATGGATTCCGGAGCTGCATTTCCAGACATTCTGATGCATTATGTGCCCGGGGCGGGGAGAGGGGGGCCGGGGAGGGCGCCCCAGGTGAGTGGTGCTGGGGGTCCCGCAGCCACACCCTGAGAAGCACGGGCGCGGTGGGCTTTGGGTCGAATGGGGCAGGTTCCTGCCCGGCCTCGTCTGTACTGGTTCCGTGGTCTCGCCAAGTTACTTCACCATCTTTGAGCCTCGTTCTCTGGTCCTTTTTGTTTGTTGGTTTTTGTTTTGTTTAACTTTTTTTTAACATCTTTATTGGAGTATAATTGCTTTACAATGGTGTGTTAGTTTCTGCTGTATAACAAAGTGAAGCAGCTATACATATTACATATATCCCCATATCCCCTCCCTCTTGCGTCTCCCTCCCACCCTCCCTATCCCACCCCTCTAGGTGGTCACAAAGCACCAGCTGATCTCCCTGTGCTATGCGGCTGCTTCCCACTAGCTATCTATTTTACATTTACATAGTGTATATATGTCCATGCCACTCTCTCTCGTCCTTTAAGTGAGGCTGGTGATGCCATCCGGGGAGGGCGTTGTGAGGAGTGCAGTCCGTATACACAGGGCACCTGCTCTGCTTGGCACGTGCCATGGTGCTCATCACCTGGGGTTGGAAGTCAAGGGTCTCCATCATACTCTGAACTTCTGGTGTATTTGTCAGAGGGAGTGGAGAGCTGCTCTCTCCTCTGGCCTCGAGTCCCTTCCTCTGTGGGGCCCACGGATGATGGGCCCCCTGTCCTGTTGTCCCTGGTGTTTGTGGCTCAGCCTACAGGTCCAGGTGTCCCATGGGGCCCTTAGTGGCCACAGCTTGAGATGTGCTCTTCTCTCGTTTTCTATTCTGCTCTCCCACTGGGCCCTTCCTCTCGCGTGCTTGCACGTGTGCACACACGCATGTACACACACACATGCACGCACAGCTGAGCTGATCCCAAGGAGCTGTATCTGAGGCCTGGCTCAGGCCGAGTCCTCTCCCCCCAGGTCCCTGAAACATGGTGACAGTTATCTGTGGGCCTGGCCTGCCAGGGGGACTCTGCAGCCTGTCAGAGCTGGCTTCTGCCTGCTGGGCCTGCAGGGAACTCAGGCTCCAGTTTTCAGGGACAGACCTGGGTTCTCTTCTCCCTCCCCTGCGTCCACAGGCTAGTGAAGCAGGCTCAACGCACAGACAGCCGTCTCCGTGAAACTTCGTCTCAGCCAACGTGACCTTGATCTTCCTGGAAGACAGGCCAGCTTTTACAAAATGTTTTGTTTTTATTGGTTTTTAATGCTAGCCCCCAAAAAGAATGCCTTGGTTTTGGCCCAGGTTGCTGTCAAAACAAAACCCTTCCCATATCCAGGATAGAAGCAGGTTTGCCGAGGACCCGAGCATGTTGCCCTTGAGTTTCCATCTCCCCTTTGTGACTTTTGAATAACTCCGCATTCTTTTCTCGCTAATCATTTAAAATCTTAACTGAAAGTTTGGCTTTCATAACGTGAGCTCTTTTGGCAAATGCATGAAGGTGTGTCTGATGTAATTCCAGTCTCAGAAGCAGTTTTGAAGTAAAAGAGGCTTTAATCTTCAATGCCTTTGTCACTGGGCTGTTCATTAGCTATTTTGAGGATACAAATTGCGGTGAGCACGGTACCAAAGGGCACATTTTTGTTTCTCGTTTGGTATATTTCCTCATTCTTGGCTTGCTAATTATATTCGGTATAATTTAGGCTTGGACTACAAAATAGATGTTGGGTCTGTGTTCTCTGATTGTTATATACTAATAGTTCTGCATTCATTACCTGATGGACTATCCAAATGTATTTTAGGAATCGAACCCCTTCATCTCTCTCCCAACAGGCTCTTGAATCTTAAGCAAAAGAAACACGTGGGGAGAGAGAAATCACGGAGGTGGAAATTCTAAGTGCCTGGCGCCTATAGCAATCAGTCAAAAGCCTTTTTTTGGTGTTCATTTTGAGTTACCAAAATCAAAATAGAGCTAAATTTGTAGTCAGTGCTTTTGAATATAGCTTATTTCCATAGAATATTTAAATAGTATGTTAAAGTTCCTTATTCAAGATTTTAATAATTTTCTAGGATTCTTTGTAAACTAAATATTTCTTTGAAAGTCAGCTCATGGGGACTAAAGGGAAGGGTGATGGATATGTACCAGCCCTTCTTTCCTGTTCTTTCTGATTCACGCATCTTGTGAATGCTTTCCTAGGTGCCAAACAATCTGAAACAGTGTGAGGGCTCGCTAAAAACCCAGCTCTCTTCCTCTTTACAAACATTTCATCACATTAGTTTCATGGTAAGACAGAGAAGATAGCCAGAATTTTAATGAGTGCTTCAACTTTTAAGCTAAAAAAATTCATTTGGGTTGATATTTTTGATGCTGGCAATTGATTTTGGGGGGTAGTATTTTTTTTCCCTGCCTCTGATTACAGAAGTGATACTGATGCCCATTTTGGGAACCTTGACAAATGCAGAAATGTTTAACGAGGCAGAAGAAAGTCCCCCATAATCGCACCTAAGATTTGAGTCCCTGACTTCAGTGAGAGGTGGTGATTGTCTAGAGCTCCACTGCAGGGCATCCAGCCAGCTCCCCAAGGAGCCCAGGGGGCCATCCTTCACCCTCCAGCATCCTGGCTGCCACCTGGCATTGTGGATGTCTTTCTCTCTACTGGACTCGGAGCTCCTTGAGGGAAGGGCTGCCTTAGTTTTTGTATCCCTAGAATCTAGAGTAATGGAGGCACTCAAAAATGGTAAAGTTGAAGTGAAATTCCATGCATTTTAAGTTCACACCATTGAATTACACACGGCCAGTACTCTACCATCAGTACTTATTTTTTTTTTTTTTGGAATGTCTAGAGATATTTTAGAGAGCATTTTATATTTTGAATATGTAGTGTATGGACGTGGTAAAACATTAAGACAGCACCAAAAATGTGTAGAGCGAAAAGCAAAAAGCAGTGCCCCTTCCTGAGTCCCAGGCCTGCACTTCCCTTCAGCAGGAGAAAGCCACTCTTTTATTACTTTGTATCTGTCTAGAGGTAGTCTGTGCATGTACAAACACCAATGCCAATTATCTTCTAAGCAACCTGCCTTTGGGATGCAGGGTAGGGGTGGACATGTGAGTGATAGGGCCCTTCTGGAAGCTGTTCCTGCACTATCAATGAAAATTGGAAGCCCAGCCCAGCAATTCCAGCTCTGACATTCTGTTTTAAAAATAGAAATACCAGTGTGTCAGGATGGAGATTGAAGAATTTTTATTAATGCATTTTTGTGGTGGCCAAAGAAAGGGAAAAGGAACAGAAAAAAAGAAAGGGAAAGGAAATAAAGTGAATGCTTGTCAGGGAAATGATTGAATGAATTGTGATGCACACACAGCATGGCCACATTGCCCTCCTTGCAAAGATGAGGTAGCGCTTTATTAAGTAGTTGTTATGGAGGAACTTTCTTGGTATATTTTTATCTAAGAAAAGAAAGATGCAGAGAAGATCGTACAATATCTCCTTTTTACAAAGTAATGAGAAACTCTGCATGTGGCTGTGTGTCTGTATGTTTACGTGTGATGTTATGAGCGTGGAGAAAGATGGGGGAGGGGCGAGTCAAGTCAAAAAACGCTTTCTAAATTAAATTTCTTTTTCTTCGTCTTCTTAAAATGTGCCCTGAATGTTTCCTGGAACAGGAGGCGTCCTGGTCATTGAAGTGATTTGCCAAACCTCCTTCCTTTCACTTCTAGGAAATGGCCGTGGGTACTTAGATCCTCACTTAATCTCATTTCACGAGTGCTTTTATCTTTTGGGGTCCGAGTCACCAGGGAGCCCAGGGAGCAGAGCCCAGGGACACCCATGGAGTGCTAACTGCCCTGGCACCGCAGGTGGTGGGTCCTGCCCTGCGGGCTGAGCGGCTGGAGATGCTCAGAGCCTGCATGAAAGCTCTGTGGGACCAGAAAAAAGAATTGCTGAGGCTGTGGAAGAGCCAGAGATAATTGAGGGTCCGATGATCACTGGAGGGTCTTGCCAGAAAGGTGAGTTAAGTGGCATAGTGACCCGATGATGAAGGCAACAAATGGAAAGGCGTCGGGGAGAAAGAGGGGGTTTGGGGGTCTCCGCTGGGTTTGCATCTCAACACATCCCTTTGTGGCCTTTCACATTTATCTTGTTAGCCTTGCCTGGATTTATGCTTGGGGCAGGTAGAACTGGGAAGAGTGGGAGGTGGGTGTCGTTCAGGGGAGCCTTGGAAAGTGCTTGAAACCATCGTGTCCCTCCCCCACCCTCACAGAAGTGCCTACATGCTTCCTGAGTGACTGTGTATTAAGTCCTGGGAATAAGTCTAAATTGCTATTAGTGGGACCCTAAATTATTGAGTCTTTCGTTGAGGAGGTACCTTATCTGCTCAGACATCTGTAAAGGAGTCTAGAACCTCTGCTCTGGACCAAAGTAGTGTAAATGTCAGATGGAAAGGATGCGGGCAGCGGGGGCTCTGCCTGTGTGTGAAGGGATGTATACCAGCATCCCCTCTGCCGTGATTCTCCCCATCCCCTTCTATAGAGTCTGGTCTTCGATTTAAACTTTCTAGTTCCTTTATTTTGCCTCGTTATGCCCCTAGAGGAGATGTTGCATTTCACCAGAGACCTTTTTAAAACACGGTGCCCCAAGTGAGATTTACCAGCCAGCGCAGAGAAGGGCTGCTTTCCTCGTTCTGGGCATAACATGCAGTCTGAGAGCACATCAGTGCATTCCTAACTATTGAATTTGTATTGTGTTTATTTTTTTAAACGTTTTTAAAAAATATTTATTTTTTTATTTTATTTATTCTGGCTGCGTTGGGTCTTAGTTGCGGCACGCGGGATCTTCATTGCGGCATGCGGGATCTTTTTAGTTGCGGCATGCATGCGATATCTAGTTCCCTGACCAGGGGTAGAACCCGAGCCCCCTGCACTGGGAGCGTGGAGTCTTACTCACTGGACCACGAGGGAAGTCCCTAGTATTGTGTTTATGGCTTAGTTAATATGTATAGTTTGGGTTATAAAATGCTTGGTTAACACCTTCCCCAAGTCTTGCTCATGCATGTTGCTTCTTTCAGGCTGAGTCTCCATAATTCTGTACAGGATTTTAGTTTTTAATGGATCCGAATGCAAGACTTCACATTTCTTGGGGCTAAATTTAATCTCATTAGATCAGCACATTAGCTCTACTGTAGCTGCCTTTCGAGAGATCTTTTTTCCACCGGATTTTCTAACAACTTACCAGCTAGTTTCAGGGACCCTGAAAATGAAAGAAAAATGTGTCATCAAATGGAAGGAAGGTGGAGCTGGGGGCTGAACTTAGATTTCAGCTGTTTGCTGGTTGTCTGACCTTCAGCAGATTACTCAGGCCTGTGAACTTCCATCCTATACGCTACCCTTGGTATGAAATGGAAACCTCTGTCTCTCCCAGGCTTGTTATAAATAAGGGTGCGGTGAGTCCACGCACGGCAAGCATCTAGAATGGAGCTTTGCACGTCGTAGGCTCCCTGTGGAGGAACGTCCGTGTCTTATACTCATTCGTTACAGCACTGCGCAGTGTGAAGCCTGACTGGTGCGCTGTGGTCACTCCTGCAGTTGGATGACGTGCCCACCGGCCAGCCATCTCTGAGTTGACCTAGATTGTTCCGCCAGTTTCCAATCCCCCCCGTTTTCTCTTCAACTCATCCCTCCATTGGTCCAGGGCACCCTACGAGGTGTTCCCACATACGTTGGTGAATTCCAGATGCTCTATTTGGAGACATAGGAGGTGATTCAGGATGCAATATTACAGGAAAAAGGCAAGATGTTGGAGTGTACAAATCACAGTTTGATGAAACAAAAAATTTCAAAGTGGAGTAGATATGACCAGGGGAGAGAAGTATGAGGCAACACACTCAACATCAGCACTGATGTTACAGGCACGTCGGCTGTGCTTCCATGTCCAGGGTGGCGGCCACACAGAGCAGCTCCTTAAGGGCTTGTTGGCTTCTTTGCTCTTTCTTCAGGTGCCAGAGCTTGTTTTCTCTCTGCTGTTCAGGGAGCACTTGAGCATTTGTCACCAGCACCAAACTTTCTTTGAAGAACTGAAAGCAAAATGATTTTTTTCCTTTCCTCTGTGCCTGTTGTAATCTGCAGAGTTGAGCCCTCACTGCAGAAAGTCATTTGTGTCACCGTCCCCTGGGTCCCCATGTGTCTGCCACGGGCCCTGGGTAACCAGCCTCACTGGCATCTGCTTTTCCTTTGCGGACGGAGCCGGGCATGACTGTTCTGGGCCCCGCTGCAGACACTTTTCCTTCATGGGCCCCTTCCTTCATAAAAATATTACCAGCTATATTTTATGAGTGTGATGTATAATCTTATATTCATTTTTTTTCTTTTGATCTTAAATGAAAATATTTTTGAGCCCCTCAGAGTATCCTGGGCCCTCGGCACCGGGCCTCCTAGGCTGAAAGGCTCAGCAGTGCCCCCTCCACCCTGAGGGCCACGCGATTTCTGGTGGCTGTGCTTGTCCATTTCGTATCCTCATTTACTCTGAGAATACTGGATGGTCCCGATGACCATCTGAGAAGGCACCACTTGCTTTTCCCATCTTCATTTTCTCTCTCTGCTCTTTTCCAGGTTGTCGGGCCCTGGCTGCCTTTCTCAGATTTTGTGCAGACCTCTGTGCTATTAAAGACGGCTGTAAAGGGGGCATTTTTTTCAGTAACTGTTCTGGCCCATTGCGAGGCTGACTTTGGAAAGACTCTAAGGTTAATGCTTTGCCTGCTAATGCTAGGCTTTTAAAACATTAAAAAAAATTTCTTTTCAATGTTGTGAGATCATTCTGTTCTTTTCCTTTTTGAATGGAGCGTGTCAAACATATTTAGGTTTTCGTCAATAATTATTTTGAACTAAAACTCATGAAAGAAAATATCATCACTGCACTTGTCATGGATTGAGAGACCGTTTGCTCTTGGTTCTTAACCCAGCTGTATATTTCTAGACCCTGTTAGGAACAGTGCATCCACCATTCAAGTGTCAGATGGCTGGTGAGGGGTATGGCTCCTTGACAAGTAGAACATAGCAATTGAGGGAGGAAAATTGCAGAGGAGTTGGGGAAGATGCAGCAGCAGCAAAGACTCAGACACCAGTGAGAGAGCAGGGAACATGGTTTAAACTTGCTTGTTGAGTGTTTAAACAAATGGGCGACACTAAAGTAAAGGCTCTAGCAAAAAGCTAGAGCAAGTACCCTTGAATGAAGAAGTCCACCCTCGGACTGGAAGAGGTCAGGGAGAAATAGGACGAGGCTTATTCTGTGTCTCGCTGTGGCCTAATCAGGAAGGCGACTTTGGCATTTTGAGAGCCAGAAACACTGTTGGCATCTCCATTGTGCTCTCAGGTAAGCAACCTGGAGCAGTGAAAGCGTGTCTTCCTAAAGGCGCTGGGGAGGGCGAGCGGCCAGCGCTCGGGTGGTTGCTGGGCACCATCCAGGTCCTGCTGGGCTCGTGGACGGCGGAGGGCTTGGTTCAGTTTTCTGTGGTTCACTCAGGATTAGTAGACAAATGGCCACCTGGCCAAGTAGCAAAATCTCATTGGCTGGAACTAAATGCCCTTTCACTTCTTATTTGCACCCTAGGTCCTAGTGGAATGTGCTTCTTTATGATGGGTGGGAAGAATGGCTACACAAAGAATTCATTCTCTCTTCTTCTTGTTCTTGTCCTTGCAGACGTGTAATCCACGTGTGTATTCTTGGGAGATGTGAGTGTTGTTCCCGGCAGTGGGGAAGGTTGAGCCCAGTTTAGGTGGGAGCGTCTGGGCGCTAGAAAGGGCTTGAGCAGGTGCGGTTGTGTGAGGTACTCTCTGGCTCCTCCAGCTCAGCCATCACCAGTGTAAGGATGGTGATTGGATGCCAGGATGCATCTCCCAAGGTCAGATTCCGAATTCTCCGCTCCCATGATCCTTGGGGTTATCACGCCAGCCTTAAGGCTGTGGCCCGCCTGCTCCTGGTCTGAGGCATCACAGCGCCTCACCTGGACCTGCTGTTCTGTACTAGGGAAGGACCGTAGTATTCCATTACAAGTTAATCACTAAAGGGATGTTGCCTATAAGCTTAAATTCTACATAATGGCCCATGTCTGGGAACCCTGCCTCCCAGGTAATGAGCGTCGAGCTAAAATACCTTTGTTTAGCTCACAGGAAACGTCCTGACTAGGCCCACCTGTGAATGACTGCAGGAAGGGAGGAATTAACACACCCCCTCCAGAGACTGACCAGAACCAGGAAATGCTTGACTTGACCCCCTCCCTTTTTAGTATAAAAGAAGCCTGAATTCTGACTCAGACAAGATGGTTCTTTGGGACACGAGTCCACCATCTTCTCGGTCTGCCGGCTTTCCGAATAAAGTCACCATTCCTCGCCCCAACACTTCATCTCTCGATTTATTGGCTTGTTGTGCGGCAAGCAGTGCGAGCTTGGACTCAGTAACAATTCCCACTCTTAATGCTATTTTCATCTATGAGGTCAGATCTTTGGATTTCAAAACAGAACAGAAACCTTCTATTAGCATGGAAAGTATTGATAGGAATCAGTTAAAATTCCGTATTTTAAAAGTTCTTTGTAACTCCTGAGGGAGGACACGATCCTTTCGTGAAGAACTTAATATATTGACGCCCGTGTCCTTGTGAAGAAGCCAAGTTGGTGATTCTGTCTTGCCAAACTCTTTATTTTCTCCTTCCTTCCGATACCTGTGAAAAGTCGTGCTATGTTTTTGCCACCTGACTTGGTCAGTGCTTCCTTATTTTTCTTCTCATTCACCAGGGGATGTGACATCACATTCTGACTTGAATTTTGGATGCTGAATTCTGACCCCAGATAACGAGAGATTGCTTTGCTGCTTCTTGCAGATACTGTACTTGGTGCTAGCTAATTACAGGCCAAAGCATGTGTCACAAGCTGTTATCTAAGAACCTCGGTAGATTTTGAGTGGGAGGAAGAGCATGCCGAGGGAAATTGAACTTGCAGAATCTCGGGGTCAGAAAGGCACTTTCTAGATCCACTTCCCATCTAATCCATCAGTTCCCGTCAGGAAACCACACTAAGCAGTCATCTGCCCTGTGCTTGAGCAGGGACTTCACCGTATCCCCAGAGGACCCCATCACATTTTAGTTGAATATATAGAGGGACTTTTTTCTTTCTTTGGTTGGGCCATACTGAGCAAGTTTGATTTTTTTACCACGTGATAGGTCTTCAGATACTCATAAGCTATTTGACAATCCCTGCAAATCTGACTCCCTTTCGGTTCTTCATGGGGTGTGATCAGGGCTCATCACCAGCCTTGCTGTTCTGGTTGCTCTGTACTGAGCTTGTTCCAGTATCTTGTGCAGTTCTTGTTTTTGCCTGGCAAGCATGCATGCGAAAGAGTGTGACATTGTCCTTAGACCTTTGGTCTGTATGGTTCTTAGATATATTGATACTTCATAATGGCAATCAGTTCCAAATCTTGCATATGTGGTGGGAGAGGAATGCACTTTGTTTTTTTTAAATTGAAGTATTGTTGCTTTACAATGTTGTGTTAGTTTCTGGTGTACAGCGAAGTGGTTCAGTTATACATACATATGCATAAATGCATATTCTTTTTCATATTCTTTTCCACTCAGGTTCATTGTAGGATATTGATTGGGTAAAAAGGCTTCTGAGAGGTTGTGACATTTGGGGTGAGTGAGCTGTTGCTAGCCGGAGAGAGGTGCTGGAGACAGTCAGGGCCTGGTGTGGAGCAGATAGTTCCCTGGGGCTGTGGGTGTGGGGACTGAGGTCAGAAAGGCCACTGGGCAGTTGAGGGCAGAGGTCAGACCAGACACCAGACTTGCAGCCAGGGAGGCTGGGTATGAGCTGCGGCTCGGATACCTTACGTACCATATTGTCCTTCTCAAGTTCAGCTCGAATGACTGATTGCTCCCTGGGCGGTTCTGTTGGTGGCGTGAGATACGAGGCAGCACTTCGCAAGCTGCCAAAACCTATAGAAAATGTTGATGCTGTTAGTAGAAGATGCCCAGGTTAGGAGAGCCCCAGTTGTGCCCCTCTGGGGCCTGTGCCTCATTCTGTAAGCAGTGGCCGGCTGCTGGAGGCTTCAGGAAGACACATCCAGGGGCTGGGGGTCGAGCAGACTCGTGGGGTGACCCGGAGACTCGGCCACATGTGCAGTGTTGCCCCCGTGTGTGCAGAGATGCTCCACCCCTGACCGGCAAGTACATGTTTGGAAGCTGACCCGCTTGAGAGGTGGAGGCTCTCGGTTCAAGGCCAAGGGGGAGAGACGTGGGCAGTTGCATCACCCGCTCGCCTTCCTTTCTCATAATTAGACTCCCAGGCTGTGGGCCCTGGAAGAGAGCCCGGAGCCCTAATTGAGTCCCTTTGGCATCTGGAGTGCCCAGGCCTCTGCTGCTGGTCATCACAGGGCCAGGCCTGGAGGAGCTGGGCCCCAGGGCAGCACCCGCGGGCCTGAGCCAGGCAGCCCTTGAGGGGCTGCTTCCCAGAACCCGTCTCCACCTGCGTGGGCTCAGCCCTCCTCCTAGGCAGGCCTCCTGGCCTCCCCTCCCACTTGTGTGCCTCTCAGCACCGGGCTTGGCCCACCCTGAAGTCTTGACTGACTTTGCCCTTGCCAGGTCACTGAGCTTCCCCGAAATCCTTCCAGCCCTTTCATGTATGTTTTAGTTCACTCTTGCTTTATTTTGTTTTCGATGATTTGATGAGTAGGAAATACTGCTTTTGAATTTACTTGCTGTGTTTGGATAGTAGCTCGAGTACTGGGTAGACCGGGGTGACTGGACTTGTTAACTAACATGTAATGTTAACTAACATGTAAGGACCTCTCCAGATCCTGTCAGCATTTGGTCTCAGCAGTCTGTTGATTTATGTGTAATAATGTTTTTTTGTTTGTGGTCTTTCTCTGCTTTTGAAAATAACAGAAGTCTTGAAATGAATGGGCATGGTTCTCGTTTAGCACTTAGCTTCATCCTAACAGTATAATCCAAGGGCAGCAAGGTGTTATAACTGGATCTACATTTCTTACACTTGAAAAGTTTTAGTAGCTTGGATATATAGGAGGGAGTGCTTTATGGTGAGATAATAGTAATAATTATAGCTAACATTTATTAACCATTTCTTATATGCCAGGCACTGTTCTACATATTTGACCTTGATTCACTCATATAATTGTCACTGCACTTCTGTGAGGGATGGGTACTATTATGACCCCCTTTTACAGATGGAGAAACTGAGGCATAGAGCAGTTAAGCAGCTTGCATGAGGTCACACAGCCAGCCAGTAACTTGGGGAGCCGGGTCTACAGACTTTGGACTCCACAATGCTTCTTGGCCTTGCTGTTTATAGTGGACAGGTAGGGACTTTGGACCTGAGTTTGAATCCTGGCACTGACACACCTGTGTAACTGGGGCCCAGGTGTGTACCCTCCCTGTGCTGCACTTTCATTATTTGTGAAATCCTGGTAGCTGTCAGGCTCAGGGTGGTTTTTAAGATTAAGTGGGGTGATGTTTACAGAGCCCCTAGCCTAGTACCTGGCACTTTAGAGGCATCTCTTATTTAGTTTAGAGCTACTTTGGTGAAAAGTGAAGTGCTGAAACTTTTTGAAATTAGACTTTCAAAGTCTACTCTGGTCATGTAGCATTTTAATTTTAAATTGCTTGGACCTATGTATACTTGATGCTCTTCCCAAGTCTTTGATGCGTAGTCAGCCGCAGTGCCAGGCTGTGGAAGATGCTTTCCAGAGAGAAAGTGGTGCTGGGTCGGGGTCGGCCCCTGTTGGTGCTGATGGGGTGGGTGGGTGGTGCTGATGAGATTCCATGACAGGGATGAAGGGATGACCTGATGTCCTTTTATTAGACGCATCTGGGCAAAAAGCTGGACTCAGGGTTGGGAGTTGGAGGCTGGGGGACTGGGGAAGTGGTAGCATGGAAGCTACTGGGACCCTGGAGCTACTTCAGAAAATTGCCCCAAGAACTTACGGGGGATGGTCCATGCCATTGTGTCCGGACACCTGGGAGGTCTTGCTTGTTTCCTGGGGTCCAGGAGCTGAAGGAAGGTGGCTGTCTCTCCTACTTCGCTTTGGGATTCATACAGGAGTTCCCTTTTTCTCGAATGTTCTTTTTGGTCACATGCCGAAAAGAGAGGTTTTCGACTCAGAACTCTTGAGGTGATGAACTGAGTAAGCACTTATCCCAAGGAGGCGGCTGGTCAGCGGCTCGAGCACACTGTGGGGACCTCTCTGTAGAGCTTGGTGACGATGGAAGAGCTGAGTCCTCAGCTGCTGAGCTGAGCAAGTGGAGTGGCTGGTGGGGCAGCCTCGGGTCCCCACCCAGCACCGCTGTATGTGCCAGTGTTGAACGAACACCAGGAATGTCTGCGTGGCCTCTGACCAAGGTTGTTGGCAAACAGTAGCAATAACATCTAAAGAATGTTCAAAAGAGCAGCTTAAAGAAGTGGCCGGGGGAGAGCTTTGCCTGTCCTCTCCACACACAAAGCATTTACTCAAATGGAGACCATGGGGGTGCAGCATGTTCTGGGAGACCCTGATGGTTTCTCTTGTTCCTTACGCGGTAGGCAGTTCAGAAAGTTTTCAGAATTAGGCCTTGTGTTTCTTCATCTGGATTAATATTAGAATTTAATATCTCGTACAGCTCGTGGAGCTAAAATGCAGGGATCGGCAGGTGCTCTGTTGTGTTTTTGCATAACTGTGTGGGAGTTGCCAGGGAATCTACTCTCGGGTCTTTCCATCTTGCTTTGCACTCAGCTGTCTGGGGCAGCCGGTAGGAAACAGTATGCGTTGAGTGTGCGTGAGAAGCTTGAACACGAGAGATGATCGCTTTTGAAGATGCAAGGCCACCCTCATAGGAGCTAGAAACACTTTGGAACCCAAGCCTCTCTAGGTGGAGAGACACGCTCTTCCTAAAGTTCCTGAATTATGCAATTTTAATCTTAAATTGTGATTACAGATGCCAAAGTACATGTTGTAGCTCATGCATATTTAGCATATATTAGAAAAAGTTTGGGGGCAAGGTAAGCCCTTCTGCACTATTAAATTTGACAGTGATCACTATATTTCTAAATGCCTGAAATCTGGCTGGGGCCTAACAGTGACTTCTTCATCTATGCAAAGACCGAATTGCAATATTTAAATTGTCTGGAGTCTTGTGGGGCCTCAGCAGATGTGCGTCCGCGCTTGGGTTATTTCTTCTCTTGAGTTTACTCTGTTGCTCGATGATGCGCCCCCTCCTCTTGTGGAAAAGTCCTTTGGCAATTGCTCGAAACAAACTCTCCACAATAAATATGGTACTGTGATGACTAGCACCGCAGGGCTCAGCCCCTGCGGCAGTTTGTTGGACACGGATTCTGGGTGGAAATACGTCAGATTCACTGGTGACTCGGGTCCCTCCCCCCACCCTTCAGAAATCTCTCGATAGTGGTTTATAACAATTTGGTCATCTTAAGTGTTATTGAGGATAAGAGATAAAGTCCTTTTCTTTCCCTTTACTTATAATGAGTATGCACCGAAAGTGCCATTATATGTCACCTTAGAAGATTAGGAGCCATCCTTTTGTCTTGTTTTGATTTAATTTATTTCAGATCACATTGATGGGCATTTTAAAATTCCTCCCTGGGACTTCTCTGGTGGCGCAGCGGTTAAGAATCCGCCTGCCAATGCCGGGACATGGGTTCGAGCCCTGGTCCAGGAAGATCCCACATGCCGTGGAGCAACTAAGCCCATGCACCGCAGCTGTTGAGCCCGTGCTCTAGAGCCTGGGAGCCACAACTGCTGAGCCCACGCGCCACAACTACTGAAGCTTGCGCGCCTAGAGCCCATGCTCTGCAACAGGAGAAGCCACCGCAATAAGAAGCCCGTGCACCGCAACAAAGAGTAGCCCCTGCTCGCCGCAACTACAGAAAGACCGCGTGCAGCAACGAAGACCCAATGCAGCCAAAAATAGATTAAAACAAAAAAAAGATAAAAAATAAAATTCCTCCCTTACAATCAAACGTCCTGTGCATTGTTTTCAGTGCACATCTCCTCCTTTGGGTATCCCAACCCCTTCTCTATTAAGGGCCTTGAATCTTGCCCCAGCACCTTATATCCTCTGTCAGCATCGGATCAAACACGAGCTCTCATGCCAACCAGAGAGTAAAGCCAGTGCTCCCTGTCTCAGTTAAAGGTAAGTGTGGCATGAAGGGCACTGGGCAAGTAGCATACGATAGCCCAGGATGTGCTGTGTTGACCTTCACACTTCTTCAGGCTTCATATCCACGGCAGACCTTGACGTGGTTTTATATTGACATTCATATGAACAATTCTAAGATATTCTGCATATGTCATAACAAAAAGTCACACAATGACCGTTTTCACAATGTGGTATCTCCAAACAAAGTGTTCCCTTGTGGAAGGGCTTGGAGTCTTCGTGAAGTTTCTCTAATGGACACTTCCTCCGTCTTAGGACTCAGGCTGATTTGGGGCATCGTGGAGTTGGTAGTGTGATTTGATTGAGGATGTTGCAGAATATTCAGGGGGAAATGACACAGTACAATCTGATTTGTTCAGATTATATAGAAAAAGACTCACAAATTACGTCTGTCATTACTCTAAAATTGTAAAGCCAAAGAGGTATTGATGAGCTTTCTGGTTACCAAAAGAGAGTCTTTACCAGTTTCTTGAGTGATTGTGATCTGGTAACTCAGATTACTTTTTTAAATGCTGTGTCAGTGACTGAGTTCCTCCATTTCTTGCTCTCTCTCTAGAAAGATCAATCCTTGGCTAGGGGTGCTATCGATTTATTACTATAGAAGATGGAAAACATTAACGAATAGGCAGTTGGCCGTATTCTCTTCATCCAAGATATGCGTTCATTAGTGTTGCCCATATCTTTTTTCTTAGCTGAGCCTGGAAGAACTCAGAACATTGATCTAAATGTTGATGAATTTCCTGAGAAAATTCAGAAACAACCTTCTTAACAGTTTCTCTGAATAATCCATTCTTTTTTTTTTATTTTTTTATTTATGGCTGTGTTGGGTCTTCATTTCTGTGCGAGGGCTTTCTCTAGCTGTGGCAAGTGGGGGCCACTCTTCATCGTGGTGCGCGGGCCTCTCACTATCGCGGCCTCTCCTGTTGCGGAGCACAGGCTCCAGACGCGCAGGCTCAGTAATTGTGGCTCACGGGCCCAGTTGCTCCGCGGCATGTGGGATCTTCCCAGACCAGGGCCCGAACCCGTATCCCCTGCATTGGCAGGCAGACTCTCAACCACTGCGCCACCAGGGAAGCACCCTGAATAATCCATTCTTAAGTGATGTCTCGTAGGAATCTTTGATCTTATTGGTGTGGTGTGATTGACAATAAAATAGCCTAATTGACCATTTTTTTTTTTTAAACCTGAAGGAGCATAATGTAGGGTCTGACAAGACGTTTATTATCCTTTCTTAGTATTTTGAGCCTCACTTGTGATGATTTGTACTTTCTCTCTTGTATTTTAACTTCTTGATCTACCTGTTTGTGTCAGCCCCTGGGTGTCCCTTGAGATTAAGGACTACACCTGTTTGATCATCTTTTCCTCCACTTCAAAACCCTGCACATGGTAGGCACATTTTCTATGTAGTGCTTGCTACTGCTTGTTAGCTTGGATAAATTGTATTGAATCTAAGCCAAAACGTCCCCCAAACACAGTTTTATTCCATTGGAGTCATGTAATGCCTTCGTGAGTACAATGTGTGAAAAATTCAACCCTATTCAAAAATCCTGTGTCAAAATATAATAGAAAAAAAACACTTAATAACCTGAATTGAATATCTGTTTGCCTTCTTGCTGGAAGAGCTGTTTTTTGGTATGTAAGCTGGTTTTAGCTCCTTCCTTTCAAGTTTTGCTTGAAGTCGGTTCAAGTTTGAAGGAAAAACAACTCTTTCTTCAGATAAATAGTCTTTAGTTTTCTGTGGTACAAAATATCAATACCCCAAAGTTGAGTGATCCTTAATCATTGAATTTAAGTTCTTTTTTTCTCAGCAGATTTACCTTTTTAAAGTAGTTTTTAAAAAAAAAATTTTTAATTTTTAAATTTTATTTATTTTTGGCTGCATTGCGTCTTCGTTGCTGCACGTGGGCTTTGTCTAGTTGCAGAGAGCGGGGGCTACTCTTCATTGCGGTGTGCGGGCTCTAGGGCGTGTGGGCTTCAGTAGCTGTGGCACACGGGCTCAGTAGCTGTGGCTTGTGGACTCTAGAACGCGGGCTCAGTAGTTGTGGCACACGGGCTTAGTTGCTCCACGGCATGTGGGATCTTCCTGGACCAGGGATCGAACCCGTGTCCCCTGCATTGGCAGGCGGATTCTCAACCACTGAGCCACCAGGGAAGCCCTTAAAGTAGTTTTTTCCCTAAAACTATATTATATTTTTTAACATAATAGGGATTGTATAGTTTATACACTTTTACATTGTTTTTTCATAATCCTAGAACACTTGGATTTATCGTATTATTAAACATTCTCCAGAAACATTTTCAATGGCCATACAATAGTTCATTGTTTGACTTTACCAGCCTGTGTTTAATCCTTCCCCTTTGTTAGTGTTTCAGGTTGATATCTTGTTCTCATCATGGCACGTTTGACCCTTCCCATGCTGGACCACTCCTGCTCAGTCCAAATCTGTCCCTTCTCCCTCTGTGCCATCAGCCTGCCCTGGCTTTCCCCTCGTTCAGGTTCTCAGTAAAGGAACGCTGTCCTAATCCATCGTACTTTCAATGAAGGTTTCTCTTCTCCAAGCCATTGCAATACCAGTCCCAGCCTCATCCAGGCTTCTGATCATAGCACCATAAATGATGCATTCCTGGTTTTACGATTTTTCAAAGTGATTCACACCTGAGCTGTTTTAATTACCAGGGGTGCACCCTTGAGGCATTCATATCCTCGTTAGTGTTCATTCATGATGCCAGCTTGATAATGTAATGAAAACACCATGAAAGTGTGAACATATATTTGCAAATGAGAGAGGGTAAAATGATTAGTGGAGACCAGAGACAGAAAAATTGGGAAGAGAAATATTCCAAGCAAAGTGAACATCCTTATTATAAATGCTCAAGTATACATGTCAGCACTCAGTGGGAAACTCATTTGCTTCTCTGAACTTTGATTTGCCTGTGACTTTCTGGGCCACGCAAGGAAAAGAATCCACACTCTTTTTGTTGCCAAAAGAAAAGGTACCTGTGCTGCTCAATCAGGAACCGGTTAAACATTGTATTATAGAACAGGAGGAGACTTTTTTCCCTGTGGTCTATTTCATTTATTTGTCTTATGGGCAAATCAGTGGGCAAGGAAATATATTTCTCCTTGCTTTGCATTATAGAGGAAGCGGTTAGTTTTACTGAAGGGATTGAACCTTTTATCTCATTTCATGTTTATTATCTGTACCCTGGCCCACGCAGTAGTGTGTGGATATAAGCTTCCCATTTTGTGAACCAGCGTTTCAAATTCTTTAGTATTTGTGACTCTCTTTTGAATTCCATTCTATATCTATCTGAAAATCGTTCAGAAAATTCGAATTGCCAGTTGAATAGACAGTGTAGTCAGTCTTTTTTGAATTCCACCAGGGCTGCCCTGCTGCTGGGTGATGTTTCCTCCTTTGCCTCCAAAAGTAGACCAAGCCTTTCTTCTTGATATGCCCCTTTTGCTCTGTCATATTATAAACTTGTATCACATTCTGTCTCCTGGTTTCCTGTCTCTTTCAGCCTTTCCCCTGGCCTTAGGCTTTATCTGGAGTTACCTCTCCAGGCCCAGGATCCTCTAGAAGTTACTCACTTTCTTATCTGTCTAGATTTCTTCTCTTTCACGTCTGCTCTCTCTGCCTGGATTGAATTGGCCACAGCGCCCCTGCCATGCGGGCTTGTTAGCATGTTCTTTTCTTTCCTACAGCGCTGGCAACATTTTAGTGTAACACCTATCCTAGCCCCAATTCCCCCTTCCCATGACTTTGTTTCACTTAGCTCTTTAGAATATAGTTTCACAAATGTTTTTTGTTTGCCAGTTACTTGAGAATTTATTATTCTGTGATCCTCCAATGCTGTTATGCCTGAAAGAATGTTATTAACTAGCAGCAGTATCAGGGAGCCGTGAAATGTTGCTGAAACCTCAGTTTCCTCATCTGTGAACTGAAGATAAAAAACTTTACCTCACTGGTGCATATAGGGATTTGATTAAATAAAAGTGTCTAGGAAAATTCTAATATGAAAAGATATATGCACAATGTTCATTGCAGCACTATTCACAATAGCCAAGACATGGAAGCAACCTATTATAAATGTCCACTGACAGATGAATGGATAAAGAAGATGTGGTACGTATATACAATGGAATATTACTCAGCCATAAAAAAAGCATGAAATAGTGCCATTTGCAGCACCGTGGGTGGACCTAGAGATTATCATACTAAGTGAAGTCAGTCAGAGAAAGACAAATACCAAATGATATCACTTATATGTGGAATCTAAAAAAATGAGACAATTGTACTTATTTACAAAACAGAAATAGACCCACAGACATAGAAAACAAACTTATGGTTACCAAAGGGGAAAGTGGGGTGGAGGGGAGGGATAAATTAGGAGTTTGGGATTAAAAGATACACAGTACTGTATATAAAGTAGATAACCAACAAGGACCTACTGTATAGCACAGGGAGCTATATTCAATATCTTGTAATAACCTATAATGGAAAAAAATCTGAGAAAGAACATATATATATATGTGTATATATATGTAAATGTAACTGAATCACTTTGCTGTACACCTGAAACTAACACAACATTGTAAATCAACTGTACTTCAATTTAAAATAAAATGTCTGTGTGTTCCTAGCTTAGTCTTTCATTACCAAAGGGGATTCCTTCTTTATTGTCTACCAATTCTGTGCATGATTTGACATCTTTATTGAGATGTAATTCACGGGCTGTACAGTTCCCCCATTTAAAGTGAATGATTCAGTGGTTTTAGTATATTCGCAGGGTTGTGCGGCCATTACCACAATTAATTTTAGAATGTTTTCATCGCCCCAGAAGGAACCCCATACCCATTAGCAGTCATTTCCCGTTTCCTAGGCAACCACTAATCTACTTTCTGTAATTTTATGCATCTTTAACTGCATGCTTATTGTATTGCACGTTAATAGGATTTTCATGTTTCTTATGGTACATTGAAGGTATTTTGAAATGCAGTCCTAATATTTTTAGCACTAAAAACAGCCCTTCGATCACTTAATGCTTATTTTTTACACAGGGAAACAGAGGACCAGGGAAGTCAAGTGACTCATCTGGGGACATTCCCATTTCATCCCTCTTTACTAAAACATACTAGAAAAAGTATCTTATTGACGCTTATTTCATCAATAGTTCTTATTTTTGAGTGTTTGCTGAAACCCTTTCAAATTCAAATTCTGGACGTGGGATATGATTATTTGAATTCTCTGCTTTAGCCAATGGATCTTTTAACTATTCTGTGACTATTTCTTGGGCTTTTCCTTTTATCCCTAACTTTCTTGTGTATCAAAAGTCATGTCTTAACCAAAGTTTATTCAGTTTGTTATTATATTTTCTGTTTAAATTTCCTTTGGAAACATCATTACTCTGTGATCAACCATAGCGTTTTCTAGGATAATCTGTGCAGTTTTTATATGTGTTCTTCTGTGGCACCCCTGAGGCCCCTACCTCATTTTGCGGTAGACCATTTAATCTACCAGATTTCTCCCCTCCCATGCCTCTTTTCAGTGTGATTTTTGCTGCTCTTTCCATCTGCCAGTGGAGACTATTTCTCCACTCCCCTGACTATGGACTGAAATGACATGGTGCAAATTTCAAGGTCTTGGCCCCAAGAGTCCTCCCAGACTCTTTGTCCCTTTTAAATGGTACTCAGAGAGCTTCAGGCAAGAAGCCACTCGATCGTAAGGGAGAGGAAAGAGACCTGTGGAGAACAGAGGCACCCCAGCTGGGTGCTGGCACTAATTGCCAGACCATAAGCGTGAGGCCAGGGTGGTCTTCCAGCCCTTCCGACCCTCCAGCTGCTTGTAATTGCATGAGTGAGCTCGGGTGAAAACAGCAGAGGAACTTCCCAGCAAACCCACAGAAATGTGAGAAATTTCAAAAAATCATGTTGCTTTTGAGTCACTAAGTTTGGGATGGTCTGTTATGCAGCAGTGGCTGACTGATACATGTAGGTGTTAGCACTGTGGTGACATTGAGACGACTAGAGTATGTGATCCAGGTAAAGTCCTTAGCTCACTGCCGAGCACAGAGAATCCCTCAGTAAAGGTTGACAGCTATATCATAACGGCTACAGAATGATCATTCTAACGTTGTTGTTTTGGTTACTGTTGGTTGTTTTATTTCTCTTCCTCCTCCAGACATAATGCCATTGCTTTTCATTATCATTAACGCTGATGAGTTAAAGAATTTGATGTCATGGTGCTAATTGTCTGGTATTTTTTCTTCCTGATTAGTAAGTAGTTTAAAGCTTTAAAAAGACTTTTCTTATTGTGAAATAAAAATATTTCATGTATACTGAAAAGTGCATAAAGCATAAATGTACAGCTTACAGTATATAACAAATTATAAAATGAATACTCGTAACTGCCACTCAGCTTAGAAGGTTTAACATTGGCAGGCCTCCTAATGCCCATTGCATGACCTTCCTGATCATAATATTTCCCTCACACCTAGAGGTAGCCACTAACTTGACTTAATAGTAATCACATCTTTGCCTTTTTTAAAAATATTTTTTACCTCCTCTGTATGCATCTCTAACAAAGCAGTTTAGTTTTGGTGATTTTTCAACATTATATAAATGGAATAATATAGTATGCCTTCTTTTGTGTCTGGCTTCATTTGCTGAATATTATTTCTAGATTTCTCCATGCTATGACTAAGAGTAAGCTTCCATTTTCATTGCTGTGAAAAATTTTATTACAAGAATATACCTCTGTCAGATCTACTATTGATGGGTATTTGGGTTATTTACAGTTTTGGGCAATTACGAACAATTCTGTCAAGCACGTTCTTGTATATATTCTGGAATAGAATATGTGAGAGTTTTAAAAAAAATTATAAGGTATATACCTAGGAGTAGAATTTCTGGGTAATAAAGTCACAGTTACTTTTTGTAAGTCTCGTAGAAAAGAACATTGCCAGATGATACGAATGATAAATACTGTAGCAAGTGTTATTCTCACGTGGAGATTAGAACCATTGGTTTACAGCATCTTTACCAAGGAGGCTGACCACAAAGGCAGTTCAGATCTTTGGGGACAGGAGTAGGGATGTGATGAGAGTTACGTAGGATGGAAAGGGGTCAAATTTAGTTGAAGGGTTAGAAGACCCCCAGAAGGAAGTCTGCGAGTAAATTTGGTGTCATGACAGCTCAAACAGTTTTTTTCAGGAGTTTAATAACATTCTTTATATTGTCATCCCCCAGGTGGATCTGTAACAGTGGTTTATGTTTTCTCCACCTTATGGGGATATTTGGGCAGTGGGGGACAATTGATCATTGGCCATATAGTGATAGCAAAGGACATAGCTCTCTTAGGATTGAGTATTCCTAAGAAGAAGGGAGAGGAACTCACACTATCAAGAGAAGGAAAAAGAATCTTGCCAGAAATGGAGAATGGGAAAAAGAAACATTCTGTTCAACCAGATTAGAGACTCTGTATCTACTAAAAACAATGGTGGCTATAAGAAGACTGTGGTGTAGCAAAGCAAGCCAAGGCAATTCGGGTTTCTTTGCATGTCATTGTACAAAATGTGCTCTAAGTGGGCCAGTGCGCTGTAATCAACATGGTGTGGTTGAAGAATGGTGTCTGTGTACCCCGTCACATGATCACCCTGCTGAGGCATCCTGCCAAGAGGGCTACAGGAATTGTTCCTCATGTGCCCTGGCTCATCTCAGAGAGAAGGCAGAAGGGTTTATAAGCTTGTGGAGTTTTCTTCCATGACGATCTGCGGAAGTTGAAAACTTGAAGATTTAATCAGTCTTAGTGGCATTGTGTCTATCTTATAGAATGTAGATAATTTAAAGCATTTGGACACCAAACTAAGATCCCATCAGGATAATAAGGGAAGGATTGAGGAATCACTGTTTTCGTTGTGGGATGCTGTCAGACAGGGTTGTTTTTCCATCTGGTATGTGCATCCCTAGTTGAATAAAGTAGTATTTGTGACAGGTTCTGAGGATGCTTTTAATATGCAGAACAAAACTTAAATTTGCTTGCTTTAAATTAGGATTTAAAATTCGGATTAGGATTAAATTAGGATTTCTATTGGACGTTGGGATTTGCAGGTTGTGATTTCCACAGACATAAAACTAGCTTATTATTCACTGTAGATCTAAGTCCTTGGTTGACTTGGTTTCTTGTATTATTTCTGAACGGTCCTTGAATGTATGGATTTGGTGATGGTTTTTGTGCTGTTGCTGTTATGCCTTTCCTGGAAAACAAAGTGAGCTTTTCATGCCTGAGTAAACACATCGATGCATTATTAAACTGTCAGACTCTTTGAACAACTGGCATAAGCTCAGTTATTCAAATGTGACTCTTTTGAATGGCTTTTGTGTCAGCTAATGCTTTAGTATAACCCACATAAAGAAATTTCAATACCTTTCTTTAAGAAATTAAATTTCATCCCTATGATTAAAGAACTCCAGAGGATTAGTCCTTTTGTTGAGCACGCTCATTGTCATATATAGCTAATTGGTAGCATTCATTTGCTGAGATTCATAGTTCGTTTTATTTTAAAACATCTTTCTTTTTTGTTAAAAAATAAAGTTGTTCATGCATTTCCCTTGTTGCCTAGCATAACATTTTTTCCCCCTGTTCCCTTCTCAACATGCATGCGTGCTTTTTTCCATAGAATACCTGCCATTTTGTCTTCTTTTTAAGTTATATTTGCATCGTCAATCTTTTTCAAGTTCTCTGGTCTTTACAGTAATTATTTTTGTTGTTTGCTTGGTATTGAGTTATTAATAACATGCTAAACATTTCCCTTATTTGACATGCTTTTCATTTGTAGTGATAAGAATGCAAAGACATATTGTGCACCGTGGCTGGTTTTTCTTATTTTCAATTATGTTAGGAGAATAGATGCCCAAAAGTATTGTTATGATGTCAATGGACTTGAAAAACTTTTTACGTTTTGTGTATTGCCCAACTGGTTTCCAAAGACGATGCCTTCTTTTTGATTGTATAAGTTATAATCCCTTTTACCAAAGGAAAAGAAATGATGAAGCTTATTAAATGTTAGCATCCTTCGCAACTATCATTTGGAGCACCCTGTCATCTTAGTAGAGACTTTCTCCTTTGTAAATTCAATTTCTATTTTTAGCAAGGTAATATATGCAAATAATTTTTTAAAAATCCAATAAGCCTCTTGCCCTCCCCCTCTCCCACTTCAATTTCTGGCTTTTGTGAACCCCCAGCTCTGGGATATTTCTATTGGCATTAGCTTCCACATTGCTAAATGGCTTGCTTTTACTGTTTGATTCCGCCCCCCCACCCACACACACTTTTTAGTTATTTATTGATTTCCTTCTATGGAAGATGAGTCTTTAGCACTTACAGTTTCTTTCCCATCCTCTCAGTATTGACATAACATAAATTTTGTTTTTAACAGTATATAAATATTAAAATATTATGACTGTATAAGTATTGATCATAACCAAATTTTATATTTATATTATGACTATATCTTCTTTTACTCTGTATTTTTTCTGGAATTAATAACTCCCTCCTTCTTTGCTTGCTTTGTTTTCTCTATTTCAGTTTCTAATTTGTCACCAAGTAAATCTTCCTGATACTTCCAAACATGTCAGATAATCTGTCACATGTGTTTTTATTTTTATTCTTTTTTATGGGAGCCCTCATATTTTCTTCAGTGTAGACAGGTTGCTCTTGGGACCTGCTGCTTGGTTGCCATCTTGGAATTCCTTCACTGTTTTGTCCTTTGTCTCTCTCTGTTTTGTTGATTCTCTGATTTCTGGATCTCAGATCTTCCTCCTTTTAGATTTATTGGGTTGACCAAAAAGTTCATTCAGTTTTAAGTGAAAATAAGAGATACGTTTTTCATTTTCACCAAGAATTTTATTGAACAACATAGTCACTCACCAAATGAACTTTTTGGCCAACCCAATACTTCCACATTTTGATGGATTCTTTTTTTTTAAAATAAATTTGTTTATTTTATTTATTTATTTTTGACTGCATTGGGTCTTCATTGCTGCGTGTGGGCTTTCTCTAGTTGCGGCGAGTGGGGGCTACTCTTCGTTGTGGTGTGTGGGCTTCTCATTGTGGTGGCTTCTCTTGTTGCGGAGCATGGGCTCTAGACGTGCAGGTTTCAGTAGTTGTGGCTCGCGGGCTTAGTTGCCCCACGGCATGTGGGATCTTCCCGGACCAGGGCTCGAACCCGTGTCCCCTGCATTGGCAGGCAGATTCTTTACCACTGTGCCACCAGGGAAGTCCCTCGATGGATTCTTGAGAAAGGTCCAAGGAAGATAAATTTTTTGAGACCATGCGTGTCTGAGAATGTCTTTATTCTGTCACATACCTGATTGATAGTTTGGCTGGGTATGTGATTTTAGGTTGAGAATAATGTTTTCTTGGAATTTTGAAGGCATTGCTCCATTGCCTTCTTACCTTCAAGGTTGCTGTTGAGTCCAGCACCATTGTGATTCCCAATCCTTTGTTATGACCTCCCTTCCCCGCCAACCCCTTGGTCTCTGGAAGCTTTTAGAATCGTCTTATTTCTGGAGTTATGAACTTTTATAATATTCCTTGGTATCCCTATGTGTTTTGTGTCATTCATTTTATTGGCCACGTGTTGGGCCCTTTCAGACTGGAAACTCATGCTCTGCAGTCCCTGTGTTTTCTTTCTCTTTGGAATACCTATTCATTGGATGTAGTACCTTGAGGACTGATCCTCTAATTTTCCTATTTTTTTCTGTCCTGGTTCTCCACCTCATTGTCTTTCTTTTCTACTTTCTGAGGGATTTCAGTTAACTTTATGTTTCATCTCTTTTATTGGATTCTTATATTGATGCTGCACTAGTTTTTAATTTCTGAGAGTTTATTCTTTGAAGCTTGCCTTTTATGGCATCATGCTGCTTCACTTCCTCTTATTTCTCCGTGGGTATTAATTATATTTTTTTTGGTTGGGGAAGTTTTTCCTGCTCCCTACATCACATTTGTTTCTTCTGAGATGTGTGTGGGTGCCCACTCTCTTGCATGGAAAGGGCTTTCCTCAAGTGTCTGGAGAAGCTTGGCTCTGTTTAAATGAGATCCAGGCACTTGAAGTAAAAAAGAAGAGAATTGAAGCTCTGAGTGCATGGGTGGGGCTTGTAACCTGGGGCTTCCCTATTGTATAATCCGTGTCTGTAAGTCTGTCTGTTTTCCCACCTGGGAGCCTGGCTGCAGGGAGAAGGGGGTGGATCTCAGTGAGCAGGCTCTGACCCCCTCCCCCTGTTTCCAGTTGGGTGCCTCACCCTTGCCCTTAGCTGTGCTTACAGTCAGCTCTTCTGGGGGAAATTTCCAGTCCCCTGCCTGGTTGTGCAGGGGAGAGGAGGGGTTATGGGGGCCTAACTGTCTTTATATCCATTTTCAAACAGTTCTCCTTCCTTCAGAGGTACCTGGACCTAATCTCCTATTGGCTACTCACTCCATAGGCTTACATTTCAGCTTTGTATCGATTCTTTCGTTAGCTGTCATTTATTTATCTGTTTTCTAGCTTCAAGGATTTTGTTGCATGTCTGGTTTGCTTCTCGTTCCCTCTCATCTTGAATTGTCTTCATGCCTTTATTTCATATTTTTATATCTATATCCATCTCCCTATAAATTCCTTTAATGCTATTTTAGTACAGTTTTTAAAGGGTGTGGCGCAAAAGGCACCTCTGTGTACTGTGGTTAATGGAAGGATCCAGTGCAGGCTCTTTTTTAGATTGGCCAAAAATAATTTTTTTCTCCTCCACACATTTGTGGGATATTTATATATTTTCTGATGCACAGTAATTTCTTTTAAAAATGTTTAAGAAATATTTTACTCTAATTTTCAAATATCTTTATTTAACATTGCAGATTTCATATCAGTTTCCATAAGTAGAAAATGTGACCACCTACTGGATAATTTAAAGGAGTCATTACTATTCTCATTGAGTTACTTATTCATTGTTAAAAAATTTTAATTTTGAAATAATTGTAGATGGTACACAGAGATGGCCTGTGTACCCAGTTTACCCTGTTGGTGACATCGCCACATTACTTTGGTACAATATCAAAATCAGGAAATTGACATTGGTGCAATCGTCACTAATTTTTAAAAGACGTATTGTTTTAAATTTCATATTGGGCAAAAAGTTTATTTACACTGCAAATAGATGTGAGACCTACATGAAACTATTTTGTCTTTCAGCAATTTTTCCAGCTAGTCAAGTTACGAAAGCTTGGACTTAGCGATAACGAAATTCAGCGGCTCCCTCCAGAAATAGCCAACTTCATGCAGCTGGTGGAGCTTGATGTGTCCCGAAATGGTAAGAAAAAATGATTCCACTTGAATTGTTCATTTGTCTCTTCTGATGCTGATGCTTACAATTTTTAGTAAATATGGCTGGATAAATGTTCTTGGGGGAAAGCTATGCATATGTTTTGGGATGAAATTAATGCCGTTATTGAATAGTTTAGTCACCTCGTAGGTATTTACCCAAAATGTCATGACACAGTTTTTAGGCGATAACTTTCTCAAAGTTGGTTCGGTCTGATTCACAGCGGTGGAGCTGTGGACTGGCAAATCCGCAGCTTGCCCCCTCGTTTGACTGGAGGTGACATTGAGGGCTGCTAGTATGGTCATTTGTCCAGATCTCGGGGGACTGCTGTGGCGGGGAAAGCGCCCTAGAGAAGGGTTGGTTTCTCCTGGCTATGGCCTGGCCGCCTGGGCTGTTCCCCTGAGAATCTGTCTCCCTGCTGCAGTGAACGGACCTGCTTGCCGTCCAGGCATTTCTGTCAGTTTCATTCAGTTCTGATTAGGCCCCGGGTAGGTCTGCCCACTTGAATTATTTGTGTGGCATATTTGTGAGTTTATTTTGATTTTCAGATTTCACTGTCATGTTGCTTCCTTTTAACTGAACGCCCTAGCAGGGTGTTTATATCCTGTTTAACCTTTTACTTTTAAATGGGTACCCTGGTTTTACCTTGGGTTTTATAGCCCTTAGAGCATTCCCCGGGCAAGCTGGTCCCGTGGCTTGTTGGAGCATGTTTGATTAATTACTTCAAGTTAAAGTGGCAGCTCCCAGGGGTCCTGTCTTTAGTGATGGAATTCAGTTCTTGCAAGAACTCCGGTTTAATGTCCTGAGGATAAGCCCATATGTAATCTATTGTTTATAAAAATGATAATCCTTTTCTGTCTCTCCTGTTACACACCCGCTTTGTGTTTTGTTTTGCTTTCCTACAAAAATCTGTAGGTTCCTTCTCAATGACCCTCAGGTCTGGCTCTTTCAATCTGATGTCCTCTGCAGAAACCCCAAGGCCCGGATAACAGTATTTTCCTGTGGGTCATTGTTATAAGGCAGCAATAATAATCAGTACTTGATTGAAAACGTGGTGAAGAAAGAATGATTTTACCCCCCACTTTTTAAATTGCTACCACCTCTCAGATCCCATCCATTGGAAACTGTCTTTAGGCCAAGCCATATGCTCTTGATATAGCGTCTACTTTTATTTGTCATGAGAATTATTTCTTCCCTTGCAGGTACTAGAAAGAGTGAAAAAATTAGTTTGGGAGGCTTGTTTACAATGGCTTATTTGGTTGCAGGGGGGTCAGCTCTGCTTAAGTAAAAGGGATTTGATGGTAAGGATGGTGGGTGGGGTGGAGCTGACTTGCTAAAAGCATTGCCCCGAGTCCGCATCTGACACCATTTTAGTGGCTTCTTGGCCTCTCTCTTCTGTTTATGGGTGCTCTGTTCTTTGGAACTGGCCTCTGCAGACCTGTTTTGTTGTGGTTTCTCACCATGCACTTCTGGGCCTCTGCCCTTGCTGTGGCATCTGGCTGCCATTTCTAAATGAGGCCTGGTTGACCCAACTCATCTTTTTAAGCCAACCGTAAGCCATAGCTCCCGGTCACTGGGCACTCTAGGTATTGGCTGCCCTGGTACAGGGGTGGCAAGCAGTACAGAGCGCGGCCCTACCCTCAGTGCAGAAGTTGCTGATAGGCAGCGTCCCCTCACACTGCAGTGTGGCAGGGGCCGGGCCTCTGAGGCCAGCCTTGCCTCTAAGGCTGTCCTGCATCTCCCTTACCTAAGGCGTATGTGATTGAAACTGCTCTCTCTTGTCTTAGCGATGATCTCAGTTGTAAAGACTGGCTGGCTATGAACTCTGCAAGGAAGCAGTGACTTTGAAAAATGGTCGCTGAAATCACACAATCCCAAGAAATCAAATAGTCATTTTGAAATTGGCATTAGGAAGGAAGAGAAGCAGGGGTCCAGAAATACTTGAGAAAGAGGAGAAGTATTGGCTTTAATGACCTGGGAGCAGAGAACGCATAGAGCTTGAAGGTTGCAGTCCTATTATTGACTCTGATGGGAAGAGATGCTCTGTGGGAATTCATCATGGTCAGCGGCCAGTTTTACCAGATTCCACATCAGCTGTGCCTTTTCAAATATTCAGAGGAAGAGAGAAGGGCTACGTGCCTCTTTCCATGTGTCCACTTATACCTTCCAGCATGTTGATAAGAGGAGGTGAGCTTTCACTGTAGTCGTGTCAGGTCACACAGTGTTTTATCTCCCTGGGATGCCTACCCTCCTTTTCTCCCCCCCCCCCCCCTCATTTTCAACCTCTCCTTCTGCAGGTGTTGGACTTCTGTGATGGATCCTGCAGATCTGCTCCCTTTTAATCAGGCTCTTGTAGAAATGCTGGGGGAGTTAACCTCCCCCTTCGCCTATTGGCAAAACCTTGCTCTGGCTCGTGTGTGTGGTGGGAATGGGGGTGGTGGTGGTAGAGGGGGCTTTCTTTGTGGTTGTGAAAAAACTGCACAGATGACAGAGCAGAACAAGGTCATGGTTTTACTATAACCAACAGGAACGTGGGTCTTGAGCTGTTTCCAGGTCAGGCAAATCTCCCTATGTCTCCTGGCTCTTTTGGCCGATAAAATCCCATTAATGTGAGTTTCCTAGGCAGCTGAGTAGGTGAATCAAAGTTACAGAGCCTGCAGCCTGAGAGACAGTGGGAGGACCCGCACTTTGCGTGGATGCAGGTGTTTGTAAGGGTTTGGGGCTCATGTCTGGAGCCCCGTGTGTCTTCTGCAGCCCCAGCGGAGACGGCCCTCTCTGTGATCAGAGGCTGTTCCTGCCCAGTCGCTGGGTTGTAGCAGGGCCACGGCCAGCGCTGGCCACTGTTGTGGTAGGACCTTTGTTGGCTTCCTCAGTTCCTGATTTTCCAGAGAGTGTCGCTTGCCCATGGAGGAGGGAGGCAAGCGAGATGTTGGTGTCAGACCACTCAAGCCCTTTGGATCAGTGCTTGTCAAACTTGACCGTGCCATGAATTACCGTTGGATTTTGTTAAAATGTAGATTCTGATGCAGTAGGTCTGGGGTGGGTCTGGAGATGCTGCATTGCTAAGAAGCTCCCCAGGGATGCCATGAGGGGCGAGATCTTAGCCGTCCCCACCCCCAAGCCTGCTCCTAACAGCCCCTCAGCAGCTTCCTGTGGTTTTGAGCCCAGATTGGCTGTTTCTCTTGGTCCCGCACCTGCCCATGTGGAAGGTGGGAAACCTCCAGGATATTCCTGGCGAAAGGGTAAGAGGCTAGAGCTGACTGAAGTTCAAGTTGGCTTTGATTCCAGGAGCAAAATTAGACGTTTCCTAATGTTTCCTGCTCAAGGGAGGGAGATAGTACTATAGGCTTCAAGTTAAGGTCTGATGCAGTTTTCTGTGGTGAAGCGCATCCGCTTTCATGCCCGGACTTTTTGTCTGTTTTCTCTGCTCACTGATTCTTAGCTCTTGGAGACAAATGCTTTCTGGATATGTGAGAAGAGGTACTACCCCAGAGTACTATCTTGCTGTCCACAAATCTAGGGCAGACTTTCTTAGTGCATCATGAGTCCTGCCCAGAGGGTTAGTAATTTGAATTTTATAGTCTATGCTGTAATTTGACTTACATCACAGTACTGTATCATTATCTGTTTAGTTCAGTTTTTTTCCCCCAAAGTGTAAGGCATACGCCACCAGCACTGCTAGAGAAGATTTTAAGTGGTACTGCAAAACAGCAATTTTTAATATTGAATCAGAGTGAGGAAGTTATCCTCTTTCCTTTTTATTTAAAAAATTTTTACTCCCTTTAGGTTGCTTTCTGTAAAACTTAATAGCACTATATTGTATTGATTGTTATATTTATCTTTTATATCTGGTGATGATAATAGCTTTCTATTCATGTTAGTGATTTAAAAATAAATCTTACTCAACAAAGTTGATTTAAAAGAGTGAGGTAAATAATAAAGAACACAGGTGCTCTGCCAGGATGACAAAAATTGTGAAGGTAGAACAGGGATGGATGAAGTTAAGGAAACGCTCTTAGTATTAGCACAGCCAAAGAGGTCATGAGTTTACTTCTCTTATGGGGCAAATAATACTGCATGCTGAACAAACATGGCCAGAGACTGCACATTCTGGCGAATTACTTTGCAAACTTGAGTGAACAAGAAACCAAAAGATAGTTTTAGTACAGAACCCTCACTGGCACTGGGGCAGAGCTTCAGAGTTAGCAGATGGACAGCTTATCCAATCCACCAGCAGGATCATTGTTCCACAAAGTCGAGAGGCTAGACTTGGATTAAATGTTTGGGTTAGTCGCCCTCTGTACAGCTGCAAGATGGGGATCAGTGTCTGTGGTCTGTGGCAGTGGGTTTGTTTAATGAAATCTAAGATCAATTTTGAAGCCTGCTGAAATGCCCTTGTATAACAGCAAGTCTTGGTGCTTCTGAGTGTGCCCTGAAAAAAAGCTCTTTCTGGCAAGCAAGGCATCCAGTGTGCCTAGAAGTCCTCCTTCTTGGTTATGAACAGTTAGTGTTTTTTGGGGGTAATAACTACATACACCCACAACAGAAGTGTGGCAGAGGCCAGCTCTCGCCCACGCAGACTTAAGACTTTCCACAGTCAGGCCATTGTTCCCTTCTCTGTCTCTGCCTAATTCAGGCCCAGGCTTAGTGCTCTGCCTAGCACACCGCTCCAGTGCTAGACTTAATCTGTGTTATCAGTCGGTGAGTTTCTTTGTCACAGTCACTGTGAAAATGGTACAGGAGACACCCCTCAAAGAGAAGCCCCGCAGTGCCACTCTGCCTTGTGGGTGGAGAGCTGACGGTTTCTACCCCAGACCTGGCTTGGTTGCCTTTACAAGTACTGCCACTTTCCTATCACAGGTCCTTTCTCTGTCTTAACTTTTTACCTGTTCTTTTGTGAGGGAGAGGGGTTAATCACAGAAAACATATAATTGCCTTCCACTCACATTTTAATTACAGATAATAATAATTATTTTCAAAGTGGAGGTGGAAAGAAATTTGGCGTCTGTGACATTTTCTAATCACCTTTCCATGCTACAAACAGTTTTTTTCGAGGAGCCTTGTTTAGATATGAGGATGTATGAGAATCATTTTAAACACTGAAAGAGTTGGAATAAACTATGCAAACAGATCCTTCCTTCCTTTTTTTTGTGTACCATAAAGAAACATCCATGATATTTTATCAGATAAACCTGAAAATCTATCACAAATTAATGATGCAAATTGTTAAGTCCGAAGGGAAATTTTGACAGCAATGCCTCTGCTCAAAATGATTTTGGAACTCTTTCAGAATTTGTCATTTTGTGTAGCCTCAGACCAGTGGTTTCACGTTTTCAAGTGGATCAGTTTTCAAAAACAGCCATGCATTACTTAAGGCCAACTTAGGTAAATAAACCAGGACACTGATAATTTTATAGTACTCAAAATCTGCCTCAGATGGCAATTTCAAAAAAAGTATAAAAGAGTAAACTATTGTTACTCTTTATTAACTCATATGGTTCTCTTCCTCTTACCAGAAAAATTGTGGCTGTGCTGAATAAGTTGTAGGTTTATGTAACTTCCTCTCTCTTGTCTTCTCTTTAATTAGCAGGTTTGTAATAGAGATGGTGCCCTGAGTTTGAGGTCAACACCTCTGAATATATTTTTTAGGTCAGTACGAACTTCAGTCAGTCCTGGGTTCTCTAAATGCTTAGAGATTTTCAGTAGCTACCCATCCTCCCTCCACCCCTCCCCCATTCAGTCATTCACTCAGTCCTGCACTGCTCTGTGGCTGGGTGATGAATTTTCCAAAACAGTGTTGGATTTACACAGAATGGGCTAAGATGAAGGCACATAATTGTAGTGGTTTCTCCTGAAGTAAAACAAAACCCTGGGCATATATCCAGAGAAAACTCTAATTGGAAAAGATACATGCACCCCTATGTTCATAGCAGCACTATTCACAATAGCCAAGACATAGAAGCAACATAAGTGTCCATCGATGGATGAATGGATAAAGAAGATGTGGTATGTGTATATATACATATATACACACAGGGAATATTACTCAGCCATAAAAAGAATGAAATAATGCCATTAGCAGCAACATGAATGGACCTAGAGATTATCATACTAAGTGAAGTAAGCCAGACAGAGAAAGACATATACTGTACGATATCACTTATATGTGGAATCTAAAATATGACACAAATGAACTTATCTATGAAATAGAAACAGACTCACAGACATAGAGAACAGAGTTGTGGTTACCAGGGGGGATAGAGGTGGAGGAGGGATGGATTGGGAGTTTGGGATGAGCAGATGCAAACTATTTATACAGGATGGATAAACAACAAGGTCCTACTGTAGAACACAGGGAACTATAGTCAGTATCCTCTGATAAACCATAATGGAAAAGAATATGAAAAAGAATGTATAGATATGCATAACAGAATTCACGTTGCTGTACAGCAGAAATTAACACATTGTAAATCAACTGTACTTCAGTAATAAAAAAAAAAAAACCCAACATGTGGAATGACAGTCTCTGCTCACTTTCTAATTAGGCAGTTTTCCTTGGTATCAGGTTGACAGTTTCCAGCTGTAAAAGTGGTTGAGGGTGAGTGGCCATGGCGCTTCATTTTTGATTTTGAGGTCACCTGTTTTGTCACGTGACTTGGGCTGGAGCCAAGAGATGCTAAGCCTCCAGGCAGCTGAGGGCTGGATGGCATCTGTCCGTAAGAATGGTGACAGCAATATGCTGCCATGACCAGAAACAATGCTCTGAGCTTAGTAAGCTAGAAAAGACACGTCTTAGAAAAGGATGAAGAAGCCGAGGAGGAAAGGGGGACTGAGGAGCAGGACTGAGAACTGAAACTACAGGATTATATATAGAAATGATTTGGTTTTTATTTTATTTTATTTTATTATTTATTTATTTATTTTTAAATTAATTAATTAATTAACTGGCTGCGTTGGGTCTTCTTTGCTGTGTGCGGGCTTTCTTTAGTTGTGGCGGGCGGGGGCTACTTTTCCTTGCAGTGTGCGGACTTCTCTTTGCGGTGGCTTCTCTTGTTGCGGAGCACAGGCTCTAGGCACACGGGCTTGAGTAGTTGTGGCTTGCGGGCTCTAGAGTGCAGGCTCAGTAGTTGTGGCGCACGGGCTTAGTTGCTCCACAGCATGTGGGATCTTCCTGGACCAGGGCTCGAACCCTGGCTCGTGTCCCCTGCATTGGCAGGCGGATTCTTAACCACTGCGCCACCAAGGAAGCCCAGAAATGATTTGGTTTTCAAATTGGCTTTCTAAGTATTGAATATATCCTCAATCTAACACACCTGCTCCAAGCTAATAATAAATTTTGATTCTTACATCTTTTCAGTTTGAAAAAGCCTTGGATCCAGGCCATTTTTTTTTTTTTTTTTTTTTTTACTGTTTGTGGTTATCAACTATAGCTCATAATTACTATTTTTTTTAGTTCAAGCAACATTTATTGAGTACTTACTGTGTTTGTGTAAGGCTCTTTGCTGAATTCTTCTATCCCTTAAGGAGGTAATTCTACAGGCACAACAGACATATGTAAGTAATTTAACATTAATGGCTTATACAGTTATACAAATAAAGTGCTCAGGGCACACAGAGAGGTGTCAGTTACAGTGTAACTGATTTGAAAGACTTGAGAGCATAATGGGGATTTTTGGTTTGAAGTTGAAATCATGCAGTCTTTAACAATTCTCATACTTGAGTTGCAAATTTGGAGGGAGTTAACGAGTGGATTCCTCAGCTGAGTTGTTGTTTGTTGGAAAATTTTTTCAAATGTTTGTTATACATTTATGGAGTCAATGATATCATTAAAAATGCAAATATCTCAGTGCTTGTCTGTTGGACTCACTGAAAATTTTAAGATTCATCCAAAATCAGAGAAGAGGGAATTCCCTTGCTGTCCAGTGGTTAGGACTCGGCGCTTTCACCGCCGTGGCCCTGGGTTCAATCCCTGGTTGGGGAACTAAGATCCCACAAGCCGTGCTGCGCGGCTAAAAAATTCTCAAGGGCTCAACAGAATGAGAAATTTTATTGCTGATCAATTTACAGTCCCTTCCCGTGTGTGTGTGTGTGTGTGTGTGTGTGTGTGTGTGTGTGTGTGTGTTTGGTGGGGGTGTGTGGAATGGGGAGGTGGGTTGTGAGAGGCTCTGTTCTATATATTCAGGGATATATATATCTTCCTCCTTGGATGCAAATGTTGCTTCAACTAGCGGCCACCAGGGTCCTTGTGGGAGGGGAAAGCAGGGTTTGTGCCTGGGTGATTTTTATGGGCTGTGTTGAGAAGTGGCCTACATCATCCCCATCCATGTTCTGTTGGCCAGTTTCATGTCCCCAACTTAACTGAAAGGAGGTGGGAAGTGCAGTTAGCTATTTACACAAGAAAAAGAGAAATCCAGCTGTTGGTAAGGCGTGAGCAGCAGCTGCCCCAACTGGCATTTAATTGAATCCTGGAATTGTACGGTTTTATGTCACTGATCACATACAGGCCTAGTAAACACACACACACACACACACAGACACACACACGATTCTGTTGCACTGTCACAACCTTCCAGTGAGTGACCCATTTGTAGGAAATTCAGATGTGTGCCCCCAAAGAGGAAGGGTAGCCTCCTTTCCACATCTGCACAGAAATGTGTAAACCCAGACACGGATCGACATGATGCCTGGCCACCCATTTGCTAACAGTTAGCATAAAACCTGTGCAAGTATGCATGATTTTTTTTAATTTGAATTTTTAGAAAGTGGTTTAAAGTATATTTTGAAAATGAGAGTTTTTTATGTATGAGGGATGTTTGAGGCACTTGCTCTGGGGAACATGGGGTCCTGAAAGATTTTCAGGACAGGGGTCACCATCTTGGACAAGTTATTTCAGTTCTCTGTGCCTCAGTTTCTTCATCTGGGAAATGGTATTGTGACTCTTAATAGAGGCTGTGTGTGTAAAGGGCTTAAAACCGTGTCTTGCACGTACTGAACACTCAGTGTTGGCTGCTGGTATTAACCCTATTATTGTCCTTTGTTTTGGGTCATGAGGATCTGCACTAGGGCTGTGAGAATAAGTATGCAGGGCAGGGGTGAGGACACGAGCACGTCTGAAGGCTAGAGTGACACAGGTGAGGGAGGTTTCTACCTGAAGTGATGTCTAGATACTGTGTGCCTTATGCTAGGCATTGTGCTGTTTCATCACACCTGTATTTTATCTAATCCACACACCAATCTTGGGAGCTGGGTAGAAGCATCTCAGGATGACTGATGAGGATGAGGAAGCTGGGGTTTGAAGAAGTTGTGGTATGCCTCCAAGTTGTATTTCCAGTTAGTGATGGAGCTGAAATAAGAAACCCAGAGGGGTGGCACTTTTCATTACTTGGGGAACATTGAGCATGATAAAGGTAGGGCTGATAGCTGTAGTCTATTTTGAGAGAAAGAATATAGGCAATATTTATGACTGAGTACTCTTTGCATTTGGAGATGAAAATAGGAGAAAGTCATCCTAAGAGATTTAAACTCATGAAATTCTACCTAGTGAATGAATTCAACCACCAGTAGAAGTGGTCCACCCTATGAGGTGACTTGTCCATCTTTTATGGCCAAAAAGGAAATATCATCTAACGAAAGAAAGTAGGGCTTTCTTGGGACGCTCTGATTTGACCCTTCTAAGGTCATCGTTGTGCCGTCTTGGCAAAAGACCGATGTGTTGCCAGAAGCGTAGAACAAGGAAAGCCAAAAATGAAGACTGTATGGGGCTTTACCTTTGAAAGAAGAGTAAAGAGATTAGACAACGTGAACGTCCCAGGTCCCTTGGAAGTAGGTGTGGCCCTCTCCTATGGAGAGGACTTTGTCTCTAACTGCCAGTGGCTAAGATCATCCCATGTTCTTTTCTCAGAGTGTGAATATTCTGCAAGCACTGTGATGGGGCATTTAATTCTCGATAAGGATGCTGAAGACAGGTGATACGCTGACACGTTGACATTAGTACCTGGCTCCATCGGCATACCGATTGATCACTGGTCCCACGTGGATTTTCTTAGCGTGGCACACCTTTTCATAGCCTTATCTTCTCTGAGCACACTGTCACTGACCTGGCAACTGGGTGACTCACCTGCTTAACCCACCGGCATTCCTCTCACCCATGGAGTACACCTGAGGCTCTGCCTGGGCTAGCCAGCAGGCTTCCCTCTGGGAAATTCTTCTTTGCAACATAGAGTAGCCCCAATTTAGCTGGTGTCCTTTTTTTTTTCTTTTTTCTCGCTGTACTTAAAGTGAATTCCATTTGACCTGTCCTTGAGAAGACTGGGGAAGGGTAGAGCAAGGAATTATCAGGATCATTTCTTTTCCAGCTTATGTTTTTTAAAGCACATGTTGCTTGTTGAGAATTAATAATAAGGAAATGTAAAGAAACACTGTTGAAAAACCAAGAGAACAGTGTGAATCTTTATCCTCAGAATACTTACTGAGGGCTTACTGTGTACGAGCTGTGAGGCCAAGCAAGCGCGTCGTGTGTTATCGCCTTTAACCGTCAAACCACCTCCAAGAAGGAAATTTGCATCCCCCTTTTTAACAGGTGAGAAAACCGAGTCTCAGGTTTAAAAACCTTGTCTTTGGTGGCAGGGTGAGTGAGCAGTGGATCCAGGTTTGTTAGATTCCAAATCACAATTCTGTCTCCCCAGTAGAAAAATTGTATATCTTACTACCCAGAAATAGTCATCATTAATGTTTTTATGTATTCTCTTTATCTTTTTCCTTTGCATAACCTGCTTCACAAAAATTGGGGTTATGCACCACATAGATATTTCTGTCTTGCTTTCGTTCACTTCACATAGGTTTGCGAACATTTCCCAAACCTTTATTGTTAAACATTTAACTGTTTTAACAAGGCAGATTCATCAATAACTCTTGCCTTTTTGTCTTTCTGGAGAAAACACGAATTGATCTGTAACTTTAATACCAACAGGAAGCTAGCTATAGGTTTCAAAGGTAGGATTGGTGTAGATAACCAACAAGATGGAGACATTTCCAGAGGATGTGATAAGTTAAAAGCAGCCAGACGGAGTGAGGTAAGAGGTGAGTAAGCAGTTTAGAAGCCTCTACCTGACTTAGGATTCTCGTGCTGAAATCAGTCAGGGAGACACAGCCACCCCCCAGGGCCATGCGGCTGCAGAGAGAGGTCCACGGGAAAGAACGTGGGCAGAAGCAGAGCGAGCCCTAGTGCTCCGCTGCTTTTAAGGTTCTGTGAAGCAATCAGCTCCGTGTTTACCTAACATATGTTTTGTTTGTGAAGGTGCTCAGTGGAAGTGCCATTGCACGTTAAGGGTTGATGCCCTGGAGTGTTTAACTTTGCTCTTCACCCTTTGTTTGATGGCGTTGCAGGATGTGAAAGCATAGGCTTCCTCCATTCAGTGGGGTGGATGAGTGGTGGACCAAGAGGAACAAGGGGGCCTGAGCAAGGTAGACAAACATGGGAGGGCCAGGTGCCAATGACTCCACACGCGTCCCCAGCAAAAGGCGGCCTGGAGCTGGGGAGTGGGGTGGGGGAGCCCCAAGTAACACCACAGAGGCCTCAACTAAGTCGGGGCGGCAGCAGGCACCCCGGGAACTGAGTGGGTCACGGGTGTTCCTCCCTCCCTCACCTAACTCGGGCCTTCATAACTTTTTTTAAATTTAATTTTTATCTTGTATTGGACTACAGTTGATTTACAGTGTTGTATTAGTTTTAGGTGTACAGCTAAGTGATTCAGTTACACGTATACATACATCCATTCTTTTTCAGAGTCTTTACCCGTGTAAGTTATTACAGAATACTGAGTAGAGTTCCTTGTGCTATACAGTAGGTCCTCGTTGGTTGTCTATTTTTATATATAGTAGTGTGCATATGTTAATCCTAAGCTCCTAATGTATCCCTCCCCCCGCCACTTTTCCTCTTTGGTAACCATACATTTGTTTTCTATGTCTGTGAGTCTGATTCTGTTTTGTAAGTTCATTTGTATCTTTTTTTTTTTAGATTCCACACGTAAGTGATATCATATGATATTTGTCTTTCTCCATCTGACTTAATTCACTTAGTATGATAATCTCTAGGTCCATCCATGTTGCTGCTAATGGCATTCTTTCATTCTTTTTAATGGCTAATATTCCATTATATGTATGTACCACATCTTTTTTATCCATAAGTCAGACCTTCTTATCAAGGTCCCTGCCTTGGGCTTTTGTCGTGGACCAGTCAGCCTTTATATGTGACCCACTGGACCATGGCAAGGAGGTCTCCCTGTAGCTCGTTGGCATTTCCTAAGCAGATGCTCTGGTCTTCTGGAGACCTTCCCTGCAGCCAGCTGAAGTTATTCTTATTTCTAAAATGCCTCTTGACTGTGCTGGCAACTGTTCTGACCTTCCTCAGGGATCCAGATGGGAAGAGAGTAACTCAAATAAGTGTTCTAAATAACGGCAGAGTATTTCCTTGTGAAAGGCCCAACAAAGCACTGGTGAAGTCTTGGCTGGAACGTACACTTCACTGAGATAAGGGACAAGGGAGCAGGAACAGAGTTTTAGAATGAGTTGTATTCATTTCCTGAATTTTTTAACTAGCACCAGGTATTCGAGTTCTGTGCTAGGAGCCAGTGGTAGCTGGCTAGTGGTAGATTGGTGATGGCTCTCAAGGGATTTAGGGGACAGGAATGAAAGGACCAGGTCCATCTGTGATGACAGGACGGTGTCAGAGGTGTGCCTGAAGGAGCCCAGGGTGGGGTGGGGTCTCCATCATTCCTGGGGAAGGGAAGAGTATTAAGAAGGCTTCCTGGGAAAGATGACATTTACTCAAGCTCTGAGGAACAAGTTGCAGGTAGAGACAAAGAAATGCAAGAAGGATGTTCCTGGGCAGATGATACAGCATGTGTGTGTGTGTCTGAAGGTCTGAAATTTGGGAAATGCAAGATATTACTGTAGCGCATGGCAAGAGATGAGGCCGGAGAGAGGTGGATGGTGGCGGGATCACGGGGGCCTGTGGGCTCGGCTAGGGAGTGTTTTCTTGACACCCGGGGGGTGGGGGTAGGGTTGGCGCTGTGAAAGGGTGTCCAGCCGGGGAGTGACTCCCAGGTCACCCGGCACCAGCAGGGAGCATGGGGTTGAATGGGGGCAGCCTGGAGGCGGGAGGCTAGGCATCCATGTGGGTAATGGAGAGACTGGAGGGGGAGCAGGAAAAAGGGAGACACTGGACCAGGCGTGTGGGTGACAGATGGGGAGGGGATGTGTTGGATGTGGAGGGAAGGGCGAGTGAGAGGTCTGCGACTGGGATAAACTCCCACTTCCCACCGTGGGGAGACGGGAGACGCAAGACAGGACAGGACTGAGGGCAAAGATGAGGGGGAGATGCCTTTGGAAGATCCCAGTGGAGGTGTTCGGTGGGCAGCTGAGTATCAGAGTCTGAGGCTCAGGGGAGGTGAAGGTTTGGGAGGCATCCTTGTGGAGGGGATGGTTGGGGCTGCGGGAATGAAGGGCAGGTGAGTACAGGATGTCACCGTTGAAGGGCAGAGCAGAGGAAGATCCAAGAAGGAGCGGCGGGAGGGCTGCTCAGCAGTGCTGGCTGGTGTCGTAGACAAGCCGAGTGAGAGCGTGGCCGACTGCCACCACGTCAGGCTCCCCAGAGGACTGACCTCACGGGTGGAGCTAACGCTTGCAGATCATGGATGAAGTTGTCACCACAGATGAGACGGTCCAGGCACGGCTGCGGGAAGGCAGGACCTTGGGGAGCACCATTGTGATGAAAAGGAACCTGAGACAGAGGCTGGGAAGGAGCAGGCGGAGAAACAGGAGCATCCCAAGACCTTGCCTGGGAGCCAGATGCGGGAAGCACATCCGGGAAGGCTGCCTGGAAAAAGGGGCTGGAGGGGCAGTAAACGTGGGCTGATTTGGCATCTGGGAGGTCATCTGTGACCGGAGAAGCGACGCCAGAGTGGTTTATGGCATTCATTGCTTGTTGTTTTGTGCGTTTCTCCGGACTCTCTTTGCGAGATCAGAGAAGTGCTTGAAAAACACCTGCAGCCCCCATTTCCGGGAGGAAACAACAGCCATCACGATTTCCTGCTGGATCTGCCAGTTCTAAGGCACGGGAGCGACCCTGACGTGATGTGTGTCTTGGACGGCTGACCATGATATAATTAATGAGGGAGTTTCGTAAGTTGGGTCATAATGTGTATGGGTTTGATGGGTGTCTGGCATGGGAATGAGCCGTCTCAGGCACACCCAGAAGGCAAAAGGTGGGGGGAACCAGTCACCAATATTCTTTTTTCTGGAGTCTCGTCGTCAGCGATGGTTGGGACGAGAGTGGACTCTGGCATTTTAAGCCTGGTTATTCCATGTTAAGTGTTGAGGACCACAGACAGTGTTCCTCCTTCTAAGATCCTTTAATGGTTGCATTTACCCATTGTATTTCCAAGTTTATTTCACCTTGGGATTTTTTTTTTTTTATAATTAGGAAAGCAGCATATGGTTCATTATAAAAAGTCAATGAAGACACAGACCTACTAGAGAATGGACTTCAGGATATGGGGAGGGGGAAGGGTAAGCTGTGACAAAGTGAGAGAGTGGCATGGACATATATACACTACCAAACGTAAAATAGATAGCTAGTGGGAAGCAGCCGCATAGCACAGGGAGATCAGCTCGGTGCTTTGTGACCACCTAGAGGGATGGGATAGGGAGGGTGGGAGGGAGGGAGACGCAAGAGGGAAGAGATATGGGAACATATGTATACGTATAACTGATGCACTTTGTTATAAAGCAGAAACTAACACACCACTGTAAAGCAATTATACTCCAATAAAGATGTTAAAAAAAAAAAAGTCAATGGAGGCAAAGTTTAAGTCATCAACCTGCCCTTCCCACTCGCAGACTCTCCCCGCCCTGGTGAGGTTGCCCGTGTTGGGTGTCACACTACACGGGGCTTATTTTTATGACACCTCTTTTCCCCACTGCATTTTGAGATCACTGTGGGCAAAGGGCGTGCCTCTGTTACTCACCTTTGCCTCCTTAGCTTCTGCCACACAGCCTGACATAAGTCACCAGGGTTCACCAAGTATTAGCTGCATAAATAGTCTGATATATGGGCACGTGAATGAATAGGGTGCTGTCTTAGGCTTTGCCCTTGGGGCCATTGCTTCCATTTTAACTTCAGAGAGAAACTGGATACAAGAGGAGAGCCCCTGTATTTGTCACTTTTTGATTTGTAGGAGCGCTTATTCTCTGAATGGTGCTTTGTAACAAGGTGCAGGGTCTGCAGCCCCTCTATCCAGCCTTAGGTGCAGATTTCTTGAATTATGTGAATTAATCAGTTCAGAAACTGGTAGATGGCTGGCAGAGAATCAATGAAATGTGAGGTTTAGCACTTCCATGGCATTATAAGGTGTGATCTTTATAACGGATTTTAAGTTCTTGAAAAGAAGCACATAGGAACTTCGAGAAACTTTTATTGTGCTTTCTCTGCACGTCAGGAACTGGGATGTTATCACAGATAGAGCAGAAGGAAGAATCCTGTCCAAGAAACGACAAGCTACAGTCTATCCCCAGAGGCCTACAGACCATGTGGGCAAAACCATGCTTGTAGGTTTAAAAGGGAGGATGGAGAAAAAGATGACAAAGTCCAGCAAATCAGAATGTCCTGCTGACCATCAGACCACAGAGAAAGGGGATTTCAGGTATGATGGGAGCAAGAATTCTTTCTACCCGGAAATTTAGACTTTGGATTTTGGTCTTCCTTCCTTCACTTGGAGCAGTGTTTCTCCAGGTGGGCTCTGGGACCGCCTACGTCAGAATCTTTGTTAAAATTGCATATTTCCCACCCTCCCCAAGGACTACACGTTCAGAATTCCCAGAGCAGGATCCCCAGAGTCTGCATTTTAATCTCCAGGGAAACTCATGTAAATTAAATTGAGGCCAGGAGCCACTCATATAAGAACCTAACCATAACCATAATTTGAAAAGATACATGCACCCCAGTGTTCATGGCAGCACTATTTACAATAGCCAAGACATGGAAGCGACTTAAATGTCCATTGACAGATGAATGGATAAAGAAGATGTGATTGATATATCTGTCTATCTATCTCACAGATACACAGATGTATATATATATACCCACACACACACACATACACATATATACAATGGAATACTACTCAGCCATAAAAAGAATGAAATAATGCCATTTGCAGCAACATGGATGGACCTAGAGATAATCATACTAAGTGAAGTAAGTTAGAGAAAGACAAATATATGATATCACTTATATGTGGAATCTGAAAAACAAAAGATACAAATGACCTTATATAGAAAACAGAAATAGACCCATGGACATAGAAAACAAACTTATGGTTACCAAAGGGAAACGGGGGGAGGGATAAATTAGGAGTTTGGGATTAACAGGTACACACTACCGTATATAAAATAGATAACAAACAAGGACCTACTGTATAGTACAGGGAACTCTACTTAATATTCTGTAATAACCTATAAGAGAAAAGAATCTGAAAAAGAATCTGTCTGTATATATCTATATATCTGATCACTTTGCTGTACACCTGAAATTGTTACTAATATACCTTTTCATCTGTGAGTTGACAGCTTATATATTTAAGCCCTTAAGCTCTTTTTCTACAGTATGTTTTGGAATAGCATAAACATGTTTTTGAGCCCTTTTTAGAATACTTTTGCACTCCGTTTTCTAGTTTAACCTCTTTTCTTTTTAGGCTTAATGTTGAAAAAGTGTATTTGTATTACAGGTAGAGGGAGTTCTTAAAAATTGATTTTATCTAAAAATGGGAAGGAGGCTGTTAATTAGATTCAAACAGACCCCCTTTCCATCTTTATCCTGCCTCTTTCCCCTACTCTTGTCCCCATCTTCTTCCAAACAACAAGACAGCTTTACTTTACCTCCCATCACTGTTCTGGCTCCCTTTGAAGCAGTCTGATCAAGCAAGCCCTCAGCACACGCAGCCTTACGTGTTGTAGGCTGGGCTTCCGTCTAAGAGCAGAAATAGCTTTACTCTGGAGGTGGATGGTGGACAGGAGCTGTGAGTGATTGTCGGGTAAGTTGGGTACCACAGCAGCACAGCCAGGGCCTCATCATCAGCGGGCCCTGACCTGGCTGCATCTTATATTCACCTGAGGTAGGGTTTTTTTGTTTGTTTGTTTTTGTTTTTGTTTTTTAAAAATTCATTTATTTATTTATTTATGGCTGTGTTGGGTCTTCGTTTCTGTGCGAGGGCTTTCTCCAGTTGCGGCAAGCGGGGGCCACTCTTCATCACGATGTGCGGGCCTCTCACTATCGCGGCCTCTCTTGTGGCGGAGCACAGGCTCCAGACGCGCAAGCTCAGTAATTGTGGCTCACGGGCCTAGTTGCTCCGCGGCATGTGGGATCTTCCCAGACCAGGGCTCGAACCCGTGTCCCCTGCATTGGCAGGCGGATTCTCAACCACTGCGCCACCAGGGAAGGCCCTGTTTTGTTTTGTTTTGTTTTTGTTTTGTTTTTAATGCCATATAGTTGATTTACAGTGTTGTGTTAGTTTCTGGTGTACAGCAAAGTGGTTCAGTTATATAAATATATATTCAGTTATAAAAATATATATGTAAATAAATATAAAAATATATATATTCTTTTTCAGATTCTTTTCCATTATAGGCTATTACAAGGTATTGAATACAGTTCCCTGTGCTATACCGTAGGACCTTGTTGTTCATTTATTTTATAGACAGTAGTGTGTATCTATTAATCCCAAGCTCCTAATTTATCCCTCTCGTCCCCCCACCCTTTCCCCTTTGCTAACCGTGAGTTTGCTTTCTGTGTCTGTGAGGCTGCTTCTGTTTTGTAAATAAGTTCACCTGTATGACTTTTTTTAGATTCTACATAGAAGTGATATCATATGATATTTGTCTTTCTTCCTGGATCCCACCCAGGCTGACTTACTGGAATCTAGGGCGATGATGACACCAGGTGATTCTGATGTGCATTCAGGGCTGAGAACCAATTAGGTTAAACGCCTCAGTGTTTCTCGGGGGGGCTTGAAGACCCTTTGACTCTGCATCTCCAGGAGAGTTGGATTAAAATGCAGATGCCTTCTCCAGACCCTAGACCCTGTGAATCCGTTGGCTCGGAGTGGGCCCAGCCCTTTCAGCGAGTAAGCGCTCCGAGTGATTCTTCTGTTCTGTGAAATTTGGTAATCCCCAGCCTCTGGGATCCTCAGTGTTTTTTTTTGGCCCCGGGTTAGGGATGTGCCCTGGGAGGGGCTGGTGGGAACTCTTGACCGTCAGCGTTCTGGCGAGTTCCTCTGGGCCAGGAGGCTTCTCCCTGCACTTGTGGAGAACACATTGTCCCCCCGCCGGCCCTGCGCCCTGTCCTCTGTTGTCTGTGTTCCACAGAGCGTGGCTTCAGGAGTCTGAATGACTCACCCCAGCCTGTGGTCTGTCAGTTGGCAAACACCGTGTGTGGTGTGGTGGTGTGAGAGGATGTTTATCTCAGCTGACGGTCACAGATGCTAATTGGAAAGGTGAAGTACACTTATAAAGGTGTCACGAGCAGCACGGGGCCAGACCCACAGAATCCACTTGCAGGGGGACCCTGACCCCAGGTGCTTATCTGCAGTTCAGGGGAGGGAAAGGGTCTGTGGTCTCAGAAGATGGAGGAGCTTCGGGGAGAGCAGAAGCCTTCATTTCAGGATCACAGCATCCTGGATCCACTGGAAGACCTCGTTTCCCTAGAGAACTTTGGTGCATAAATACCAGGAGTTGTGATTTTGTCCATATTAAATGGGAGTAATTAAAATAAGCGGTAATCTTGAGTGACTGTTAAAATAGCTGATGAATACAAATATTGTTTTTTGGTTTCGATATTTAGTTGCTGTTATCTTGAGGTTTAAGTAGACATTTCAAAATCCTATATATTTTATTTTGGGAGGAGGGCAAATAGAAAGAATGCCAAACTGTCCACATTCCCTCCACCCCCCCTTCTCATTCTGTATGAAACCTAACATTTACTTTTCTGTAATTCTTTCTTTCTGGTGAATTTTTTTTTTTTTTTTTTTTTCCAAAACAGGAGATCTTATATCTCGGGGCATATTTGTGTTTATTGAGCCAACTCTGCTGGGGAGGAAAAGCTGAGGCGTAAAGGTTATTTTTGTAATTGTGGCTGGAATTAGGTGAAAACCCTCTGGGCTGGGAAAATTTTTTCCCAGCACAAGTTACCAAGACTCAAAATAAGACTTTGACAAAGGGCCGGTGTCCCACCTTCCCCATGCACCACTCAGAGGCCATGCCAGCCTTTCTGCCCTGCACTGTGTGTTCCCATTTTTCCTTCCAGACGCTGGAAAGGCTGCCGGGGCAGGAATCACGTCTTTTGTCTACAAAGGCCGGCTGCCTCCTGGGCGAGTCCCTGGGTGTTGGAATAATGTGATAAATGAGACGGTGCCTTTGAAAACAAAAAATGTCCACTTCACATTATTATTTTTTTTCCCTGCACACCCTGAGGAACAGCTGGGGCAGCAAATGCAGACTGGGATCACGCGTTCATACTGAGCCTTTCTTGACAATCCCAGGTATTTTTAAGCAGGACGGTATCAGGCAGCCGGCAGTCAGCCAGCCCATTTGGCACACAGGGCCCTGTTTTACCTGAGCAGTAAATAGTCCTCAATGAAGCAGCATGATGTACAGAGCGAGCCTGAAGTCACAGCATTCAATATTTCACCACGGCCCGGCAGCATCTCTTTTCTCGCGCTCATTCTGTTCACGGCTGGTTGTTTAGTCCTTGTCGTGTTTGAATCCTGTCTTTGGCCAGGCCTGCATTCATGGTGTTTATACGTGACGGGATCCCCCTCTCCATGCCAGGGTGACCCTCCCGTCTTCCCTGCCCACTGCAGGCTGCATCGCCTCGTGGATGCGGGGTTCATTGTTTGCTGAGGATGTTTCATGTTGGGGGTTTTGTCACTTGCCTCTGCTGTGGGAAGGGGCATCTCCCAGCCTGTGGGCTTCTCCCTCGTCTGCACCCGCGCCTCCAGGTGCCCCTTCCGTCTTTCCCTGTGGATGTGGACAGGGACGGCGTTCTGAAGCCTCCGCCCTCAGCCTCCCCTCGGCCCTGCGTCCCCTCCGTGCTGCCTTCTGAGCAAAGATGGCCATGAGCATTCACGCTCCTTCATCCTACTTCTGTCTGCCTCTCCGCCCACCCCGCAGATGTCCCAGACAAAAAGATCAGACCCAAACTCGCTACAGTGAACTTTCCCCTTGACCTTGGTTTTCTCCTCAAGCCATAAGCCCCTCCCTCCTCTTTCCCCTGAATCGCCAGGCTTTCTGACGGCACGCTCCAAAGGCTCCAGGCTCGCAGACTTTCAGATTTAATGGAGCAGCAGGATTTATTTTAGAGGGATTGTGACACAGGATTGCTAAGTCTTTATTTTGATAAGAAGAACTCACTGTCATTGAGTAAAAAGCCAGGAGATTTCGAGGCCCCAGTCAGGCTATAATCTCTGATTAAACAGAGCCCAGAGGACAGTGACCCTTGTAAATACACACATCTGGCTTCATGGTCGGAAAGTCGTGTCACCGTCTCCCCGTTTCCCCATTTTGCTGGCCAGGAGCCCCGTGTCTGAGACTGGAGTCGGGCAGCTGCCGTGTGCCCTCCGCTCCTCTCTGTCCGCAGGAACCGGCGGGCGACCTGGCTTCTCCACCTTTGCAGTTTGATTCCCCTCAAACCACTCTCTCTGTTGGCGCCTCTGGAACGTGGCAGCAGATCCCTGAGGCTCAGCCCACGTCCCCTACCTGCTGGCCGCCCCGTAGACCCACCCTCTCGGGGACCCCTTTGCTCCCTCGACCTCTCGGCTCTGCCCCCAGCTGCCTGTCGGGGGTCCTCACAACAGAGTTCACCCACCCCGCCTCTGGGTGGGATGACTGCCCAGGCCTCTCTCGGAACCGCGGGCCTGTGTTCCCACCTCGTCTGTCTCCCCAGGTGCATTTCCTCCAGCATCTCTTTCTCCAGCACGTTTGGAGCCGATGGAATCTGACTGTCCTCTTCCTCGCCGTGAAGCAGATGGACCCGAATTTCAAAGCTCTGCTCCTCCGCACGTGAGCACAGTGACCTTGGGCTGTTCAGTTAATGTTTCCAGGCCTGCTTCTGCATCTGCTTGCGGGACAACCTCCATCCATCCCACTGTTTGTTTTTGGGATTAGATGATGCATGAAGACCCTCAGAAAGGCGTCTCTTCTTATCTGGGGCCACACGGTCAAGTGGTATAACAGGGCTCGGAGGAGTTCCTCTTTCAGACCTGTACCTGTCACTTCCTGACCTTGAGTCTGTCCCCTGCTGTCCTCTCAGTGCCTGAGACCTGCTACTTGTGTCCAAGGTGGCGGTGACAACAACTGCCAGGTGACCGATTGCAAAGGGGGCTTCTCTGAGCTCCAGACAGTGGGGAGCAATTTCAAATCTTCCTCTAAAGTAGAAGTATTGTGCTAAAAAGTATAGGTGTACATGTGGTTGAAGGGAGGTGTGTGTGCGCACGTCTCCATGGCGACCAGCACTGGCTGGTGGGCCCTGGTGCACATTTATTCCCAGGACAAGTCTCAAGGTGGCTTGTTGAATGTCACCGCAGAGGTCAGGGGAGGTTAGAGTCTGGTACCCAGGTGCCTCTGGGACGGCCAGGTTGCTGTGGGGTCACCTCTGCCCCTGGATCTCTGAGGGCAGTTCAGGGGTGGCTGTCGTTGCCGTGGCGCCGTTTGCTTGTGCTGTCTTATTTTTTGTTTGTTTCTGATGTGGTTTAGTATCAGTATCAGCATTGAGGTACTGCCCTCAGCTCCTGATGGCTCGTGCAGCTGCACATTTCTCTGAGATGGGATACTGATAACAAAATGCTCAGGTAAAGACTCAGTTCCCTCTGTGCTGACAGAGGTCTTGAGGACAGTTTCCCCTCTGGTCTGAGTGTGTCGGGGTGAGAGGAGGGGGGGACCATGTGCCCCAGACCCCACACGTTGATAGAAAAAGTGACAAAGCCAGCCTGTGCCCCTCGGGGGGGAACACTTCCCCCCGCCTAGTCCTTTACATTTGTGTACTTTACCACGTTACCCTGTACCTCATCTCATCGTACCTCTCAGTAGCCTGGGGTGGTGGACGCGGCAGAGAAGGCCAGCAGCCCTTTGCGAGGAGCAGGGGCGCCCGGCAATGTAGTCATCCCCGTGTGCAGGGCCTGGAGTTTGTCTCCGGACCCCAGGCCCAGCGCAGTTGGTAATTCAGTAGTGTTGCACGCCTGCTGCGGGCCTGCAGACTTTCGTTCTGCTTCGCATTTCATGGTCTCTTGGTGGAGAGAGCCTCGTACTGTAACATCAGACAGTACATCAGACTGCGGACATCAGATAGGTCTTGAACCCAGGAGAAGAGATGCTGTTTATATAGAACCAGAAGAAATGCCAGTGAGTAATTCAGTTATTCAGAAAGAACTTATTCTGCTGCGCACGGGGGCTGCGATCATGGACTGGACAGGCCGTTTGTGCACCGTTCTCTGTGACAGGAAATGCCCTGGAAGGTTCTAAACTCCTTAGAAGGAGTCAGAAGGAAGGTCACACAGTCCAGCTGTGTCTATCCCAAGGGGGGCCCTGAGATGGTGATAGCTTTTCAGGAAAGAGCGTGGTGTACCTTGAGGCTTCTGGGCATCTGATTCCTTATAGAGGATTTCAGGTTAAGGCCTCTGTATTACTTCTGTGAGTTAGGGGGCTGGGGAAGGTAGAATCCCAGCCTGATGTGTTAAAAATGGATGCTGAGAAAATAGCAGGAGGGCCAGGAAGGGCAAGCACTGTCCTTCTAAATCACTTTCTAAATGACAGTATCTGCGGTGAAAAGTGTATTCTCTCTCAGAAGCCCTTGGGCTCATGGTGCCAGGATGGTTGTCTGCTTGGTGGTGGTGAAGATTTTTGGCACTGCAGAGTTTAGGACTGATTATCAGTCGCCTGTATACAGGTGGTAGTAATGGTTATATTGGTAAACAACAGATTCAGTATTTTTAGTTTTTAAGTACAACCACATCTCACTAACTCAAAGCAATTCTGATTCAGAAATGATGGTAGTTTAGAGTGGGTCTGAACTGAAGGTTATTTTATGAAAATTGTAGGGAAGAGATTACTTAATTTTACAATCACTTTCAGACATTTAGTAAATATCAAATTTTATGCTTTTATTCTTGTATGTATATAAGACAAAGTCAGTTTAAATACATGAAAAATATGAGTAAAGATTTTTTTTTTGTTTCACCTTATATAGAAGCTTGAACTAAGCTGAATGTTGGCAGTTATAAGTTTGGGGGTACCTTCTTTAATGAGAGGAAAAACCTCATGAGTTATATCTAATATTTGTATGTAAATAGATGTTCATTCAGGGTTTTATTCCTTCTCAGATAGAAGCAAAAGCCCTCTCAGGCCTCTCATCTCTATTAATAACGCCACTCTTCTTCAAATTATTCAGCATTCATTTGCAGCAACATGGATGGACCTAGAGATTATCATACTAGGGTGCAGTAAGTCAGACAGAGAAAGACAAATATCATATGATATCACTTATACGTGGAATCTAAAATATGACACAAATGAACATATCTATGAAACAGAAACAGAATCACAGACATAGAGAACAGACTGGTGGTTGCCAAGGGGGAGGGGGTTGGGGGAGGGATGGAGTGAGAGGCTGGGGTTAGCAGATGTAAGCTTTTATACATAGGATGGATAAACAACAAGGTCCTACTGTAGAGCACAGGGAACTATATTCAATATCCTGTGATAAACCATAATGGAAAAGAATATAAAAAAAGAATATATATATATATATGTATAGCTGAATCACTTTGCTGTACAGCAGTAATTAATACAACATTGTAAGCCAGTTATATTTCAATCAAAAAATTATTTGGCTTTGAATGGAAAATAGTGGTCCTCTCTACTGATCCCCCACCCAGTATAAAAAAGAGGTCCCGTAGAGTGTACCATGTGCTTTTATTTGTGTGACTCTCCTTTATTCTTGTGCAACCCTAAGCTGGAGCTGTGATTATCCCTCTTTCAGAGAAGAGGAAACGCCTTGTCTGGCAAATTAATTGTAAACAGCTCAGCCTGGCATTGGTAACCTGTCAAGAGATCTCTCTGGCCTTCTCTCCAGATACCCCCAAACTGATATCCTGAAGTTCAGGCAAACTGTGCCCAGGGCCTACCCTCTCCCCACTTTGCATCCAGTGTCACATTCCTGCCTATGCTGCTCCTCTACTCTTATTTATTTGATTCAAAGCGTTGTGTCCTTCTTTGTTTCATTTTCTCCCTTCTCTGAACTTCTGCAGCACTTAAGGCATGATATACTGGCATTATTTGAAAATATCTGTTGATGACCCATTTTACAGATAAGGAAATTAGGCACAGGTAGGTTAAATAGTTTATCCGAGGGTGCAGACCTCATAAATGCGGAAAAGGTCGGTGGTCAGCCTTGGCCTCATTGAGAAGTGGCCTTTGTGTATAGTTTTTCATATGTTTAGTCTTAAACCTCACATTTGTCCAGAGCAAAACACTTGGAAGACAGTTAAAGGGGATTTCAGCTGGGAATAACCTGCAGGCTTTATACTATCTCTTGTAAGAGATCTGGGACCAAGCAGTTTTCTTACTAGTAAAACAGAGATAATACCCACCCTACAGGGGATATTTCATGACTCAGATTAGAGAGCAACTGTCTTTGCAGAGATTTAGCAATGTGAGTTTCTCATTTATTCATTCGGTACTCATGGGCTGTTTAAGCTTAGTACAGTCACCCCTCGGCCTCTGTGGAGGACAAAATACCAGAATCCGAGGATGCTCAAATCCCTTATATAAAATGGCATAGTATTTGCATATAACTTTGCGTATCTTCCCATATACTTTAAATCATCTCTGGATTACTTATAATACCTATTACAATGTAAATAGTTGTAAATACAGTTTAAATACTATGTAAATAGCTGCCCGATGAGGCAAATTGAAGTTTTGCTTTCTTTGGACCTTTCTGGAATATTTTTTTAACATTTTGATCCACAGTTGGTTGAATTCCCAGATGTGGAACCTGTAGGCTGACTGTACTATGTCAGCTTTGGGGAAACAGCAACAGACAAGGCCCACATGGTCTTTCTTCCCAGTGAGCCTAGAGTTTAATAAGGGAGATTGACCATCACCAAACAATTATTTAATTAAAACTGTAACAGATTTCAGGAACCTGAGAGCAGGGGGATCCAGCCGAATCTTGGGGCCCAAAGGAGGTGTCCCTGAGGGTGTGATATTATAGCTAAGTATTTAAGAAGGAACAGACGTTCCCTTCCTTAGTTTTCTGCTCTGATATTTTTAGTAATTTAAAACAAACCAGTAAGCAGGACTGTTCTAGCCACACTGTTGCCTTCCTTGTCTAAAGCTCTTATTTTTACAGGCAAATACCTTCTTTTCAGTTAAATTAGCAACATGCATATGGTAGAAAGAAATGGTCTTTGGAGTTGAGACCTATTTTCTGGTTGCTGATCTTGTGTACAAGCAGGTTTGCCTAGGGATGGAATGTCTTCCTACCAGGCAGCTCTGTCTGGACTGGGTCCAGCTGTGTTCTCTGGGAGTTGCTGTTGTTACCCTCAGATGCCCTGACTCCAGACCAGCCCCGACCAGAGTTCATGTGTTCCTTGGTAGGCCTATCTTCCTGAGCTTCAGGGATGTTTCTGATGCTCTGAGAAATATTAAAGACTTCTACCAAATTGACGTGCCTTTCCTCTTTCTCTGTTTCCTTGATCTTTTCCTCAGATCAAGCAGAAAGCTGCTGTACAGTGTGTGTGTGGGTGTCAGCTTGATCTTCCCTAGCACTTGTGAGGTGACGGGTGCAGCCCTTGCACCTCTTTTTTCAGCCTTATAAAAACTGCTCACTAGGACCTGAAGTGGTGGCCGAGGAGGGACAGTCAGGAGTGCAGGGCTGACCAGCACCTTTTACCTGGGCAGGCCTCACACCCTGCATAGCCGTGCTGGTCCTGTAATGATGGATGGATGTACCTTTGTTCGTTCCTTCTTTTTTTTTTTGGTTTTTTCCTTTTTTTAAAAATTGAAGTCTAGTTGATGTACAATACTGTATAAGTTATAGGTGTACAAATATAGTTATTCACAGTTTTTAAAGCTTATGCTCCACTTATAGTTATTATAAAATATTGGCTATATTCCCTGTGTTGTACAATATATCCTTGTAGCTTATTTTATACCTAATAGTTTGTACCTCCTGCTCCCCTCCCTCTATACTGCCCCCCACCCAACTGGTGACCACTAGCTTGTTCTCTATATCTGTGAGTCTGCCTCATTTTTGTTATATTCACTAGTTTGTTTATTCTTAATGTGGATAAGCCATATATATATATATATATACATATATATATATCGTGTGTGTATATATGTGTGTATGTGTACATATGCACACACATGTATGTACACACATGCACACATGTATGTGTACATATGTATGTATTGTGTGTATATATGTATGTATGTGTGTGTGTGTGCATGTATATATATATACTGCTATCATATTTATGAAACTAGGATCATGAATAGTATGTATTCTTCACTACCTTATATGACCATGCAAGGCAGAGAATTGTGTGAGGCAAATGTTACCACAAATTTAAATATTTGCAGCTTTTAAACTTGTACTTAGAGCTTTTATGTAGCTTCTGATTACTTTGTGGTGTTGGAGCAGGGCATCCATTTTCCCCTTTATTTCTCCCATCTCCTTTTCACCCCCAATTTAGAAATATTAGGTATGTTTTGGCTCTGCTTGCCTTTGTCGAGCTGGTGGAAGAAACGGAATGGGATCAAGAGAGCCTTTTCTATTTTAGTCCTTCTTAACATTAGTATGTCCAAAATAAATGTATTCTTGAAATTAAATGCTATGAACTAACCTTTTCCAGCCCTGAAAACTGTAACCTCAGGGTTTAAACCAAGAGAAGGAGGAATTTAAAATAGCATTTTTGGTCATTTCAAGAATCGCAATGTTTAGTGGCAGGTAAACATGGGGAAAAATATTCAGCCTCATTAGTAATCAAAGGAATATAAAAGAAAATGTTGCCAGACTGTTTTACCAATAACATGGGCAGTTTTTCAAATGTAAGAGAAAGAAAGGAAGAATGGAAAGATGTTGAATCGGGTGGGGGAAGTATGAAGGTGTACCTTGCCCCCTCAAAGGCAACTTAGCAGTATTTGTCAAGTGCTGCAGAGGTGTTAGTGCCTTTGACACAGTGATTACGCTCTGGGAGCTTAGCCTAAGGAAATAACCAGAAATGGACATAAATGTAATTATAACGTTAGGAACTTGGAAACAACCTAAATGTCCAACAACTGGGGATTGGTTACATGAAGTATGAAAATGTGTGCAGTGGGCTTTTCTGCCACTAAGAATTGGAAACTATTTGGAAAAATAATGACAGGGGAAAAAGTTTGCAAAATAACATAAAGAATGAACCTAGTATTTTGAAATATGATCTGTTTATACACACACTCTGTATGTGTGTCTGACAATTAAAAACATACATCAGAATAAAATATTTTCTCTGGGTGATGGGAATGTTGGTGGTTTTTTATTCTTTACTGGAGTTTTCTGTATTTTCCAAATTATGCTTATCATCAGAAGAAATTCCATAATTTTAAAATGCATACTTTAGAATACTTTGTACTGATATAACCATATGAAAACATAGGGGAAATAAAGCCTAAAGGGAATTACAACCGAACGCCCTCAGTGACTTTTGATGAGGTGATGGGACTTGGTAGGGTGGTTGTTTTTTGTGTTTTTCTTGAACGTGCTTCTGTTTAGAATATATCTTATATTAGGAAAGCAAATGTAAAATAAATGTAGAAAAGTACTTTAGGAATCCATGCCATGTTTGAGCAGAGTTAGTACTTTGTAGATATTCCCTTGCGGCTGTGCTCCATCTTGAGGATGATGAAAACTGTTAACAGTGGTGGTCAGTGATAGACATTTTCTTTCCTTCTGCAGATATTCCTGAAATTCCAGAGAGCATCTCATTCTGTAAAGCACTACAGATCGCTGACTTCAGCGGAAACCCACTGACTAGGTAACCTTTCTGCTTGCTTTTCTGTCCATAGTACTAAGGGTACCCTTTTTGAACACGGGGACGTCGGGAGCCCCTCCTGTGGCTCCTGGCTCAGTCATGAGCCCACTGACCTGTGGATTCCAGGCGCCTGTGTTGCCAGGGTAACCGAGTTGATGCCCAAACAGCAATGCAGGGACAGCCCTCCAGAGTCCATTCTAGATGTCTCTCTGGGCCAGGTGGGCCCATTTATAAAATTTCTCAAGACTCTTTAAGCAACCTCGAAGAAAGGAAAGTACTCTTCCTTTCCTTTCCATTCCTTCTTTTTTTTTTTTTAAAGTGTCTAGAAAAATTGAGATTGAGCTAAAATTTGGGATTCAGCTCATCTGTCTCAAAATTTCTTGGATCTTCTTGGGTATGGAGTGCTGGGGAATGCCCTATTTCGTTTTGTTTTTCCCGTATCTGCTTATTTTTAAGAAGTATAAGTATGTCTTAAAAACAATTCTGGTTTTTGTCTTTTGAATTTTAGTTATTATGTTACTAGTAATGTTTATTTTTATGAAAAATAGTACTCTAGTAAGCTCTAGCCTGATAGCTTTCTAACTCACCACTGTTGTCACATCTCGTCCTCTTTCTTAACCATCATCCATACGGTTGTCCCTCTTTCTCAAACCTTTCTGTAGCTCCCCGTCCCTGTAAGATCAAGTGGGAGCTCCTGGTGTGCTGTGCAGCCTCTCCCCAGCCCTCTGTCTGACCTTGGCCAGCCTTTCCACCTGCATGGCCCTCAATTGCCTTGTCTGATGTTGTGTCCTCTGTAATAAAGGGCTCCAGGTCTCTGATTTCACTCCCCCTCTGTTTTGACTGTGCCAACCCTTTCGCTCTCCTTTAAGATGCAGCCTGAGCATCACATTTCTTCAGGGGGCCTTTCCTGACGACTCCCCGTGGCCCCTCCTCTGGGCCCCGTAATGCTCTCTGCGTACTTTTCTCATAACACTCGAAACCTACACGTAAATGGTCACTTTGACCAAGGCCCCCCAACGAGATGTATTCCTCTGTCATTTACGGTTCTATCTGGAGCCCTACTGTACTTTCTGGAATGGAGTGAGCCCTCAGTGTTTGTTGAACTGAGCTGAGCTATTTGTGCTCAAGGCAGCTCGTAGGGTTGGGCAGCTGGGAAATATTATGCTGCTCTGGAGTTTTTTTGTTAACTCTTCAGTTGCTTAATCCCCTTGTCTACTTCTTTAGTGTTTTCCCCCTAATGTCTGCTGATATGTGACTTTATCATCATTTCAAAACTCTCTCGACCAGAACACACTGCATCGTATGAGGCCTTACTCACCTTTCACCCTGGACTCGTTTTTGGCAGGTTTCTTAAAGGAAAGCCATTTTAATCTGGCAGGTGTGCTCTTTTAAGAATTCAGACGATGTCTGTGAGTTGAAGGGACCTTAAAAATTATTCAGCATGGCCTAGTGATTTTTTGGCTGAAGAAACTGAGGCTCCAAGAGGTGAAATGACCTTTCAAGATCATGCAGCCTCTGAGCAGCAACTCAGACTAGCTTTCCTCTCTCCCGACCTTAAGTCTGGCCTTCCTCATCGGGTCACATCACTAGTTTGGCTCTTAATGTTAAGAGCCAGTGAAAAAAGCAAATCAGCCATTTAAAGATACAATTTCCTTATATTTACGATCATTTTAGCTAGTTTTAAAATTATATATAGTTTCTGGTAAAAACTCAGAACAGTTAAGTTGCATCTTTTGAAATATAAATTAAAAAAAATCTTAGCTCTATTACACTATGGAAGAGGTTGCAACTTCGTAAAAACCATTCCTGAGAATGTATTTCATCGATTATGAAAATCCTAGTTAATACTCTCGTCTTTCGTGGCCTGGATTTGGTTTTGAAGTTTGGAATTACCTGTATTAGATGTCAAACAGCATAGGAATTGTTTTTTAAAAAAGGAACCTAGAAAGAGGAAAGAAATGAAAGATTCTAATCTAGAGACTATCACTAAGGCAAGAAGTCCTCACCACCCCCTGCAAAAATATGTTATGTGTTCTTTTCTCCATCTTAGCAGATTTATGTATAAGGACCTTCAGCATTTTAGATGCAATGAGATTTGTTTTTGCTTTCAGTTTGTGTTTTTTCCTCTCCAAATACTAGTCACCATAGAAATATTGAAAGTAAACTTTCTTTGCAGGTATTTAAGTAATACTTTTATTTTGAATCCTCCCTCTTCAGTAGTCTAAGGGAAGTATACAGAATTTCTCTTTGTGTAGAACGTTGTGAAACATATAATCATCTCACATGGTTGGCATATTAAATCAAATCAAAAGAAAAATATTAAGAAAGTAGCAATTGGCTGTCAGCTGATCAATTGTAAGTAATCCGTAGCTTTGCTCTGGGTATTATAAGCTACAGGAAAAAAAAAAAAAAAATCAAGCAACTGTCTTGTGTTTTATTATAATATTGTGGACTAAAATTTCTATTTTCTGTTAATAAAGTATTTTCACTCTTAGGCACTTTCAGCTGCAGGAACTATTTATCATTTTCTTTCATAGCCATACACTCGGTAGGCTCACAACATTGTTTCTCCTTTATTCTTACAGCTTGAATATCTTTCCTCTCTAATTATTTCTGGATCGCCCTGTCAACAAGTATTTATCATACCCCTGTACTGCTAGGTAGACCAAGTCCTTACTTTTTTTCCTTATAAATAGAAAGACAAGACAAATGTGCCATATATAATGTAATTTTAGGAGGTTATTTCAGGCAGCGTACAGAAGAAATCTTTATATTTATGTTAGTATACACCATATATGCACTTCTCTTTTTCAACTATAACAACATTTTTTTTTGTTTTAGATTGCCAGAAAGCTTTCCCGAATTGCAGAATTTGACATGTCTTTCTGTAAATGACATCTCACTGCAGTCTCTGCCTGAAAATATTGGCAAGTAAGTTTTTATGTGAAGTTTGCGTATACAGGGTGAAAGGGCGTTTATATCATCAACTCCACTTCCTTCGCTTTTACAGGTCTCGTTTTTCTACTCAGAAAGCCGTTTAGCCAGTCTTCAATATCTCCCTCAAGAAAGATCATAGCCAGCCTCTGCGTTTTTGCATCCAGTTGCCCCTAAATTTTAATGGTTAAAAAGGATGCTGCTACTTGTTACTAGTGAAAAACCTAATTTGTTTTGAAGTTTTCTCTAAACCGATGGATTCCAGAGTAGTTAATTGAAGCATGTGTTAAAGTAGCATGTGTCATATAGGTGGTTATTAAATACTGTTAGAAACGACTACTCCTAGTAATTTCGTTGAAAACATAGGGCATGTGCCTAAACAGCAGCTCTGTCTGACAGCGTTTGTGTGCCGTGGACCTGGGAACAGGGAGTTAGGGTGATGTGTCTGGAGAGCAGGCGTGGTGTGTATGTGTGTGTGGGGGGTGGGCTGGGGAGAGGGGTGGGATGGGACGGGCATGTGTCCACGATGCTGGCTCAGAGGTCGGGGAGGACGGCCATGGCAAGAAATAAAATCCTGTGGAGAAACTGTATGCTGGTGAATCAGTGTTCTTTTGCACATTCCCACAGATGAACTGATTGATGGAATTATCTTAGTAGGTCTTCTCGTCTTCTCCATCCCTTCAGGACAGACATTGGCTTAAAGCTGCCTGGTGGCTCATGCTTGACCACTTAAAAGCCCACTGTGGCCAGCCGACACTGGTGGACCGGTGTGTCCTACTGTCATAAAGGATTTCCCTCGGCCTTACCCATCCTGCCTAAGTTCTAAGATAAAACAGAAGCTCGCCTTTTGGGGAACTGCAGTGTATCTGGGTCTGTTCTGCAAAGGTTCTCTTGCCAGACGTCTGAAGCCCCCTGCGTCCCCTCCTTGCAGGAGGAGGACGGCTGGCTGCCCTGTTTCCGCCTGCAGGTCTGTGTTCCTCTGAGGTTCACGCTGATGCTTGGACACTGGGCCAGCCCACGTGCTGATTAAGAACAGCGTCCCTTAGCTCTCGGGAGGGGACAGAGACAAGAGGGTCCCTGAGTTCATGGTACCAGTTGTGGAGGAAATTAACAGTGTTTTGCCATGGATTTCATGTACTGCACTCTTGCTCTGTCAAGTTTCATATATTTCTAATTAATATAATAGCCACTGAAATACTACTGCCGTCCTCCTCCTGCCCCTCGGGGTCTCTGGGATCTAATTCCCTTGAGACCCTCCTCCACTCTCCCTGGCCTCCCACTGGCCTGATGTCTGCCCCTTCCATCCCCTCATTCATGTCTTTTTAAACAGGTTTCATGCTTTGAGAGAAAATATGTTCTTATTAAACCAGGGTTCCCTCTCACTCCCTACTGCATTGTTTTTATGGAAAATGTTACTTAACAATCCTTTCAGGATAATTTACAATAGTCTTTATGCCACTTTTCTGTTAATATCTATGCTTGTTTTTGTCAACGTTCAGCATTTCTTGTGTATCTGCTTTTTTGATCAGTAATAAGGGCAGTTTTTTGTTTTGTTCCAAGTTTAGATTTAATCAGCTTGTGCTATTATTACAGCCTCATATATACCGCTTGTTTCCAAAATAAAATGCCACTTTGAACTTGAACCCTGTGGAGAATAATCACCCAGAAAGTAAGAATATTGGGCAGACGAGTGAATCAACTGATTTTTATTAGGTCAGCTGGGGAAAATTAATGGGAAACGGGAAGTTTCCTATTCCTGGTTTTGTTACCGTAGGAAGAGACTCCATGGTTTCTTCCTGTTGGACTTAGGGTTTATGTGTCCGTTCTCACTTAGTAGAAAGAAACGGAGAGCAGAATCCTCCCTGGGGAAGACTGGACCCCTCTGGTGCCCTGGACGGTGCTGAAAAGGCACTTGAAACGGCTGAGTTGGTGACTGTCCAGGAGATCTCCTGTTTGCATAAGCATAATGTTCTTTAAACAAATCGTTATTTGACACTTACCAACTTTCCTCTTGGGAGGGACTCTTCAGTTTCCCGAAGATTCCCACATGGTTGCTCTGGAGCATTTAACCAAATATTTAGTAACCAGAATACTTCTCAGAGACAGTATGGTATTGTAAACAAGGCACAAAGATCGGGTATTACAAAAAATACGAAAATGACATCGAATGGCCACTTGCATGACGTATACTCACTGTTTTCTCTGTGGATTCTGAAGTGGAGGTTTGGGCATAAATTAACCCTGGCTGTTTGGTCAGATGGGACAGCCACTTCAGCGTTGGCCTTTTGAGCCTCAGTTGACGATTCGGCACCTGGCACGGCACGTGGCCTTAACTGGGAGAGCTGTGGGTTTCTCCAGGATCGGGTGGGCGTGTCCCGCCTGGAGGAGAGAGCACAGCCTTTAGGACAGGCAGCCTTGCAGGGCCTCGGAGCTGAGGGCACCCTGTCCCATCCCGTGTGGTTTGCTGACGGCAGTTTGAAGAGCGTTCGGGCGTTGATGGCAGAGTTGGAGCTGGAGTCCGGCTCTCCTGGCCCCAGGCCTGCTTTTCCCCCACTCCACCCCCATCACCGTCGGGCAGCCGCCTCCCGCGGCCCTGAGGGGCTCAGCGACTTGCTCCTCATTCCCCTAGCGACACCTAACAGTCCATTTTTTAAGTAGTCAGGTCCAAACAACTCGATAAGCATTTTTGTCCTAACAACCTAGCAGCTGTTCGAAAAAGTAACAGTATACATTGAAAGACTGAATATTTCTATTTCATTTTTTTTTTAAAACATCTTTATTGAAGTATAATTGCTTCACAATGGTGTGTTAGTTTCTGCTTTATAACAAAGTGAATCAGCTACACATATACACACGTTCCCATATCTCCTCCCTCCCGCATCTCCCTCCCTCCCACCCTCCCCATCCCACCCCCCCAGGTGGTCACAAAGCACCGAGCTGATCTCCCTGTGCTATGCGGCTGCTTCCCACTAGCTATCTATTTTACATTTGGTGGTGTATATATGTCCATGACACTCTCTCACCCTGTCACATCTCACCCCACCCCCTCCCCATATCCTCAAGTCCATTCTCTAGTAGGTCTGTGTCTTTATTCCCGTCTTGCCACTAGGTTCTTCATGGCCTTTTTTTTTTTTCTTCCTTAGATTCCGTATATATGTGTTAGCATACTGTGTTTGTTTTTCTCTTTCTGACTTACTTCACTCTGTATGACAGACTCTAACTCCATCCACCTCATTACAAATACCTCCATTTCATTTCTTTTTATGGCTGAGTAATATTCCATTGTGTATATGTGCCACATCTTCTTTATCCATTCATCCGATGATGGACACTTAGGTTGCTTCCATGTCCTGGCTATTGTAAATAGAGCTGCAATGAACATTTTGGTACATGACTCTTTTTGAATTATGGCTTTCTCAGGGTATATGCCCAGTAGTGGGATTGCTGGGTCGTATGGTAGTTCTATTTTTAGTTTTTTAAGGAACCTCCATACTGTTCTCCATAGTGGCTGTATCAATTTACATTCCCACCAACAGTGCAAGAGTGTTCCCTTTTCTCCAGCATTTATTGTTTGTAGATTTTTTGATGATGGCCATTCTGAAGGGTGTGAGATGATACCTCATTGTAGATTTGATTTGCATTTCTCTAATGATTAATGATGTTGAGCATTCTTTCATGTGTCTGTTGGCCATCTGTATATCTTCTTTGGAGAAATGTCTATTTAGGTCTTCTGCCCAGTTTTGGATTGGGTTGTTTGTTTTTTTGTTATTGAGCTGCATGAGCTGCTTGTAAATCTTGGAGATTAATCCTTTGTCAGTTGCTTCATTTGCAAATATTTTCTCCCATTCTGAGGGTTGTCTTTTGGTCTTGTTTATGGTTTCCTTTGCTGTGCAAAAGCTTTTAAGTTTCATTAGGTCCCATTTGTTTATTTGTGTTTTTATTTTCGTTTCTCTAGGAGCTGGGTCAAAAAGGATCTTGCTGTGATGTATGTCATAGAGTGTTCTGCCTAAGTTTTCCTCTAAGAGTTTGATAGTGTCTGGCTTTACACTTAGGTCTTTAATCCATTTTGAGTTTATTTTTGTGTATGGTGTCAGGGAGTGTTCTAATTTCATACTTTTACATGTACCTGTCCAATTTTCCCAGCACCACTTATTGAAGAGGCTGTCTTTTCTCCACTGTATATGCTTGCCTCCTTTATCAAAGATAAGGTGACCATATGTGCGTGGGTTTATCTCTGGGCTTTCTATCCTGTTCCATCGATCTATATTTCTGTTTTTGTGCCAGTACCAAGCTGTCTTGATTACTGTAGCTTTGTAATATAGTCTGAAGTCAGGGAGCCTGATTCCTCCAGCTCCATTTTTCGTTCTCAAGATTGCTTTGGCTATTCAGGGTCTTTTGTGTCTTCATACAAATTGTGAAATTTTTTATTCTAGTTCTGTGAAAAATGCCAGTGGTAGTTTGATAGGGATTGCATTGAATCTGTACATTGCTTTGGGTAGTAGAGTCATTTTCACAATATTGATTCTTCCAATCCAAGAACATGGTATATCTCTCCATCTATTTGTATCATCTTTAATTTCTTTCATCAGTGTCCTATAATTTTCTGCATACAGGTCTTTTGTCTGCTTAGGTAGGTTTATTCCTAGATATTTTATTCTTTTTGTTGCAATGGTAAATGGGAGTGTTTTCTTAATTTCACTTTCAGATTTTTCATCATTAGTGTATAGGAATGCAAGAGATTTCTGTGCATTAATTTTGTATCCTGCTACTTTACCAAATTCATTGATTAGCTCTAGTAGTTTTCTGTTGGCAGTTTTAGGATTCTCTATGTATAGTATCATGTCATCTGCAGACAGTGACAGCTTTACTTCTTCTTTTCCGATTTGGATTCCTTTTATTTCTTTGTCTTCTCTGATTGCTGTGGCTAACACTTCCAAAACTATGTTGAATAATAGTGGTGAGAGTGGGCAACCTTGTCTTGTTCCTGATCTTAGTGGAAATGGTTTCAGTTTTTCACCATTGAGGACAATGTTGGCTGTGGGTTTGTCATATATGGCCTTTATTATGTTGAGGAAAGTTCCCTCTATGCCTACTTTCTGCAGGGCTTTTATCATAAATGGGTGTTGAATTTTATCGAAAGCTTTCTCTGCATCTATTGAGATGATCATATGGTTTTTCTCCTTCAATTTGTTAATAAGATGTATTACATTGATTGACTTGCGTATATTGAAGAATCCTTGCATTCCTGGAATAAACCCCACTTGATCATGGTGTATAATCCTTTTAATGTGCTGTTGGATTCTGGTTGCTAGTATTTTGTTGAGGATTTTTGCATCTATGTTCATCAGTGATATCGGCCTGTAGTTTTCTTTCTTTGTGACATCTTTGTCTGGTTTTGGTATCAGGGTGATGGTGGCCTCGTAGAATGAGTTTGGGAGTATTCCTCCCTCTGCAATATTTTGGAAGAGTTTGAGAAGGATAGGTGTTAGCTCTTCTCTAAATGTTTGATAGAATTCGCCTGTGAAGCCATCTGGTCCTGGGCTTTTGTTTGTTGGAAGATTTTTAATCACAGTTTCAATTTCAGTGCTTGTGATTGGTCTGTTCATATTTTCTATTTCTTCCTGGTTCAGTCTCGGTAGGTTGTGCATTTCTAAGAATCTGTCCATTTCTTCCAGGTTGTCCATTTTATTGGCATAGAGTTGCTTGTAGTAATCTCTCATGATCGTTTGTATTTCTGCAGTGTCAGTGGTTACTTCTCCTTTTTCATTTCTAATTCTATTGATTTGAGTCCTCTCCCTTTTTCTCTTGATGAGTCTGGCTAATGGGTTATCAATTTTGTTTATCTTCTCAAAGAACCAGCTTTTAGTTTCATTGATTTTTGCTATTGTTTCCTTCATTTCTTTTTCATTTATTTCTGATCTGATGTTTATGATTTCTTTCCTTCTGCTAGCTTTGGGGTTCTTTTGCTCTTCTTTCTGTAATTGCTTTAGGTGCAAGGTTAGGTTGTTTATTCGAGATGTTTCCTGTTTCTTGAGGTAGGCTTGTATTGCTATAAACTTCCCTCTTAGCACTGCTTTTGCTGCATCCCATAGGTTTTGGGTCTTCGTGTCTCCATTGTCATTTGTTTCTAGGTATTTTTTGATTTCCGCTTTGATTTCTTCAGTGATCACTTCGTTATTAAGTAGTGTATTGTGTAGCCTCCATGTGTTTGTATTTTTTACAGATCTTTTCCTGTAATTGATATCTAGTCTCATAGCATCGTGGTCGGAAAAGATACTTGGTATGACTTCAATTTTCTTTAATTTACCAAGGCTTGATTTGTGACCCAAGATATGATCTCTCCTGGAGAATGTTCCATGAGCACTTGAGAAAAATGTGTATTTTGTTGTTTTTGGGTGGAATGTCCTATAAATATCAATTAAGTCCATCTTGTTTAATGTATCATTTAAAGCTTGTGTTTCCTTATTTATTTTCATTTTGGATGATCTCTCCATTGGTGAAAGTGGGGTGTTAAAGTCCCCTACCATGATTGTGTTACTGTCGATTTCCCCGTTTATGGCGGTTAGTATTTGCCTTATGTATTGAGGTGCTCCTATGTTGGGTGCATAGATATTTACAATTGTTATACCTTACTCTTGGATCGATCCCTTGATCATTATATAGTATCCTTCTTTGTCTCTTGTAATAGTCTTTATTTTAAAGTCTATTTTGTCTGATATGAGAATTGCTACACCAGCTTTCTTTTGATTTCCATTTGCATGGAATATCTTTTTCCATCTCCTCACTTTCAGTCTGTATGTGTCTCTAGGTCTGAAGTGGGTGTCTTGTAGACAGCATATATATGGGTCTTGTTTTTGTATCCATGCAGCCAGTCTGTGTCTTTTGGTGGGAGCATTTAATCCATTTACATTTAAGGTAATTATCGATATGTATGTTCCTATTCCCATTTTCTTAAATGTATTGGGTTTGTTATTGTAGGTGTTTTCCTTCTCTTGTGTTTCTTGCCTAGAGAAGTTCCTCTAGCATTTGTTGTAAAGCTGCTTTGGTGGTGCTGAACTCTCTCAGCTTTTGCTTGTCTGTAAAGGTTTTAATTTCTCCATCAAATCTGAATGAGATCCTTGCTGGGTAGAGTAACCTTGGTTGTAGGTTTTTCTCCTTCATGATTTAAGTATATCCTGCCACTCCCTTCTGGCTTGCAGAGTTTCTGCTGAAAGATCAGCTGTTAACCTTATGGGGATTCCCTTGTGTGTTATTTGTTGTTTTTCCCTTGCTGCTTTTAATATGTTTTCTTTATATTTAATTTTTGATAGTTTGATTAATATGTGTCTTGGCGTGTTTATCCTTGGATTTATCCTGTATGGGACTCTCTGTGCTTCCAGGACTTGATTAACTATTTCCTTTCCCATATTAGGGAAGTTTTCAACTATCATCTCTTCAAATATTTTCTCAGTCCCTTTCTTTTTCTCTTCTTCTTCTGGGACCCCTATAATTCGAATGTTGGTGCGTTTAATGTTGTCCCAGAGGTCTCTGAGACTGTCCTCAGTTCTTTTCATTCCTTTTTCTTTATTCTGTTCCGCAGCAGTGAATTCCACTATTTTATCTTTCAGGTCACTTATCCGTTCTTCTGCCTCAGTTATTCTGCTATTGATCCCGTCTAGAGTATTTTTAATTTCATTTATTGTGTTTTTCATCGTTACTTGGTTCCTCTTTAGTTCTTCTACATCCTTGTTAAATGTTTCTTGCATTTTGTCTATTCTCTTTCCAAGATTTTGGATCATCTTTACTATCATTATTCTGAATCCTTTTTCAGGTAGACTGCCTATTTCCTCTTCATTTGTTAGGTCTGGTGTGTTTTGACCCTGCTCCTTCACCTGCTGTGTGGTTTTCTGTCTTCTCATTTTGCTTATCTTACTGTGTTTGGGGTCTCCTTTTCACAGGCTGCAGGTTCGTAGTTCCCGTTGTTTTTGGTATCTGTCCCCAGTGGCTAAGGTTGGTTCAGTGGGTTGTGTAGGCTTCCTGGTGGAGGGGACTAGTGCCTGTGTTCTGGTGGATGATGTTGGATCTTGTCTTTCTGGTGGGCACGTCCACGTCTGGTGGTGTGTTTTGGGGTGTCTGTGGCCTTATTATGATTTTAGGCAGCCTCTCTGCTAATGGATGGGGCTGTGTTCCTGTCTTGCTAGTTGTTTGGCATAGGGTGTCCAGCACTGTAGCTTGCTGGTTGTTGAGTGAAGCTGGGTCTTGATGTTGAGATGGAGATCTCTGAGAGATTTTCGCCGTTTGGTATTACGTGGAGCTGGGAGGTCTCTTGTGGACCAGTGTCCTGAAGTTGGCTCTCCCACCTCAGAGGCACGGCCCTGATGCCTGGCTGGAGCACCAAGAGCCTTTCATCCACATGGCTCAGAATAAAAGGGAGAAAAAAATAGAAAGAAAGAAAGAGGATAAAATAAAATAAAATAAAGCTATTATAATAAAAAATAAGAAAAAAAATTATTAAGAATAAATGTATTCAGAAAAAATTTTTTTTTAATTTTTAAAAATAGATTTATTAATTTTTTACAGTAAAAAATAAGAGGGCTTCCCTGGTGGCGCAGTGGTTGAGAATCTGCCTGCTAATGCAGGGGACACGGGTTCGAACCCTGGTCTGGGAAGATCCCACATGCCGTGGAGCAACTAGGCCCATGAGCCACAGCTACTGAGCCTGCGCGTCTGGAGCCTGTGCCCCGCAACGGGAGGGGCCGCGATAGTGAAAGGCCCACGCACCGCGATGAAGAGCGGTCCCCGCACCGCAATGAAGAGTGGCCCCCACTTGCCGCAACTAGAGAAAGCCCTCGCACGAACCGAAGACCCAACACAGTCAAAAAAATAAAATAAATAAAAAGCAAATGCCATAGTGTAAAAAAAAAAAAAAAAAAAAATAAGAAAAAAATTATTAAGAAAAAAATTTATTAAGAATAAAAAATTTTAATTTTTTAAAATAAATATGAAAAAACTTATTAAATTTTTTATTTCTAAAAATAGAAAATAAGGAAAAAATTATTAAGAAAACATTTATTAGGAAAAAAAATTTTTTTAAGTTAAAAAAAAAAAAAAAACACGGACGGACCTAACCCTAGGAGTAATGGTGAAAGCAAAGCTATACAGACAAAATCTCCCCCAGAAGCTTACACATATACACTCACAAAAAAAGGAAAAGGGGAAAAATTAATATATCCTGCTCCCAAAGTCCACCTCCTGAATTTGGGATGATTCGTTGTCTATTCAGGTATTCAACAGATGCAGGCACATCAAGTTGTTTGTGGAGCTTTAATCCGCTGCTTCTGAGGCTGCTGGGAGAGATTTCCCTTTCTCTTCTTTGTTCGTACAGCTCCCGGGGTTCAGCTTTGGATTTGGACCCACCTCTGCATCTAGGTCGCCTGAGGGCGTCTGTTCCCCGCCCAGACAGAATGGGGTTAAAGGAGCAGCTGCTTCGGGGGCTCTGGCTCACTCAGGCCGGGGGGCGGGAGGGGCACGGATGCAGGAGGAGCCTGTGGCGGCAGAGGCCGGCGTGACGTTGCAGCAGCCTGAGGCGCGCTGTGCGTTCTCCTGGCGAAGTTGTCCCTGGATCACGGGACCCTGGTATTGGTGGGCTACACAGGCTTCCGGGAGGGGCGGTGTGGATAGTGACCTGTGCTCGCACACAGGCTTCTTGGTGGCGGTAGCAGCAGCCTTAGCGTCTCCTGCCCGTCTCTGGGGTCCGCGCTGATAACTGCGGCTCGCGCTCGTCTCTGGGGTCCGTGCTGTTAGCCGCGGCTCGCGCCCGCCTCTGGGGTCCACGCTGATAGCCGCGGCTCACGCCCGTCTCTGGAGTTCGTTTAGGCGGCGCTCTGAATCCCCTCTCCTTGTGCACCGCGAAACAAAGAGGCAAGAAAAAGTTTCTTGCCTCTTCGGCAGCTGCAGACTTTTTCCCGGACTCCCTCCCAGGTAGCACCGAAGCCCGAGCCTCAGCTCCCAGCCCCCGCCCGCCCCGGCGGGTGAGCAGACAAGCCTCTCGGGCTGGTGAGCACTGCCCGGCACCGATCCTCCGTGCGGGAATCTCTCCGCTTTGCCCTCTGCAGCCCTGTGGCTGCAACTCTCCTCCGTGTCTCCGAAGCTTCCCCCCTCTGCCACCCACAGTCTCTGCCCACGAAGGGGCTTCCTAGTGTGTGGAAACCTTTCCTCCTCCACAGCTCCCTCCCACTGGTGCAGGTCCCATCCCTATTCTTTTGTCTCTGTTATTTCTTTTTTCTTTTGCCCTACCCAAGTATGTGGGGAGTTTCTTGCCTTTTGGGAGGTCTGACGTCTTCTGCCAGCGTTCAGTGTGTGTTCTGTAGGAGCAGTTCCACGTGTAGATGTATTTCTACTGTATCTGTGGGAAGGAAGGTGATCTCCACGTCTTACTCTTCCGCCATCTTGCCCCTCCCTCTGTATTTCATTCTTAAACATCCCCAAGTCTGTGCTGTGGGAGGTAGGTACCCGATGGGCACCTGCCCAGCTTCTCAAAATACCACGGCATTTCCTTTTCCACGTCCTCGGCGTTCGTCACCGCTTTGCAAAGATGCACTGTCCTCGACAGGCGTGCAGAGCTGTCCAGTATTGGAGCGGAGCCGCCTGAGCTGCCATTTCACGTGGTGGCGTTTGGCTGTGTGTCTCCCTAATGCAGGACGTTCTGCGGGGCTCCCGTGAGTTTGCCTCAGTGCACAGTAGCTTGCCGCCGTCGGAATTGCTGATTGCACTGTTTGGGTGCTTGGGAGTCTGCAGCATCAGCTGTTGGGGACGAGCAGCAGCCAGCATCGCCCAGGTGGTTCATGTCCTACAGGGCGTGGCTATGCGCCAGGTAACCATCAGTGCAGTTACCTCGATAAAGCAAGTCTCTCAAGTAGTAGAATCTTTATAATACTTGTGGCGAGATGAGAAATGATCAGGAAAATCTTCTGAACCACAGAGAGTTATATGGGCTAGTTCGTGCAAAAGCACACATTTTTCTTTCACTAGAATAAAAGTGTCTCAAATTTCCTGACTCTTTTCTGTGATGGCCCGTGAGTACATTACTTGGTCCTTCAGAGGAAAGGTGATACCTAACAAAGAGCAGGAAACGAACTCACCTTCAATGGGTGTTTTAAAACCCCTTTGTTAAAGATAGAAAAGTACACCTTCTGATTAGTCTTTATGAGCAAGTGTTTGATGTTGGGGAAGATGGGAATTTATCAGCTGAATTTCAGCAAAGACCTTTCCATAATAAGAAGAAATTCTAAAAAAATTGTCATAGGGTGATTTAATAAGTGCAGCTGATGACACAGCTCTTGGATCAGTGTAACTTTGTGAGGTGTCTTTTTCACCTGTTAACAGCCATTAAACAAGTATCAAAACAAATCATTTAGAATCAGTTTTGTTCCCAAATGTAAAACAAAAGATTTACTACATAATACAGTATTTTCAGTCTCATTGCTTTCACTAATGAGAGCCAGAAAGATTTTTGTCTCTTTAGTAAAATATTTAAAAATATTTTTTCTTTTGTTTTATCTTCTTAAAATTTTTTGTTTTTATATATTTTATAATGTGTACAATATAATGGCGCATAGTGCATCTATATATATATTTAAAATAAATAGAAGGATTATGAAGGTTTACTCTTAAACGTGTGGGGACCACCACTCTAGAGCAGACTTTTTGGGAGTCCCTTAAGCCAGAGACCAGTGGTTCTCAAACTCTGCCTTGTTGGGACCCCAGGTGTTCCCGGGAAGTCTCTGCCGGGAGTTGTGGAGAGTGTGGACCAGTGCCCTGGTGGGTGGTCTCTGCTGGTCCCTGTTTGCACTAGCGCAGCTCTGCTATTAGCTTTAAAGTTTTTTTTTTTTTTTGTATCGGTGTTACATATAATATTTTCATTTAAAAAGTCTGCTGTATGTGTGTTTCACTCGAAGTTTGGAGACCCCTGTTTCAGATGCTTGGTGGTGCTTGATTATTATAGCAGCATGCACTGGGGAGTTTTCCCTGGGTTATAGATCCCACTGAGCTCTGCTCAAACCAAGCAGAGAGCTTCAAAGCCTTTTATGAAAGTGAACTTCAAAGTTCTTTACCTGCCTCCTCTCTTTCCAAACTGGCTGAGGTTTTCCCCCACCTAATGGTTGAAATTCTGCCTCTTTCATGAAACCTTCTCCAGTGATTGGAAGAGGTGAAATAGATCCCAGACTCAGATTCCCTGACCGCCCCTCCCCTCCCCCGCCCCATCGCGCACACAATCAGCCCTTGAGTGCTTTGTCTGCACACAGAAGGCTAGTTCAGTGTTTGATTGTGTGTGTGTGTGTGTGTGTGTGTGTGTCTGTTAGTGTGTGCACCCAGGCCGCCTTGTCTCCTGTAGCCATGGGGCTCTGGGTCTGAGACCCTCTTTGTGTCTCTACTGACCCTGTCGTGGCTCTGACACACTGAACAAGTTCGTGGGACGAGGTGCACAGTGTTACCTCCTGCATGCTGCTGGTTTCCATGCTGACATCATAGATGATCCAGTTAGGTTCTAGAAGCTTTGTGCTGGGACCTCGTTAGCCTGTTCCTCCACGGTCACTTTTTGGGCTAAATGCTATATAGTTTCTATAAAAGGTTGACATAAAGAAACAACTATGAAAAGAACCTGCTTCCATTGCCCTGAAATCTTCTACTGAAGAATAATTATTATGCATCAATATTGCTTAATTTCCCCCATATAAGGAGCCACTAAGGAGAGATTTTTAAAATATTTATTTTTAGGGGGAAAAAATGCCTCACCGGGAGAACTGTAAGCGTCTTCCTTTTAATAACAGTTCTGACATTTATCACATTTCCCTTTCTGCTTTTGTTGCCAGAAAGCTCAGAGCTGGTTCCCACGATCAGCGAGAGCAGCTGTGTTAGTTTCCATGGGATGAAGGGACCCGGAGACCTGGGGGCAGAGGTGCTGCGTAGCATGCACAGTGGGGGGGGGGGCGGGGTGGTGCTCTGATGGGCACACCTGTCCTGTTACAGCACCCTACTCGCAGGTTAGCATGAACCATCCCTAGCTTCATTAGCTTTGTCTGTAAAATGGGGTAAGTAATCTGCCCGTGTGTGTGTGTGTGTGTGTGTGTGTGTGTGTGTGTGTCGCTGGTGGATGGTAGAGTGGGGGGTTTGAACTTGATTTCTCCCTGCAAGAAGCTGCATTTCCTTTGCTGCAGGTGCCCCACTGAGCACACTAATTTCCTCCTCCCTTCCCCGGCCCTCATTTTCTCATTCATGAAACTTTTTGCATATTTGCACTTTTTAAAGACCTCTTTAAATCCCTCTTAGAAAAAGTTGGGGTAAAGTTAAATAAAGGACTTTATCATCGAAGGTGCCACTTAGCACAGAAGGGCAGCGGTGGAGGAGGAGGGAGACCTTCATAGGACCTTTGAGAGTAGAGTTCCAAGTCCGGGATGGGCTTTAAGAAAACCGTCCGAATAGAACGGATTTTTCAGATAGGCCCTTGAAAACAGTGCCAAGTGCCAATGACTTTTTACTATCGCTAAACACACCTGGAAGATTCTACTGGTCAAGCCCAAAAGGATAATTTTGCTTTAAAGAGTTTTCAAACGTTGGTATGAAGTGTGAATGAATTTTTCTCTCAAAAGAGCTTGTTGATAGTGAAAATATTTTTCTTGAGACCAGTTGTATAAATTTTTACTCAAGTAAATCACAAACTGCATTTTTTTGCTTATCAAAAGAGGTAGCCTGCAGACAGACATGATCTTGTATATAGAGAATCCTAAGGAATCCACAGGAAACTATTAGAGCTAATAAATGAATTCAGCAAGGTTATAGGATACAAGATGAATGTACAAAAATCAGTTGTATTTCTATATAATAGCATTGAACAATCCAGAATGAAATTAAGAAAACAATTCCACTTATAAAGCACCAAAATGAAATACTTAGGAATAAATTTAACAGAAGAAATGTAAGACATGTGCACTGCAAACTACAAAACATTGTTCAAACAAGTTAAAAATGACCTAAATAAATGTGAAGACATCCTGTGTTTATGGATTAGAAGACTTAATATTGTTAAGATAACAGTATTCCCCAAATTGATCTACAGATCAACTCAATCCCCATCAAAATTCTAGCTGGCTTTTCTGTAGGAATTGATGAGTTGATCCTAAAATTCATATGGAAATATGAGAGACTCAGGATAGCCAAAGCAGTCTTAAAGAAGAAGAGCGAAGTTGGAGGAGTCATGCTTCCAGATTTCAAAACTTAACTGCAAAGCTACAGCAATCAAGACTATGTGGTACTGGCATAAGAATAGACATACAGATCAATGGAGTAGAATTGGAAATTCAGAAATAAACCCTTGCATTTATGGTTAACCAATTTTGACAAGAGTGCCAAAACAATTCAATGAGGACAAATAGTCTTTTCAACACATGTTCTTGGGACAACTAAATATCCATCCACGTGCAAAAGAATGAAGTCACACCCCTACCTCACACCACATACAAAAATTAACTCTAAATAGAGCAGAGACCTAAATGTAAGAGTTAAAACTTTGATAGGAAAACATAGGGGTAAATCTTTGTGACATTGGATTAGTCAGTGGTTTCTTAGATATGACATGAAAAGTCTGAACAACAAGAGAAAACATGGGTAAATTGGATTTCATCAAAATCAAAGACTTTTGTGCATCAAAGGATACTATCAACAAAGTGAAAAGACAACTTACAAGTGAGAGAAAATATTTGCAAATCATATATCTAGAATACATAAAGAACTCTTACCACTCAACACTAAAAAGACAAATAACCCAATTAAAAAGAGGAAAATAATTTGAATAATTTGTCCAAAGAAGATATACAGACGGCCAATAAGCACATATAAAGATGCTCAACATCATTAGTCATCAGATAGATGCAAATCAAAACCACAATGATATACCACTTCACACCCATTAGATGACTGTCATCAAAAAGATGAATGAATGTTGGTGGAAATATTGAAACCCTCATACATTATTGGTGGGAATTTAAAACGATGCAGCCTTGGGAATGTAAATTGGTGGAGCCACTATGGAAAACAGTATGGAGGCTCCTTAAAAAACAAAAAAAGGGTTACTGTATGATCCAGCAGTCCCACTCCTGGGTATGAATCTGGAGAAAACTCTTAATTTGAAAAGATACATACACCCCAGTGTTCATAGCAGCACTATTTAATACAATAGCCAAGACATGGAAGTAACCTAAGTGTCCATTGACAGATAAATGGATAAAGAAGATGGGGTATATATATACAATGGGATATTACTCAGCCGTAAAAAAGAATGAAATAATGCCATTTATAGCAACATGGATGGACCTAGAGATTATCAAAGTGAAGTAAGTCAGACAGGGAAAGACAAATATCATATGATATCACTTATATGTGGAATCTAAAAAATAATACGAATGAACTTATTTACAAAACAGAAACACTCTTGCAGGCATAGAAAACAAACTTATGGTTACCAAAGGGGAAAGGTGGCGAGGGATAAATTAGGGGATTGGGATTAACAGATACACACTACTATATATAAAATAGATAAACAACAAGGACCTACTGTATAGCCCAGGGAACTATATTCAATATCTTGTAATAACCTATAATGGAAAAGAATCTGAAAAAAATGTATATATATATAACTGAATCATTTTGCTCTACACCTGAAATGAACACAACATTGTAAATCAACTATACTTCAATAAAAAAGATGCAGCCCCTCATTTGAGGGAGCAGGTCCTTCCTCAAAAAGGTCAACATAGTTACTATATGACCCAGCAGTTCCACTCCTTGTTATGTTTACCCAAGAGAATTGAAAACATATGTCTAGGGACTTCCCTGGTGGTGCAGTGGTTAAGAATCTGCCTGCCCATGCAGGGGACACGGGTTTGAGCCCTGGTCTGGGAAGATCCCACATGCCACGGAGCAGCTAAGCCCGTGCGCCACAACTACTGAGCCTGCGTGCCACAACGACTGGAGCCCATGCGCCACAAGTACTGAAACCCGCACGCCTAGAGCCCGTGCTCCACAACAAGAGAAGCTACCGCATTGAGAAGCCCGCGCACTGCAACAAAGAGTAGCCCCCGCTCGACACAATTAGAGAAAGCCCGAGTGCAGCAACAAAGACCCAGTGCAGCCAAAAATAAATAAATAAATAAATAAATTTATATTAAAAAAAAGAAAACATACGTCTATAAAAAATGTGTTCACGGGGACTTCCCCGGTGGCGCATTGATTAAGAATCCACCTGCCAATGCAGGGGACATGGGTTCAAGCCCTGGTCTGGGAAGATTCCCGCATGCCATGGAGCAACTAAGCCCGTGTGCCACAACTACTGAAGCCTGCGGGCCTAGAGCCCTTGCTCTGCAACATGAGAAGCCCGTGTACCACAACAAAGAGTAGCCCCCTCTCGCCGCAACTAGAGGAAGCCCGCACGCAGCAACGAAGACCCAACGCAGCCAAAAATAAATACATAAATAAAAATGTGTGCATGGATGTTCATAGCAGCATCATTCATAATAGCCAAAAGGCAGAAACAGCTCAAATTTTCATCAGTGATGAACTGATAAACAAAACGTGCTTACGTCTATGTAATGGAATAGTATTCAGCCATAAAAAGTAGTGAGGTACTGACGCATGCTACGATGTGGATAAAGCTAGAAAACATGTTAAGTAAGGAAGTCAGACAGAAAAGGCCACACATTGTATGATTCCATTTATATGAAGTGTCCAGTATAGGTAAATCCGTAGAGACAGAAATTAAATTAGTGGTTGCCAGGGGCAGGGGTCGGGTGGGCCAGGGTGAGGGGAACAGGGTGCGGATAAGGAATGGCTTCTGATGGCTCTGAAGTTTCTTTTTGGATGATGGAAATTTTCTGGAATTAGGTAGTGGTGATGTTTGTACAGCCTTATGAATATACTGAAAACCACCGAATAGTACACATTGTAAAGGTGGATATTATAGTATGTGAAATGTATCTCAATGAAAAAAATAAAAAGAGTGGACGTTAGGCAAACTTGAGCCTGGTGCTGCTGAGGGATGATGCTACACCTGGGAAATGGACCTAGGTTTATTCTTACAGGAACTCCTCCCTAAGGTAGCCTTACAGGCAACGTGCTGAGGTCGTTTTGTCTCAGTTACTGGCACCTGTTGATCCGCAGGTCTGCACAGCCAGAGCCTCCAAAAGGTCCAGGTGTTGTGGAGGGGTGGGGGTGGGGTAGGGAGGATACAGAAGCCCCATCGGGAACTTGTGGAGGATTTTGAGAATCTGGGGAGGCTCTGCCTCCGTCGGGAGCTGCTGTGTCCCGACTTTGTATATCTGGCTCCATGAGATTCCATATCCTTTGCCATTAAAGAAACTGGTGCCATCAGAAAAAAAAAAAAAAAAAAAAGTTAAGTTAGCCTCAATGTGTCTAGACGTCTCTACTCTGTTTAATTAAATTTTCTCCTCGAGAAAGAGCATTCTTTAAGAAGAAGAAATATAAGCAATGGACTGGCATGGTGCCCAAAACCCAGTGGTCAGTCACTAAATGGTTATTATCAATAAAGATTTGACTGTGACCGTTTGCTAATAGAAGTGGAAGAAGCAGATAAGCCCTGGGTTCTCTGGCAGATTGAAGTCAAGTGTGTGGTTGTGATTTTGTGTCTGCTGCCCTTGGGAATGGTACCCTGTTAGTACGTGCTGCCTGAGAGGAATAAATCTTTTTGAAAACTGTTACTGTATATAATGGTCTTTTTTTTTTTTTTTTTTTTTTTGAGGCCCGGAAATTTCTGTGAAATACTTGTTGTTCCAAAAACCAAATGAACAATTTTTAGAAGAATTTCTAGAGCAAAGCCACCATAAGGAAGTTTGTAACTAGAGATTTCTTAAATACTAATCTGGTATTAAAAAAGCAGAAACACTATGAGTGTGTGTTTCTCCCCCATTCCAGTCAAATGTTATTGCCGTAAATGTTTACAGATTTTATATTTTAATGGTTTAATATTGTACTGCCATTTGTTTGCTTGGGGCACCTTAATTTATTTTATTCTTTACTTTCTTAATGATGTTGGCCACCGAAGTGGAAAAAAAAAATCCAAGTGGTTTAGAAAGGAATTTTTGAAATATAGTGGAGAACAGATGTAAATTTTTTTAAAGTAACCCCTCATCCAGTCCCTGAAATAGAATCCTAAAAATATATTTGGCCTACATTCTGGCTTACAGAAGAGTATAACTCTTGTGCCTGCTCTCAGGGACCGTGTAGAACATTAAGATCAGTGTTCTGGAAAGAAAGGCTTCTGTGCACACTCTTTCTGCAGGAGCTTGTTAGGTGTTCGTCTTTCTTTTCTTTTTTTAAGCCCCACGTGGTGATAAAAACGGTGGGTGTGAAGGGAGGATAGAAAATAGTGGTTTTTGTAGGAGGAGGATGAGGTCCTCCTAATGGTATCACATAGAAATTTAATTTGCCAGAAATTAAAATTGAAGGGTAAAATATCTGTTACTAGGGGAGTGGTTAAAAAAATTAAGGTCTATATAGATAGAGAGATACTATGCAATTAAAAAAATACTGGGGTGTACAGATAAGAAAGGAGACAAATATCTGCTCTGTATAGGATGCTACCTTTCGTGTGAAAAAAAAGGAGGATAAGCCTATATGTTCATACCTGTTTGTCTCTGCATAAAAGGCAACTCTGGGTGGACACATAAATATCTAACAAAAAGGGTTATTTCTAGTGAGAGGGTCTAGATGGTAGGAAACCAGATAGGAGGAAACTTATTACTGGATACTTTGTTTTACATACATGTAGGTTCATGTATTACCTATTCACAAAGTTGACTTCACAAACTCAAGGGTGAGAGATGGCAGAAGATGGTGATTAAAAATGCAGATTCCCTGGTGAATCTTGGCTCTGCCCCTTCCCAGTTGTGGAAAACCTTGTTCAGGTCCCCTCTGTGTGCCTGCATGTTCTCATCCATAAAAATTAATTATTGGAAAGCGCTTGCACTAGTATCTGTTGTATAGTAATCTGCTGATATCATTATTAGAAGTCAGAGGATTAATGACTAGTCATCCTCATTTTGCATCTCAGTGTCTAATCTTTGGTCACATTTGTAAAAGTATTAGAAGTACCGGATGCTTTCTTTCATCTCTATAATACCACGTGTTGACTGAAGCAGCTGATAAATGCATGTGGTGTTTCTCTTGGCCTGTGGTTAAGAGCCTGGCCTCTGAAGTAGACAATTGCATTCAGGTCCCCCGAATGCATCAGTTCTCAGCAGCGTGTCCTTTACTCGGTACTGCTGAAAGATATGCAGAGATGCTGGAGTGGAATTGACCAGGTTGCCTTGATGGGGAAGGCTCCATCCTGAAGTCTTTTTTTTTTTTTTTAAACATCTTTATTGGAGTATAATTGCTTTACAATGGTGTGTTACTTTCTGCTTTATAACACAGTGAATCAGTTATACATAAACATATATCCCCATATCTCTTCCCTCTTGCATCTCCCTTCCTCCCACCCTCCCTATCCCACCCCTCTAGGTGGTCACAAAGCACCGAGCTGATCTCCCTGTGCTATGCGGCTGCTTCCCATTAGCTAGCTATTTTACATTTGGTAGTGTATATATGTCCTTGCCACTCTCTCACTTCGTCCCAGCTTACCCTTCCCCCTCCCCATGTCCTCAAGTCCATTCTCTACTAGGTCTGCGTCTTTATTCCCATCTTGCCCCTAGGTTCTTCATGACCATTTTTTTTTTCTTAGATTCCATATATATGTGTTAGCATATGGTATTGGTTTTTCTCTTTCTGACTTACTTTACTCTGTATGACAGATTCTAGGTCCATCCACCTCACTACAAATAACTCAGTTTCGTTTCCTTTTGTGGCTGAGTAATATTCCATTGTATATATGTGCCACATCTTCTTTATCCATTCATCTGTTGATGGACACTTAGGTTGCTTCCATGTCCTGGCTATTGTAAATAGAGCTGCAATGAACATTGTGGTACATGACTCTTTGAATTATGGTTTTCTCAGGGTATATGCCCAGTAGTGGGATTGCTGGGTCGTATGGTAGTTCTATTTTTAGTTTTTTAAGGAACCTACGTACTGTTCTCCATAGTGGCTGTATCAATTTACATTCCCACCAACAGTGCAAGAGGGTTCCCTTTTCTCCACACCCTCTCCAGCATTTATTGTTTGTAGATTTTTTGATGATGGCCATTCTGACTGGTGTGAGTTGATATCTCATTGTAGCTTTGATTTGCATTTCTCTAATGATTAATGATGTTGAGCATTCTTTCATGTGTTTGTTGGCCATCTGTATATCTTCTTTGGAGAAATGTCTATTTAGGTCTTCTGCCCATTTTTGGATTGGGTTGTTTGTTGTTTTCATATTGAGCTACATGAGCTGCTTGTAAATTTTGGAGATTAATCCTTTGTCAGTTGCTTCATTTGCAAATATTTTCTCCCATTCTGAGGGTTGTCTTTTCATCTTGTTTATGGTTTCCTTTGCTGTGCAAAAGCTTTTACGTTTCATTAGGTCCCATTTGTTTATTTTTGTTTTTATTTCCATTTCTGTAGGAGGTGGGTCAAAAAGGATCTTGCTGTGATTTATGTCATAGAATGTTCTGCCTATGTTTTCCTCTAAGAGTTTGATAGTGTCTGGCCTTACATTTAGGTCTTTAATCCATTTTGAGTTTATTTTTGTGTATGGTGTTAGGAAGTGTCCTAATTTCATTCTTTTACCTGTAGCTGTGCAGTTTTCCCAGCACCACTTATTGAAGAGGCTGTCTTTTCTCCACTGTATATTCTTGCCTCCTTTATCAAAGATAAGGTGACCATATGTGTGTGGGTTTATCTCTGGGCTATCTATCCTGTTCCATTGATCTATATTTCTTTTTTGTTTGTGCCAGTACCATACTGTCTTGATTACGGCAGCTTTGTAGTATAGTCTGAAGTCAGGGAGCCTGATTCCTCCAGCTCCGTTTTTCTGCCTCAAGATTGCTTTGGCTATTCGGGGTCTTTTGTGTTTCCATACAAATTGTGAGATTTTTTTGTTCTAGTTCTGTGAAAAATGCCACTGGTAGTTTGATAGGGATTGCATTGAATCTGTAGATTGCTTTGGGTAGTATAGTCATTTTCACAATGTTGATTCTTCCAATCCAAGAATATGGTATAGCTCTCCATCTATTTGTATTATCTTTAATTTCTTTCATCAGTGTCTTATAATTTTCTGCATACAGGTCTTTTGTCTCCTTAGGTAGGTTTATTCCTAGATATTTTATTCTTTTTGTTGCAATGGTAAATAGGAGTGTTTTCTTAATTTCACTTTCAGTTTTTTCATCATTAGTGTATAGGAATGCAAGAGATTTCTCTGCATTAATTTTGTATCCTGCTACTTTACCAAATTCATTGATTAGCTCTAGTAGTTTTCTGGTAGCATCTTTAGGATTCTCTATGTATAGTATCTTGTCATCTGCAAACAGGGACAGCTTTACTTCTTCTTTTCTGATTTGGATTCCTTTTATTTCTTTTTCTTCTGTGATTGCTGTGGCTAAAACTTCCATAACTATGTTGAATAATAGTGGTGAGAGTGGACACCCTTATGTTGTTCCTGATCTTAGTGGAAATGGTTTCAGCTTTTCACCATTGAGGATGATGTTGGCTATGGGTTTGTCATATATGGCCTTTATTATGTTGAGGTAAGTTCCCTCTATGCCTACTTTCTGGAGGGTTTTTTGTCATAAATTGGTGTTGAATTTTGTTGAAAGCTTTTTCTGCATCTATTGAGATGATCATATGGTTTTTCTACTTCAATTTGTTAATATGGTGTATCACATTGATTGATCTGCGTATATTGAGGAATCCTTGCATTCCTGGGATAAACCCCAGTTGATCATGGTGTATGATCCTTTTAATGTGCTGTTGGATTCTGTTTGCTAGTATTTTGTTGAGGATTTTCGCATCTATGTTCATCAGTGATATTGGCCTGTAGCTTTCTTTTTTTGTGATATCTTTGTCTGGTTTTGGTATCAGAGTGGTGGTGGCCTCACAGAATGAGTTTGGGAGTGCTCCTCCCTCTGCTATATTTTGGAAGAGTTTGAGAAGGATAGGTGTTAGCTCTTCTCTAAATGTTTGATAGAATTTGCCTGTGAAGCCATCTGGTCCTGGACGTTTGTTTGTTGGAAGGTTTTTAATCAAAGTTTCAATTTCAGTGCTTGTGATTGGTCTGTTTATATTTTCTATTTCTTCCTGGTTCAGTCCCGGAAGGTTGTACTTTTCTAAGAATTTGTTTCTTCCAGCTTGTCCATCTTATTGACATATAGTTGCTTGTAGTAATCTCTCATGACCCTTTGTATTTCTACAGGGTCCGTTGTTACTTCTCCTTTTTCATTTCTAATTCTATTGATTTGAGTCTTCTCCCTTTTTTTCTTGATGAGTCTGGCTAATGGTTTATCAATTTTGTTTATCTTCTCAAAGAACCAGCTTTTAGTTTTATTGATCTTTGCTATTGTTTCCTTCATTTCTTTTTCATTTATTTCTGATCTGATCTTTATGATTTCTTTCCTTCTGCTAACTTTGGGGTTTTTTTAATCTTCTTTCTGTAATTGCTTTAGGTGTAAGGTTAGGTTGTTTATTTGAGATGTTTCTTGTTTCCTAAGGTAGGATTGTAGTGCTATAAACTTCCCTCTTAGCACTGCTTTTGCTGCATCCCATAGGTTTTGGGTCGTCGTGTTTTCATTGTCATTCATTTGTAGGTTTTTTTTTATTTCCGCTTTGATTTCTTCAGTGATCTCTTGGTTATTAAGTAGTGTATTGTTTAGCCTCCATGTGTTTATATTTTTAACAGATTTTTTCCTGTAATTGATATCTAGTCTCATAGTGTTGTGGTTGGAAAAGATACTTGATACGATTTCAATTTTCTTAAATTTACCAAGGCTTGATGTGTGACCCAAGATATGATCTATCCTGGAGAATGTTCCATGAGCCCTTGAGAAGAAAGTGTATTCTGTTGTTTTTCGATGGAATGTCCTATAAATATCAATTAAGACCATCTTGTTTAATGTATCATTTAAAGCTTGTGTTTCCTTATTTATTTTCATTTTGGTTGATCTGTCCATTGGTGAAAGTAGGGTGTTAAAGTCCCCTACTATTATTGTGTTACTGTCGATTTCCCCTTTTATGGCTGTTAGTATTTGCCTTATGTATTGAGGCACTCCTATGTTGGGTGCATAAATATTTACAATTCTTATATCTTCTTCTTGGATTGATCCCTTGATCATTATGTAGTGTCCTTCTTTGTCTGTTGTATAGTCTTTGTTTTAAAGTCTATTTTGCCTGATATGAGAATTGCTACTGCAGCTTTCTTTTGATTTCCATTTGCATGGAATATCTTTTTCCATCCCCCCACTTTCAGTCTGTACGTATTTTTCGGTCTGAAGTGGGTCTCTTGTAGACAGCATATATATGGGTCTTGTTTTTGTATCCATTCATCCAGTCTATGTCTTTTGGTTGGAGCATTTAATCCATTTACATTCAAGGTAATTATCGATATGTATATTCCTATTACCATTTTCTTAATTGTTTTGGGTTTGTTATTGTAGGTCTTTTCCTTCTCTTGTGTTTCCTGCCTAGAGAAGTTCCTTTAGGATTTGTTGTAAAGCTCGTTTGGTGGTGCTGAATTCTTTTAGCTCTTGCTTGTCTGTAAAGGTTTTAATGTCTCTGTCAAATCTGAATGAGGTCCTGCTGGGTAGAGTAATCTTGGTTGTAGGTTTTTCCCCTTCATCACTTTAAATATGTCCTGCTACTCCCTTCTGGCTTGGAGAGTGTCTGCTGAAAGATCAGCTGTTAACATTATGGGGATTTCCTTGTATGTTATTTGTTGTTTTTCCCTTGCTGCGTTTAATATTTTTTCTTTGTAATTAATTTTTGATAGTTTGATTAATATGTGTCTTGGCGTGATTCTCCTTGGATTTATCCTGTATGGGACTCTCTGTGCTTCCTGGACTTGATTATCTATTTCCTTTCCCATATTAGGGAAGTTTTCAACTATAATCTCTTCAAATATTTTCTCAGTCCCTTTCTTTTTCTCTTCTTCTTCTGGGACCCCTGTAATTTGAATATTGATGAGTTTAATGTTGTCCCAGAGGTCTCTGAGACTGTCCTCAATTCTTTTCATTTTTTTTTCTTTATTCTGCTCTGCAGTAGTTATTTCCACTATTTTATCTTCCAGGTCACTTATCCATTCTTCTGGCTCAGTTATTCTGCTATTGATCCCTTCTACAGAATTTTTAATTTCATTTATTGTGTTGTTCATCACTGTTTGTTTGCTGTTTAGTTCTTCTAGGTCCTTTTTAATCGTTTCTTGTATTTTCTCCATTCTATTTCCAAGATTTTGGATCCTCTTTACTATCATTACTCTGAATTCTTTTTCAGGTAGACTGCCTATTTCCTCTTCATTTGTTTGGTCTGGTGGGTTTTTGCCTTGCTCCTTCATCTGCTGTGTTTCTCTGTCTTCTCATTTTGCTTAACTTACTGTGTTTGGGGTCTCCTTTCACAGGCTGCAGGTTCGTAGTTCCTGTTGTTTTTGGTGTCTGCCCCCAGTGGCTAAGGTTGGTTCAGTGGGTTGTGTAGGCTTCCTGGTGGAGGGGACTAGTGCCTGTGTTCTGGTGGATGAGGCTGGATCGTGTCTTTCTGGTGGGCACGTCCACGTCTGGTGGTGTGTTTTGGGATGTCTGTGGCCTTATTATGATTTTAGGCAGCCTCTCTGCTAATGGGTGGGGTTGTGTTCCTGTCTTGCTAGTTGTTTGTCATAGGGTGTCCAGCACTGGAGCTTGCTGGTCATTGAGTGGAGCTGGGTCTTGGCGTTGCGATGGAGATCTCTGGGAGATTTTCACTGTTTGATATTACATGGAGCTGGGATGTCTCTTGTGGGCCAATGTCCTGAACTTGGCTCTCCCACCACAGAGCCACAGCCCTGACGCCTGGCTGGAGCACCAAGAGCCTGTCATCCACACGGTAGTTACAGGTATATTGCCTGTCTCAAAAAAATATTTTCTGGAAGAACATCTTCATTAGAAAGTCTTCTAGTCATGCACTTAAGTCACTTTTTAAAATTCCATAAGACATCTTCTTAGTAGAATAGGCAATTATCCATTTTTTACGTGCTATGTATTACAATGGGAGTTCCATCTCTATATTCCTTACACTGTCGGAGGCCTGAGCAGTGGAAGCTGTGGACCCGTCTTCAGGGCCAGCTGAGGGCTCCAGTCTCAGAAGGGAAGTGCTGAAAGGGCACAGATGGCACCTGGCACCTTCAGACCAGTCCCAACCTCAGGTTAGGTAGCGGTAAACTCAGGAGCTGTAGCAGAACCTTCTTGGCGGCAGCCAGCTCTTCCTTCACGACCTCCCCAGCGTCTTCCCATCCTGAAGTCTTGATTGAAGATGCCGTATTTGGAAAAGCCAGGAGGGGAGATCATTCGTCCATTCATTTTGGTCTTAATGTCTCTGGTCTAAACCTGCATTCAAGCAGACCCTGTTTTATGTCAGTTCTTCCTAGAACGGCCTAGGAGAACCACGTTCTGGAGGGGCTGGTAGGATTCTGTGTTTGGTCCAGGACTGTCCAGGGCAAGCTACTGACGAGAACCAAACCGATGGTTTCATTCGAGAATCAGTTAATGACCGAACTGAGAACGACCAGCCCAGGTTACACTCCGAGGTTTGGGCTTACGTGGGAGGTGGGCGTCTGTAGTCAAACCACTGTCTTTGCTTTTTATTCATTGTTGTCCCTCGAGTCACCAATTATGGATGATGTATCCTCAAAAATTGGCCAGTGCCAGCCGCTCCCCATCTGTAGGCCTGTCCTTGGAGGAGGTTTTGGGCAGAGAGGATGACTCCTGTGGTTGATAGCATCTTATAGCAATCTTTTCAGAGACCCTGACTTGGGGCACACATATTTGTGAGGCCCCTGATTGTGCTTGGGCACAAGGCTATCTCAAGGAACCAAGGTACCAAACTGGCTCTGTTAACTTGAAGGGAATATATATCATGCCTTATTTGCTGCAATAGATATGATTGTATTCATTTTAGGGGAATTGAGGCGCTGTGGTGAAGCACTTCAGCCAAGCAAATCCAAGTAGTTGTGAGGGATGGCCCTCGTTCCTCTCAGACTCTTTTTAGATAACCTTTCATCAGTGGGTCCCTAGAGTCTGATTATAATATCCCAGTTTCTTCAGTTTAAATAGTTTAAGATAACGGGGAAGCATCACCCCAGAAAGGATATTATTTTATACACTTTATTTTAAATTAATTTTTGAGTTTTGAAAGGTTACAAAAATAGGATATTTTTTGTTGTCGCTGTAACTAACACCCATGCATCCACATTTCCCTACTATCCCAAAACGATAGAAACTAAGAGGTTTTATAGTCAGAACCTTCTTACATAACAGGGTGTTATATTTGGGTGTTAGCACGATAGGTGATGTTGTTATTATAAGTTCTGTATATTCACAAGCCTGTTGGTGTTTTTGCAGCATTTTTGCTCAAGAATGATTTGCTTTCAGTAACTGTGGCCTGTGCCTTTCCCCCTTAAGACAAAATTTAGAGATAATTTCAAAATGTGTTATCATATTTTTAAAGTGACATAAATCTACAAAAACCCCAATGTCCTTGGTGTGGTTGAGGAGGTAAGATTTCTGTATTTGCCCTAAATTGACAGGTGTTTTTATTTTATTTTTAATATTTATTTATTTATTTATTCGGCTGCACCGGGTCCTAGTTGTGGCACATGGGATCAGCATGCGGGATCTTTGTTGTGGTGTGTGGGATCTTTAGTTGCAGCATGCGAACTCTTAGTTGCGGCATGTGGGATCTAGTTTCCTGACCAGGGATCGAACCCGGGCCCCCTGCATTGGGAGCGCGGAGTCTTAGCCACCGGACCACCAGGGAAGTCCCTGACAGGTGTTTTTAAAATGTAAAGTATAGAGAGTTCCAGAGAATGGCGTTCCCCAGGGCGAGGGCAGAGTCTTGGCTTTCACCAGATTTGAATTGTGGCTTTGCCGCTGTCTGATGGACCTCACTTTCCTAATGGTGTCGTCCCAGTGGTATTGACAATGTGCTGGTTGTTCCTGGTCTGGAGATGACACAGGTAAGGTGCCCCACCCAGCATCTCCTGCCCCAGGTGGTGTCCCAGGTGGCGGGCGGGTCCCAGCTCTGTTCTGTTTCAGGCAGGAGGCCTCAGACCAGGGCTGCAGACCTTGGTGCAACACTCAGTAGCAGGGCCTGGGTGACACTGCTTCTTTGCAAGTTGCTTTTGATGATGCCCAGGGAGTAAAGATTTTGAAGCAAAGAAGGACTTTTTCCCTTCTTTCATTAGTGGATGTCTTTAGTGGGTCAAAAGAGGCATGAAAGTAATGAACATTAAGTAGATAAAATGACAATTCTATCAGTGGTTTTTAAAATAGAAATGTGAAAACAGCCAAATGATGATCACCTTCCCCATAAAACTGGCTAGCGGTTCCAGGAACATTTAAAATTGAAAACAAAGCCCTTCGTTTTTACGTTTTTACTTTTACAGTGAGTTAATGTCAGTCTCCCCCTTATCTACAGGTTGCTTTTGGGGGCAGATACTGCACCCTCTCCCTCCCATGTTCTATTTCTTCTACGTAAAGGCTTGGCCCAGAGGCAGTAGAACTGGGTAGCTGCGACTCCCACCTGGGTGCATTTTGGGGAAAGACTAATTGATATTAAATTCACAATTACTTATTAGCAGAGATATTGACTTTTTTTTTTTAAAAGTATGTTATAAAGAGTTGTATTTGTTTGCTCTTGCTTTAATTGCGAAAACCGTTACTCAGTTTCTAAATTTCTAAAATTAGTTTTAGTTCTCTAAAATTGGAGGAGGAGATACCTATCTCTGCAGTTCCTGGTATAGTTCAAATACACTTTCAAGCCCATGGGCTTTACGTGTGTATTGTATTGTTCCTGAAAATCAAATTTACATTTTCTGGTATTATGAAACCGGCTTTGTCAGTGCCCGCGATTCTGGCTTTGATGTTGGAAGGAGTACAGAGGATTAAGGCAGATGAGAGAGTTGGGATGATGTCTGACTCCCCGTGTTCTGTGCGCTCACGCGTCAATGCCCTCCACATCTGGTCGTTACTCTGGTGACATTAGCAAAAGCTGGAGTTCTCTATTGGTTAGAGCTTAGCACAGTGCCTGCTGGAGAAATAGACCAACCGATGATCTACTGAATCAGTACGTCGTGCCAGTGCTGACATACTTGGACGTGTGTGGTGTCTGCTGATTCAGAATTGCCACTGCCACCCAGATCGTCGGCATCTGGGGAGACCATCTGTCTCCTTGCACCCTGTTCCTAATAGGCATGGATTACAGCCGAGAGGCAGGAGAAGCTGCTGAAAGGAGTGCCATTCGGGGTTTATTAAGAATAAAAGCAACATTACCACAGCCGCTGCTTATTGAATCAGTCTCGCGTCGTGGGCACCGCTTGGAGTGTGTTATTACTTGAGTCCTCCTGCATCTCAGTGCTCCCTCGCCCTGTAAACTTGTGGTCTTAAGTAGAGCACATGGACTTTCTGGACCGACAGGCCCACTGCTTTCAGACGGGCATGGTTTCTCACTGATGTTTGTAAGAAGAGCTCCGTGAGATTAAAGGCTTTCCTGTTTTTATGGCAACAGCACATTTTCGACATTCTAAAGCCTAGAAGCACATATTCGGCTGCTATCTTGGTTCTGGGAGTGGTTGTCTTTCAAGGGCTAGAGAGTTATTTTCACATATCAACTGTGCAACGTATATGCATGAGGGTGCCTTACTGTGATGACACTGCTCTTTTTATTTTAATATTAAAACTTGGGAAGTGGAGATGATGTTGTTTTCAGTGGGGGTGGGGGTGGTCATAGATGTTTTCCCCTGGGAAGTGACGTGCAAGGTCTTATTAAAAGTTGCTCCATGGGCTTCCCTGGTGGCGCAGTGGTTGAGAATCCGCCTGCCAATGCAGGGGACATGGGTTCGAGCCCTGGTCTGGGAGGATCCCACATGCCACGGAGCAACTAGGCCCGTGAGCCACAGCTACTGAGCCTGCGCGTCTGGAGCCTGTGCTCCGCAACAAGAGAGGCCGCGATAGTGAGAGGCCCGCGCATTGCGATGAAGAGTGGCCCCCACTTGCCGCAACTAGAGAAAGCCCTCGCACAGAAACGAAGACCCAACACGCCAAAAAATAAATTAAAAAAAATAAAAAAATAAAAAGAACCCTCCCCCCAAAAAACTAGTCTATAAAAAAAATAAAATAAAGAGTTGCTCCTTGTGGGGTGTGTACTTTGGTGGGGTGGAGTAGGAAGAATCTCAGGAACTTTCCTTATACTTTTTCCTTCTGTTCATTTCTAGTCTTTATAACCTGGCTTCACTGGAACTGAGAGAGAATCTTCTTACGTATCTCCCTGAGTGAGTCTCTGGGGAAAAGGAGAGGGGGGTTATGTACTGAATGAACTTCTTGAAGCATTAAAAAAAAAAAAAAAAAAAAGTACTACAGTATCTTGTCAAAAAGAAATTCTGTGTCTTTTGGAAAATTTGAGAGATGCCAGCCTTCTCTCAATAGTCCTTCCTGTGCAATAATTATGACCATAAAATCCAGATGAATCTTATTTTGGGGAACTAGTCCAAGTGAGGAATGCCATATTGCTCAGCATTTCTAAGTCCTAAGCGCTCCCTCCCTTTGTTTTTTGTTTTTTTTTAATAGCTCTCTAACCCAGCTACGGAGACTAGAAGAACTTGATTTAGGAAACAATGAAATATATAATTTGGTAAGTCTGTACTGAAGAGAGATTTGAATTTCACCTTGTACCTTAGTCACGATCACAAAATATTTTGGGGGAGATCTGTAGGGATGCTTGTAAGCCAGTGTTTCCACGGATACAGCTTGGCAGCATTAGAGAATGTGCTTCAGTTCACACAGGTTAAGAGTTATGATTCAGGGGTGGAGGGTCACGGCTAGAGATGATGGGCATCAGTGGAAACAGCTGGCATTCTTGGGGAGCATTGGGGATGCTTTTAGGAAGGGGGGGCTGATATTGGAGAAGTACCAACAAATGACCTCTACAGTACCCCATTACTAACTGTTGAATTAGGGTTCTTTCTTAATGGAAGGCTGGAAATTGGAGCTTTGTTACCATAACATTGCTTTTTGTTTTAGCCAGAATCGATTGGCGCTCTCTTACATCTAAAGGATCTCTGGTTGGATGGAAATCAACTGTCAGAATTACCTCAGGTGAGTGGTAATTTCACACTGTCTCCCCCAAAATGTAAAACCACCACCACCTTCATGTGCTTCCTGCCTCTACATGAGATTTTCTGTAGGAGGGATCTTGAAAACCAAAACATCGGTTGAAAAAGCAGATTTGGAAAAATATATTGAGCATTCATTGTGCTGCATTGCTGTAGAAAAACTGAAAGCCTCAACCCACCGTTTCTAAAGATAGTAAATATATCCTTTAGTTTGTGAAGTCTGCATTTTATTTCATCCTTGCTTTATGCTTGGCTTGCCTGCTTGAAGCCCAGCAAATTTGGAAGTTACCGGGATGCCGGATTGTGATGGTAGAAGTTTCTGCCACTGTTTGTGATGTGCCTAGTGCTTTGGGATAGGTTGACCCCATTTTGCCCTGTAATAGTTGATGTAAAAGCAATGCAAAAAGCTTTTATTTCATATTTTTTCCAAGTGTTGCTATGGTTTAGCTGGAATGTCACACGCTGTTCATGTTTTTCCTGCTGTTACCATGTGTGAGAACCATGTTCGGAATGAAATGGAGTCTCGTGTGGGCTTCTGAGTACGTCGTGGTCACCTTGTGGGTCCCAGCAAGCAGGACCCGCTTTCTGGCCAGTTGAAAGAGAAACTTGAACTAACAAACCACAACACACGGGCATTTTCCCCTTACTTCATTTTTCTCCAACTATTACTGAATTTTACTCTTTGGTATCTCTTACAGCCAGGGTTTAAAGTCAGAATATATTTCATGATGGTCTAGGTGTGTGTATTTTACTGTAATTCAGAAGCTGTCTGCTGGGCTGTGTGAACCTGCCGTGATGGGACCGTGCACTTCGGGTGGGGAATGTGTATCGGTGCAGGGAAGCCTAACACTAGAAAAAAGCACTTAAGTAAAATTCTAATTGTTGTAGTTAATAGTGCTGGAATTACCATTGACATCACCCACGACTAATGCAACTAAGGAACTAATCTGAGTCTATTTCTGAGGTCTTGGCTGCATTTGGGAAAAGGATAGGACAGAACAGTAACTGATATGGGCAAAGGTTTGATTAACACTTAGATTTCTCTAGGAAATTATGAGAAATCTTGATTGAGAGGATTGTAGTTACTTAAGAGTCAAAGGATGAGGGGAAGATGCCAGGAAGTTATTAAGAAAGTAATAAAATATCAGCTATATAGGATGGATAAACAAGATCCTACTGTATAGCACAGGGAACTGTATTCAATACCCTGTGATAAACCAGAATGGAAAAGAATATGAAAAAGAATATATATATATATATATATATATATATATATATATATATACACATATATATGTATAACTGTCACTTTGCCGTACAGCAGAAATTAACACAACATTGTAAATCAACTATACTTTAATAAAATTGAAAATATCAGCTATTAGACATGCAGGGGGAGAGTATATGTGTGGACAGATGTACATAAACAATTATGTGCAAAATGCCATGTCCCAAACACAAAGAAATTAACACGCCACTGGTCATGTTATTAATGGTTATTTCAACATCTCGTTTGCCCACTTGTATAACCTTCTATTAAGCCAGGACTAAACACATCAGACAGTCCCAGATAATCAGAATTATTTTCCTGTCTTCACAGATGACAGAAAGAAAAGGAGACAAAGCCATTGTTAAAAGGAATGAATGAAAAAGTAGAAGAACCTCAGGGGCCTGGCATGAAATTAGTAGAAATGTAGTCTGATTTCCTACAGGCAGGAAATGCAGGGGTAGGGCTCACAGGATGTATATTAGGTGGGAGATAAACTTGGAAGAATCGATCAGACCCAGTTCAATGCCGGTTGAGGAGTTTGTGCTTGTGTAGCCATCAGGGAGCCACTGGAGTTAGAGGAGGGGTCTGATTCCGTGACTGGAGCTACGTTTCCAGGAGGGAAAGATGGAGGCATGGTTTGTGAACAGACGTGGGCAGAGGATGCCCAGACCAGTCCGGTGGGAGGGTACTGTGAGTGGGAACGTAACAGACTGGCAATGGCACGGAACAGTGGAGGCGGTTATCAGAGAGAAACTATGCCCTTGGAGAGCGGAAGGGTACGATCTCTCTTGAATGGAATGTGAGACTCATAGAGGCACCTCCCTCACTCCTGGGTTGGCTCTTCCGCTTCAAAGCAGTCTGCCTTTCTTGTCTCGGGTGTCAACGTTGTCGGCGGGTCTGTGTGCTCCGGTTTGGCTGGGGAGCAGACACACCGATGTCGTAACAAGCGCTGTCTGTCACGGGAGACAGAAAGTGGACGGTTTCCTTCCAGGACATCTCAGGCTCACTCTCAAGTGCCAGCTGCCTTCTGAGTGATTGATTCCAAACTTGGAGAACTGGATTCTAGCCTCCTTTTTTTTTTTCTCCCCTAATTTGTGGGACCTTAAAATGACTCATCTTCTCTTGGTGCCAACCTCCTCATCTTATTAAGGGAGTGATTCCTCACCTGCGTGACGTCGGAGGGCTTGGCGTCTGTCCCAGCTCCGTGTGTGTGATTCACACCGCTTTCGGTTTTCATTGGAAGGGGGTCTGGAAACTTACCCCTGCCTTCACACTCACACCGGCGCTAAGGAAACATCCTTAGGACCACTCTGGGATTCGATTTTGAAAAATCGCTGTAACAAATTCCTCCATACCGTGGCAGGTTCAGGCATGACTTTCTTTTCCTGTGTCGTTGATGTAGGAAATAGGAAATCTGAAGAACCTGCTCTGCTTAGATGTCTCTGAAAACAGGTTGGAAAGACTTCCCGAAGAAATCAGTGGCCTGACTTCGTTAACGGATTTAGTCATTTCCCAGAACTTGTTAGAAACACTCCCAGATGGCATTGGTGAGTATTGAAAATAACTAACTACCAAGGTGCTGGCTCTTCTCAGGTGCTGGGGACGTGATTCCTTCAGTCATTTGTTTTTAAAGAAGGAAGGCAAGGAATATTTAATACAATTAAAGTTTCTCCATATGCAAGCGTTTCTGTCGCCCTGGTCTGGTAGCAGTTATACGTGTTGTTACTTTTAAGTGTTGGCCCCTGTCTACTTCCTCCGCATCTTGTTTCCATGATTTCGGTAGGGATTAGCCCAAATCACAGAATGTGTTTCGGACATATGAACAACCGCTAAGACATTTCTAATTGAGCATCGTAAATAGTTTATGCGAAACGACCTTTGACCTTATGGTGCGACCCAGGTAAGGGCTGTTACAGGGAGAGTGGGTGTTGTATGGAGCCTTTTCTGGTCTATCGAGAATCATCTTTTCCTTGAACCATTCTTTGCCATTTCCTTTAAAAAACAGTCTAGACCTTTCCTTTACCATAAAGGAACACAGCCCAGGGTGAGAAAATAAATGCAAACAGAGAAGGTATAAACAGACATAGGCTGTCAGCTCCACCATAGCCAAGCTGCCTAGAAATTGTAAGAAACTATATTTAACTGTGTGGTTGTCATAGGATAGCTGTCTTTGACCTTCATTTAACTTGGATTCAGAACATCAAGGGAGTTTGGGAAAGGTTTTCAGTAGTTGGAGAAGCTGTGTGACAGAGGACCCCTTCCTTTCTGGTGTTTGGTCCAGACGATAATAGCGACCTGGTGGAAATACAGGCTCTGCCTTTTGGTTGAGGCTGGTTGGGAAATTGATGGGGACTTTGACTCCAGGTAGAAACGTTTGCTGAGAATCATATATGGCATCGGAAAGCAGTTGTAGGGACTGGGGATGTTTTGTCGTTGGGAAAAGGGAGAAATAGGAGGCATGAGACGGTTGATGTCAAGCCTTTGAAAGGCTGTCAGGTAGAAGGAGATTTATTCCGTCTTCTAGTTCAAGTGGGTGAAAGGAAAGGGTTGCGAATCTCAATTTGATTCAAGAAAGAGCTTAAAATACATCTGTTATGAATCAGTTTGGGCTGCTTAGTGAAGAAATGAGCCTCCTGTCACTAGAAGTATTCGAGGAAAGGCTGTCGGACCACTTGTCAGTGATGTTGTTGAGGAGACTCTTGGAGTGAGCTCTGTCAGCTGTAGGGTTCCATGCCCCGCAGAGGATATGGGTCTCCTGGCCTGAGGACTGGGGGGGGGGGGGGGACTCCCTGGGGACAGTGTTAGTTGGTACTGATTATGCTACACAAGGAGCCTAGCAATCGGTGAGTTCCCCTGCCTTGCCCCGTGACCGCACGCAAAGCGAGTTCATCCTTTCAGCATCTCCACGTCTCCAGCTTTATGTCTCTTTTATGATAGAGGCTGTTCTCCGATTTTCCTGGGGACAGTGTCATCATGCCGGCCACTCTCTGTGGATAACAAGGACCTCTGCTCTGTAGGCTCAGCCCCTGACGAAGTAGTAGTTGAAAGTGAGAATCTGGTGATGCAGGATCTCCTCCATCCCGCGGGGGCTGAGGAGGCTGCAGTAAACCCCAGTTCCTTTCCCGTGGCCTGAGGGCATTGCCCGTGAGTCCGTTTTCCCCGCCCAGAGTGAAATAGATCAGTCTTAATGTGGCTTTTCAAAGATTACCATATTTTTTTCAAAAATTTATTTATTTTTGGCTGCGTTGGGTCTTCGTTGCTGCGCGCGGGCTTTCTCTAGTTGCGGCGAGCGGGAATTTCTCTTCGTTGTGGTGCGCGGGCTTCTCATTGCGGTGGCTTCTCTTGCTGTGGAGCACAGGCTCTAGGTGCATGGGCTTCAGCAGTTGTGGCGCATGGGCTCAGTAGTTGTGGCTCGCGGACTGTAGAGCGTGGGCTCAGTAGTTGTGGCTCGCGGGCTCTAGAGCACAGGCTCAGTAGTTGTGGCTCACGGGCTTAGTTGCTCCGCGGTATGTGAGATCTTCCTGGACCAGGGCTCAAACCTGTGTCCCCTGCATTGGCAGGCGGATTCTTAATCACTGCGCCACCAGGGAAGCCCAAAGATTACCATCTGACTCTGCATTGATAGAAATACTTCATTGTAGGGATCTTCACTGAGTCATTGTCATTCACAGGTGATAGAATAAACTGCACTGTGCTGTCTTTTGTTTTTAGTGAGGATGATTGTTAGAGTAACGTTAAAGTCTCTCCTCTGTACGTGAGACATTTCTTGTTCTTAAAGATCCATCAAGAGCCTGTTTGTTTTTTCCTGAAATCTTTGGGCTTTGACATATTTTTAGGTAGTGACTTTCCAAAGGATCTGCCGCTAATTGCTGACTGTTTTTGACATTCTGAACAAACGATTTTAACTCTCAACTGTTCGTGGTCGAAGTGAGAATGGTACAGTTTCATAATCTGAAAAGCTGGGTGAGGAAATCAAATGAGCAAGGACAGCCCATAGGAAATACCAGGGGGTGTGATCAGGAAAACAGTGATAACTAATGAGTCTGAATAATGCTTTTACAGGAAAACTAAAGAAACTGTCGATCTTGAAGGTGGATCAGAACAGACTCACCCAGTTGCCCGAGGCGGTTGGGGACTGTGAAGGCCTCACGGAATTGGTTCTTACGGAAAACCGGCTCCTGGTGAGTGTGGTTCCAGGGTCAGAGGGAGACTTACGATGTGGGTTCTGTATCACAAAGGCTCCTTAGGTTCGATTCTACTTATTTGTAATTTGGGTAGACCAGATGGAAATTGCCTTACGTTGTAACTAACAAAGGGAGCTGAGAAGCAAGCATGTGACATAAAGGTGATCCGTTTTGACGTGTCCAGGTCCCCCATCAGAGAGTGTGTCCCCATTGTGATGCTTAGGGTACAGGGACTGAGCTGGACACTAGGGGGCCCAGGGAGGCGGGGGCGGGGTGGCGGGGGGAAACCGGCCCTGTCAGTGGAAGTGCTGATGCCTCCATCAGGGAGTCCGAGGACGGGCCAGAGGGGGAGGGAATGGTGGTTGGCCCGGGAAGCCTTGGGAGCACTGGGGCTGGGGGGATGCTCTTTTGGAGGAGCCAGAGCACGGCTTTGACCTTGACCTCACCCCATCTGAGAAGCTGGGTGAGGCGGTGCAGGTTCCCTGGGCTTGGACCAGGCCTCCGCATCCTCCCGGGGCAGCACCTGCTGGGGCGGGTTCCCAGGGCGACGGCAAACCTCAGCTGCTTCTCGCCTCCTGCTGCTTCCTCTCCGCCCATTGTCCTTCACCTCCCACTCCAGCTGCTCCCCTTTCTCCTCTTGTCGTTGTTTTGTAGCCGCTGTTTTCTTTAGTTTATTTTCCTGCCATTCTCTTTTCTCTATATTTTGTCACTTTAGCTTTTACTCTACTTTCCTTTTTCCTCTTTTCTTCCCTTTTCTCCTTTCTTTATAAACAGAGTAAGTAATGCTCTTTAGGTGAAAAGATCAGAAGAAGACAGCAAGAGTGGGTGAAGGGTGTAGCGTTGGTAGTGCGGGGTGTGCCGGGAGCATCTCCCCTCAGGCAGGACAGCGGCCTCCTCGGGCAGGTTGGGTGGGAGGGACTAGGCTCTCCTTCCTTGTTTCCGGGTTTAGAATTACAGATGGTAGGGACTTCCCTGGCGGTCCAGTGGTTAAGACTTCGCTTTCCAATGCAGGGGGTGTGGGTTCCATCCCTGGTCGGGGAGCTGGGATGCCACATGCCTCACGGCCAAAAGACCGAAACATAGAACAGAAGCAATATTGTAACAAATTCAATAAAGACTTTAAAAATGGTCCACGTCAAAAAAAAAAAAAAAAAAGAATTACAGATGGTAGTCATAACAGTTAGAAAAATAATATTCATCCCTGATTCCATCAGGGTTGAAGACCCCCCTCCCCGTGGTCTCCCACACCAGCCTGGGTGGCCCCCCTCCTTCCCCCAGCCTCATGGCCCCCCCGCTCGGGTTCTCACTGCCTGCTGAGCTCTCTGGCCTCCACAGGCATCTAAGCCACCATCTCTTGGGGTTCTCAGAGGTGCAGGCGGGGAAGGGATGAATCTCGAGGTTGCAAATTTCACTTTGTTGACTTGAAGAGCCTTCATTACCTCTTTTAGCAGGTGTTTCTCTGTTCCCAGGCCTGTGCCTTTGACCTTATTTCATTGAAACATACTCTCATTTCTACAAAAATACAAAATATTAGATGCCACATCCCCCAAGTGAGTGTTACAAACACCTGATATTCAGGAAGAACTGTCACTTCTCTTACTGGATGAGATTAGATTCTCTCAGTTCTTGAAAAGATCTGTTTTACTCTGAGCCATGTGAAAAGTATGCATTAAGTTAATAACAAAAATGTTACTTTAACAGACTTTACCTAAGAGCATTGGAAAACTTAAGAAGCTGAGCAACTTGAATGCAGACAGAAATAAATTAGTGTCTTTACCAAAAGAGGTACGTGCTTTTAAGAAAATAATACAATAATAATTATAAAGAAATAATAACACATAAGGGGTCAAAGATGTCAACTACTTTAAAAGACTTATGTGATGCTTTTTAAAGGTGTAAACTCTCGTCTGTGGATTCAGGGATGGTTGGAGGAATTGTATCAAAGAATGACCATCAGTAACATTAAGGAGAGTAGGTGGGTCCAGATGGCTGTGAGCAGAGTTGGGAAAGGTGAATTCGTAGGGGGACAGAGAGAATGACATTTTGGGGTTGACCTAGGAGAACAGTGACACCACGGACAGGAAGGGGTGATCTGGGAGTTGGGCAGAGGAAGGGGATGACTTTGGGTCTGACTGGGTTTAATGAGGAGTTAAACTGTCCCATAGCCGTTGGAGTCGTAAAAACGGATCTTGATGGAGCGTCTTCCTGGGCAGAGGCTGGCCTCCGGGAGAGAGGGAGTGAGCCGTCCAAGTAGAGGAGGACGCCCGGGAAGGTCGGGACAGGTTCTTAGGATTTTTTTGGTCAGTGCTCCAAGCAGGAGAAAAGAGACAGTCACCATCGTTTGCAGGCATAGCTGTGCAGCTTAGTGGCATTTCAGTTCTGGCAAAGGAGGTGCCAATACTGAGAATGGGGAGGAAACCTGAGACAGATCACACAGGGAGGCGAATGGGCCATTGTTTAAAAGGAAGGCTCGCTTTCTTTTTGGCACCAGGAGAACCTGGAAATGGGTCGTACTGAGCTTGATTTTTTATTAGCAATAGGGCCTAAAATAAAGTTTAAGATGCCGTTTCTCCACTCTCCCCCCCGCCCCCTCCTCCACCCGTCAAGTGAGCCCCTCCCCCTGGCCAAGGCCTCATATGAAAAGGTGCTGTGTCCTCTGATGTGATGACCACTGGCCAGGCGTGGTTTCCTCCTTATTTCTCTGTTTGACCCTTTCTAACATCTGTTTTGGAATAGTTTCAAAGCTGCCCTCCAACCAGCCAGAGCTCGAGGGGTTCTTACGCTCCCAGGGCCGCTTCTCTGGGTGTCCGACTTGGCTTGGTCTCTTCTTTCCCTTCCCCATCTGGGTGTTCTACTCTCGGCAGCCCAGGCTTGTCCCTGGGTGAGGACGGCCAGCCTTCCTGAGTGGAAGCATAAGGATGTTTGTTATAAATGTGACTACGTTCTGTTTCCAGCAGAAAGATCTAAATCTCCATCTCAGCTAAACTGGGACACGAGAGAGTCTGCTCATCAAAATGTTTTGGTTCCAGTCTCAAAGCAATAAACCAAAACACAGAGCTGGTGTTCTGAGCATTTAATTGTACTCTTGTTGGAGAGCACGTGTGGATGGGTGTAGATCGGACACATAAACGTATGCAGAGAGAAGTAAAAAGATTCATGACTTCACTTCTCAATGCCCTGCACTACACTAGGTGCTGTTGTGTATGTTCATTGAATCGTCACAACAGCTTTTGAGGCCGTGAGGATTTTCTCACTTTACAGATGAGGAAACTGAGGCTGGTGAGAAGCTTTCCCCACCGGGGCTCACACAGTTGGGAGTCGGGAGAATGGGTTCCAGATGTGTTCCCAGATGGCCAAGCCCATAAAAGCAGATTGAACCTACCTTTTCATCGCTGTGACCTTGACGTAAGGCAGGACCTTGATTGGGTAAAGGAAGGTCGAATCATCTTTAGTTTGGACACTTTAGAAAATTAATACATTTGAGGAATAGTTTCAGTAAATGCCAAAGAGAGGGCTTCTGAGTATGATGTTAATCCCCAGCAAGGTCACCACCCACCTGCCATGTCCCCATCCCTCTCTTTGGATCTGCTCTTTCAAAGGAACACATTTTAGACAAGAATGTGAGGAGTTTCTTCTTGTAAACTGTCCCCATCATATTAGCATCAGCCCTGTTTTCACTCTGAGAGAATGAAATTATTGATATGATCGCTTTCCTGGCATTTGGAGTTTCATCAAGGAATGAAGTTTGTGCCTTTTCCTTCAGCTGCCTGAGAAAGCAGAGCTGTTTAGGACCCCAGGGACTGGCTCTTTTCTAGCCCATTTCACTCCGACTCACATACTCTGAGCTCCCAGGCTAGGACGTGTCCCAATTCTGCTGTGGGTCCCAGCTTGGTGACCCTGCAGAAACGGGCAGTGCTGACCTCTGACCCTCGGGCTGAGCTGCCAAATCGATGGGCCTCTCACCTTGAACGGGGTCTTGTTTGTTGGTCTGGTGTGAGTGTGAGTGTGTGTGTAGGGGGAATGTCACGTGTGTGCATACACTCTGCCTCCAAGCTTGATACCATCCCATCAAATCCTGCACTCTCCTGATTGGATTCTTTTCTTTCCAAACGTGATTACTTCCTCTTGAACAATTAAGTCGCACGCATGACACATCTAAACTGAAATGCTGACCAATTCCATTTATATGCCCCAAATCCATAGTTGTATTAATGGCCATTGGTCTGGTGTGCTGTGTAGTTCTTCCTCTTCTTTGTCTTTTTTTCCCCCCATTTGATAGTATCACATATTGTCAGTTTTACAGCACAGTTCCTTCGTCTATAGCAGCATTTATTTGCATTTTTTCCCCAAATGGTTGAGGGGAAAATGTTTGCACTGTGTGGGTCACAATAATAGATTCTGTTTGTGTTGTGTGGTGTTATGTGTAGTAAACATTTGCAAACCAATGAATGTCTCTTGTTTTCTTAATTGTTAGCTGCTTGGAAATTTAGAAAAGTCAGGTAAACTTGCAATCTTGTAAGTATTGTTCAGACCACAGTTGCATCTCTGACTTCCATTCTGCTTCTCAAATGCATGAAGATTCAGATCGGCTGACAGCTTTGTGTGCTCTTCATTGTAAAACATTGGACATTTTCCTTGAAACTCAGTTTTTTTTTTTGTTTCTTTAAATGACTGCATGGCCTGGAACCTGGTTTTGCTATGTGTTTGTCAGATTTGTTCCGATTATTCTCTCTCAAAAGAATGCTTTTCTGTGAATTACATCTTAAGTTACTCAGAAATTCTTAAAGGCATACCTTGGGGGCTCATCTGCCTTCACCAAATTCTACTTTGTTGGCACGATTCTGTCTCTGAGGGACAGGCTAGATTCGCTTTATTTGCTACATGTGGCATGCTTCTGATTTTTCAAACCACTTACTTGCGTTTTTTATTTCTCATCCCGTTGCTCAAGTATGTATGTTTCTGTGATAAGGAAGTTCCCTAAAAAACCCTGTTTTTGGTGGAGGGAAGAATTAAGGGGAAGAGACTCTGATTCGTGGATAGACAGGAAGTCGGTGTATGCGTGATCATGGGTATGAAGATAGACACAAACTTTATAGTATTTCCAGCCACATCTTATCGTTAAATAACCTAGACCACGGAGAGTTTCTGGCTGGAAGAAATGGAGTATATATCCAAGTTTAGGGCTTAGTCTCTTGTCTCCATTAAGTCAAAATGGAAGTGACTCTACCTACATCATACCTGTCCAGTCAGATGGGACAAGGGAGGATTTGCAGATCATTCGTCAAAGCTTTCCTTTATCAGGCAATCTGTAAACACGGATCACCCACAGATATTATTGTGCTATTCAGAAATGCCCATGGTGATAGAGTATTCATTTTGTGGATAGCTTTCTGCCTTCTTATTAGTACAATTTAAAATTCTTCTAGAGTAAGTTCCCATGATGTTCTAAAGTGAATTATTGATAAATAAAAGAGATACGACAAAACCTAAAAATGCTAGAATTAAAAAAAAAAAAAAAAAAAAAAGCTGACCGTTGGGTTTCAGGATAGAGAAGGCATTCCTAAACTTGAAAGAGGAAATAACTCATAAAAGAAACAGTTGATGGGCTTGTCTACGTGAAAATGAGATTTCTGACCTTCAAGAAAATAAAGACAGGCTGGGGGCAAGGTGACGTTTACAGCATCACACGTGAAGGCTGTCTTTCCTTACTCTGTTAGAAATTCTTTCACATCATTGAGAAAAGAGATGTACCCACTCTAGAAAAGTGGACAGAAAGAAAAGCAAAGAACCCCCAACCCCACAAAAACCAGTAAGTGATTCACAGGAGAAAAAAATAGGAATGACTTTTAATGTGAAATCATTATTCACAAAATGTTAATTGAAGCATTTTCACCTATCAAATTTTCAAGATTTAAAAAATATAATAATATACCAAATATTGGTGAGAGTACAGGAAAGTGCCTGTTATCATGGAAATATAAATTATTATGGCTTCTCTGGAAGGGAATTTGGTAGTAGTGTTAAAAATTTGAAAAATATGCATACCCTTTGATTCTGTAATTCCACTTCTAGGAATTTATCCTAGGAGAACAATTATGGATGTACACTGAGAATCATGCACGAGGTTATTTCTCCCAGTGTATGCAGGAGCGTCTAACGTGTTCCAGGCACCATGCCAAACATGTCCGGAGGGAGCTGACATGTGCCAGGCCCTGTGCCAAGTGCCTTCAGGCTAATTCTTGTCTGATTTTCACAACAATTCCATGAGGTATAGGTAAATCATCATCAGCATCCAACAGATATTGATTTCTAAGCTAAGACTCAGAGAGGTTAAGTAACTTGCCCAGGATCACACAGCAAAGAAATGGTAGAACTAATCAGCAGTGTCTACAGTGGTCATCTGCTAAGTAACCTGTGATACATACGTAGAAGGAAATAACTATGTGGTCAGTAAAAATCCTGTTAGAAGCAAAATGACATGGGAAGACATTCTTGATTCCGTATGCAAACAAAGGTGCTAAAGATCATAGGGCTGGTCCTAATTCTGTTGAAGTGCATTCTTATAATCCCAAATGCATGGCATTTGAACCTCAAAATGTTACGACTGATTATCCCTTCGTGGCAGGATTTGGTTTGAGTTATTTTCTCCTTGTGCTTTCGTGCGTGTGTGTATGTGGTTTTTATTTTCCAGTCAACTAAGTTACTTTCTTATAATTAGAAGAATGCTGTCACTGTTAGTGGATATTTTGATGTCAGTGGCCCAACAATTCAGGGAGTCCCAAAACCACATGATTTCCAAAATATTTCTGGAGCAGAGAACATTTGAATAATATGCCACAGATGATCATGGGAAAGGCAAAAAATAGTCTTTGGTTTCTAAAATTATACCTCATGTTATTTCTGTTCAAATAGGATTTTGACCAGATTTTGCTTATTGTACATTTTCCCTCTTGCCAGTGAAATGTGGGTTCAGTTCTGTTACAAATACTATCGAAAGGAAGATGCCGAAGGAAAATGAAAGTTCCTTTCCACTCGGGGCAGGTATTCACAAGGCAGGCTATAGGCGAAGGTGACCAATACAGGCTTCCTCTCTGAGTCATGCAATCTGTCTGATTATCTCCTTTAAGCTGTCGCCTGCAGGCAGTTAATACTCAGGGAAAGTTGACCTGACTGAAGGTTTGCTCTGTGATCTGCAGGTCCCATATCCTTGAGATGGATCAGATCAGTGCCAAAGAGTTAAGGACAGTATTGTCTTGAATTAGGAGAACACAGAACAGCTTAACAAGGGTCCTTAGCTACGTTCTGTAATTCTCAGAGAATCCAAGTCCAAGCCCTCATATTCTTTTCTCTGGTGCTGCTATCCTTGTGTGCTACTTTGTGGTTAAAGGGAGTTTGAAAATATCAGCTTCCTACGTAACTGGTAATAAGTTATTTAAACAGTGGCTCTGCTTCCCAGAATTTCTAAGTGATGGAGACATTTTATCCTGTTGACCCCTAAGGAGCCTGTAAACTCTGCCTCCTGAACCCAAAAGAGAAAGCAGAAATACATGCGAATGATGCAGAATGCAATACTGAACTCAGGCCAGTTCTTCACTCCTATGAACACAGAATGTCACTGTGATGCACCGTCAGGGGGACAGTGTTTTAGGAGGTTCTGGGGCGTCCAGGGCAGAGGTGGGCAACCTCAGCACAGTTCCAGCAACACGGCAGGGGCTCAGGTGTGGACAGCCTGTCACTGGGACCTGGGACTTTCACTTCTTGGAAAAACCACAGCTACGATTATTTGGCAGCAGCAATAGGCCAGGTCCTAGGATAGGGTCTGTGATAGGTGGTTTCGTTCAATCTAATGCTTATCGTTACTTTTGCTAAAGTAACATATCCAAATCCATAGAACCTAGGACGGAGCCTAAGTTCCACCCCTGGTCTGTGAGATCGCAGAGCCCCCCCCCCCCCCCGTCACCCCACATCCCCCTCTGACGTCTGTGAAGAACTCTGTCTTTTGAATCATGGTTTTGGCTGCTCGATCATCTTTTCCGAAAGCCAGAGCTTTGCGCCATGCCCTCCCGGCTGGCTTGGCGTGAGCGTGTCCTTTGCTTTCTGCCCCGTTAGGCAGCCCTCACACATTCAGCCCAGACGGGCTCTTTGTCCTCATCGTTTCCTGAAAACATGGCCAGTGGCGCACAGAGGCCACTCACCGGCCTTGTCCACCCAGAGCGCCTGAGGCTCTTGGATACACTGCCTTCCTCCCCTTGACCTCTCAAATGGTGTGAGAGTAGAGCGGGGAAGGAAAGAGAAAACAATAAATTGGAGGCTGTAAACACGTAGGCATTGCACACCGTCCACCGGGAGTTCCCGTTCTTTCCCCCAAAGTACGTAAGCGGTGTGAACTTGTCCGGAACTTTTATTGCACGGACGACTTTCAGAGACCTCTCTGACCCACTTTCGTTAGTTAATTAATTTTTAGGAGTAGATGGTATAGGCACACGGTACAAATTGAAAATGTTCACATGGTGTATGCAACAGTAGGCCCCCCAAACAAAGACCCCACCGGTGGCCGGGGCAGTGGGCGGCTTCCTGACAAAGCGAAGCCCCAAATCACGATGCAGCCTTGGCTCTGTGTGTAAATAACCGATACCTGCTTTGCCTCCCCGGAGTCCAGGTAAGCCCTGTCTCCTCAAAGCCAGGCCGGCATGAGGCATGACCGGCCTCAGCCACGTGCTGACCCAGAAGGCCCCCCTCCTGGCTCGCAGACCCGGTGTGGATCCCCGTCCACATGGAGCGGGGACGGGCCCCACGGGGACCTCCCCATGGGTCGATCTTTGTCACCTAAATTCATCAGAGAGAATCTAATCGTGTCGGTCCTCACACGATCCAGGGTGTCCAGGGTTTTGATTCCTTTCCTTCTGGGAGGTGCCTGGGCACCTGGGTTAAACTGATCCCCTTCCTCAAGGGAGGGAAGAATGCCAGGCCCCACAGAAGATATGCCTCTTAGGACATGATATTTACAAAACATGAGAGGCCGCCCTAGTAATTCTTACCAGGGAAAAGAGTTTTGTGGTCTCCATTGTTACACATAGAAGCAGATGACAACTTTAAGTAGCAGCCTTTCAGTAGTAAGTAAACAAATACAAGCGTGTAGACATACCTTCATGAGGAATGTTGGCAGGTAGCTGGGCTTCACCTTTGGGCAGAGGGGATGCCAAGGACCCTGATGACATGTAAGCGTGCAAATTAAACAGCCCCATCAAACGATCTGTCAGAGGGTTTGTATGGACCATAATTGGGAAGGAAACGGATTGACGTGGACCAGAGGTTCTGGGAAGGCTTTTCGGGGTAGAGGATATTTAGCTAATTGGGGGTGATGGTAAGATTTAAAAAAGACAGAAAGAAGAAGGATGTATCTATAAGAAACAGTGCGACCGAAAATGCAGGATGTCTTTTAGAGGACAGTGAGCAAACCAGTTTTTCTGGGCTGGGAAATGTGAATACTGAGAAACGAGGGGAACAGTACGTCTCTGGGTGTTTTCCAGGTGACCAGAGAGGAATGTTAGTCTGTGTTTTCTTGTGTGTTTAGTTTTCTTTTACATTCATTATGGTTACATGCTGTGGTTAATTATATTATTTCAAAATCCTTATATTAACTCCTAAGGGAAGACATAAAAAGATTGTGCACAAAGGTAATTATGTAGCAGTTTCATAAATGTGCATTCCGCTTTTTAAGATACAGACGTTACATTTAACACAGAGATAAATAGAAAAGGGCAGAAGGTATATTCAGATACTGATGAAGAGCCGGGTGTCTTGCTTCTCCTCTGGCGGAGGCTCTGGGGTACTTTTCCATGTATCAGAATCAATAGGTCCCTTCATCAGCCCTTTTCCCCAGCCGCCCTGAGTCAGAACAGCGCATGTGCGGAGAGTGTAACGTGGACGCAGGCCTGCGGGATGTTGTGTCTGGGACCCAGCTGGTTTTGCAACCCCTTCGTTCAGCTTTCCTGACTGTAGAAACCACAGACAGCTTATTCAAGAGAGTCCTTAAATTCTTTTGAGAAGACTAGACTCATACTAAGCTCAATTACCTTTGAAGCGGTTACTTAAAATAAAAGGGGAATCAAATTTGGTGTGGACGCAGATATCGACGTGTGCTTTCAGCAGTAGGTCATAGCCGACCAAATTCACTTTTTGCTAAAAGATGGTTCATTTTGCATTTGTCAAAGGGCAATGAATTTATCAAATTAAGTTGTGAATGACCAAAGGCTATTAAAAGATGTATGGTAGAAATCAATGTATCATCTCTCAGATGTTCCTCTTTTTCTTTTTTTTTTTTAAAGAAACTGGAACACTGAAGTTAACATAATGGGCACGTCTTCAAAGGGGTGTGTGTGTGTGTGTGTGTGTGTGTGTGTGTGTGTGTGTATCACCTTTGGCCTGACTTTTGAAACCTAGAATTCTTTTTTTTTAATTTAATTTTTTATTAAAGTATAGTTGATTTACAATGTTGTGTTAGTTTCTGGTGTGCAGCAAAGTGATTCAGCTATATATATACATACATTTTATATATTTATATATATATATATATATATATATATATATATATATATATATATATATATAAAATCTCCTTTTTCATATTCTTTTCCAACCTAGAATTCTTAAACTCCCGTATTAGCAAATACTATATGTCTGGACATGTGTTGTCTGGTTAACATATTTAAAAGATGCAGTTGCATTAGGTAGCAGTAGAAAATGACTTTCTGTTGAGAATGCAGTTTTTGAACTGTATTGTTTATTTTCTTGACTTAATTTAGAACATACGTGTTTAATGTTTTGCAGAGATTTTTAAGCTTACTGGATGACTCAGTGTTTTATATGATTTAAATCAATCATAGTTGGTCATCAGTGAGACTTAAAATCGTGTGATGTTATTTTGTGCATCCTTTTCATGCCATTTGATGAACAAGACCCTCCAGTCCCACCCCCATCTCCCAGAAAAACCTGGAAAACAGTCATGTTTTCTTTCCCATCATAGATCGGCGGGTGCAGCAGCCTCACTGTGTTCTGCGTGCGCGACAACAGGCTGACTCGGATCCCTGCGGAGGTGTCACGGGCCGCTGAGCTGCACGTCCTGGATGTGGCAGGGAACAGGTAAGCCCGAGACAAGCAAATGGTCATCCACCCCAGCCTTGGCTGTCTTGCCTTTGGTCCACCTTGTAAAATATATACTGATTGGTCGCATTAGCCAGGCCTGGAAGCTCCCAGTCTGGGAGCTGGAGTGATGGAGCCGGATGGAGTGGACAAGGTCAAGGGCGGCCAGAGCGTGGAGTCCTTTAAGGTTACGGCGGGCACGGCCGGACACATGCTTCCCAGATGGCGGTACTGTGATGGAAGGGGGAGGGAGACCTAGGTCTTGGCTTTTATAACTGGCTTCCGTATGTCATTGTGGACCTTGGTTTCCTCATCTGAAAAAAGAGCTCCCATGAGTCTGAGCTAGATTTTAGCCATGGGTCTTAATGTGTCCTGCCCTTGACTCTGAACCCCCTGACATTGTGGGCAAAATTGTATTCAGGGACACTTTGCTGGTGAGAAGATCCACAGCTAATGTCAGAATTGTCAGGCGTTTCATAGTCTAAAAAACCTGACGAGCCACCAGTCTGTGTCCCCAAGGTCACAGCAGCGCCATCTCTCGAGTTCTGGGTCAGAGGCCCGTGGGCTGCTTGCCAGACTCTGGAATGTTTACTACAGTCATTTCAGCCATTCTGAACCAATTCCATCACTGCGAATGTCACCGCACTTTCCTTCCCCTGAACCCGCCTACCCAGGCCCTTCTTTCCACCTCTGACACCTTCTCTGTTTCCCCACTTTTATCCTTTGGCACTCATGCTCCTCTTTTCTCCAGGAAGCCTCCTCTCTGGGTCTGCATTTCTGAATTACCCTGATGATAATTGCTTGTTTACCTGCATGCAACCCTCCTGAAATTAAAGTTCCCTAAAGTTAGATGTGATGGTTTGTGTGTCATTGTGATTTGTCCCTTCAGTAGATGCCTGGTGAATATTTGTCGACTGAATGGAAATGTGAAAAATGTTCATTTTGCAGAATGGCTGGCAGGCCACTGCACAGGGCCTGATATCACAGGCTATGTTGCCAAAAGGAATTTTAAAAATGCTTTTGGGTGTTATATAGTTGGATGGGAGAAAACGTGCTGGACCAGGGGAAGATGATCAATGCTTCAAAATGGTAAAGGCCAGCGATCCAAAGAGTGTCTGGGGGATTGTGTGCTACGTGATTCGCTGCTCACAGGTCAGGCACGAGCCACCATTTTTCACTCCTGCTAATGGATCGTGGACAGTAGTGCTAAACAAACAGCAGGACTCGGGGGAACCTGGTGATGAGTTATGGCCTCAGGAAACCCTCACCGTTTTAAAGTTGATGCTTTCAGGACATCCTGATAGATTCTTAAGGCCATTCACTGGTGACTGGAAACTCAGAATTAATTTGATCTGGATGTTGAATTTCTGCTTGGATTAAAGCCCAACAGGAGACATGCAGCTTGAGAAGGGCCCTTCCTTCCTAACCTCTCCCTACAGCAGTAGAAGCTCAGTGATTCCACACCCGCCCCTGTTCTTGCCATTTTGGGGAGCACGGATTTGCATCACTAATTCTCGAGCAGAAAGATGGCTCTGACCTCTAAAAACTGTTTTTCACACGTGTGAATACCCCCATTCTCAAGTTCTCAGGAGAAGGGAAAGTTCGATATTTATTATGCCTGGGCCAGGGTGGAAAAAAACCAATTAAAAAGTCGAGTGCCATAGCTGTCATCTGAGTCAGTTAGGTGTGTCATTTAGTCCATTGTATATATAGATGCATAACCAGATTTTAAGCTTATTAAAATATTTAATTACTACTTACTTAAAGTATCAGTAGAGAAACTGATACCCTCCAGGTGAAAAGAGGCTACCATGTTAGCTTTCCAGCTTGCAGAAATGCCACACCATGGGAAGTCCTACCAAGTACAACAGAAGTTTCTGCCTCTCCCCCCAAGCATATAAAAATAGCAAACGGCACAGGGAGACTGCATGTCGGTTCCCAGAAACTTTTTTTGACACGTTTGATAGGTAAATTATAGCAAGGATAACGCTAAAATGCCACTTGGAGACTAAAGCACCAAGCCTTTTGGTACAATAATAGAGGAGGTGCCTTGTATCAGCAACCAGCTATGGGCGCAGAATACAGATGTCCTTAATTCTTAGGTTCTTTCCCATATGACTATCCACCAAGTACACAAAATCGGGTATTGGAGCAATCTTCCTCGCAATATTACTAGTACCAAATACTGCAAACCATGGCTGTCAACGGAGAAATAGTTTGTAACTTTGAATTTCATGATCCAAAAAATAAAAAGCCTAAAAGGTATCACCTTATACCTATTAGGATGGCTTTTTATCAAAAAGACAAGGGGTAACACGTGTTGGTGATGACGCAGCAAAAAGGGAACCCTTGTGCAGTGCTGGCGGGCATGTAAGTTGCTGCATCCACAATGGAAAACAGTATGGAGTGTCCTCAAGAAATTATAAATAGAACCACTATATGATCCAGCAGTTCAACTTCTGGGTATATATATACCCAAAGGAAAAGAAAACAGGATATCCAAGAGGTATCTGCACTATCATGTTCATTGCAGCTTTATTCACAGTAGCTAAGATATGGAAATAGCCTAAGCATCTAACAGGTGAATGAATAAAGAAGATGTGTGTGTGTGTGTGTGTGTGTGTGAGTGTGAGTGTGTACACACATATATACGTATAGATGAAATGGAATATTATTCAGCCATGAGAAAGTCGGAAATCCTGCCATTTACGACAACAAGGATGGACCTTGAGGGCCTTTTGCTAAGTGAAATAAGTTAGACAGAGAAAGACAAATACTGTGTGATCTCACTTTTATGTGAAATCTAAACAAGCTGCACTCATAGAAACAGAGAGTGGAGTGGTGGTTGCCAGGGGCCAGCGGCTGGGGGAAATTAGGAGATGCCAGTCAAAGGGTACAAATTTCCAGTTAGCAGATGAATAAGTTCTGGGGATCTAACATACAGCATGATGACTGTAGTTAACAACACTGTATTATATCCTCTAAAGGTGCTAAGAGAGTAGTAGATCTTAAATGTTTCCAACACACAGACACATACACACACACACACATACACACACACTATGGTGATTATGTGAGGAGATGGAGATACTAAGCCTCCTGAGGTAATCATTTCCCGAAACAGTCATCCCTCCGTATCCCTGGGGGGATTGGTTCCAGCACCCCCGAGGGTACCAACATGGGCAGATGCCCCAGCCCCTTATATAAGATGCTGCAGCATAGTTGCCCGAAACAGTCATCCCTCCGTATCCCTGGGGGGATTGGTTCCAGCACCCCCGAGGGTACCAACATGGGCAGACGCCCCAGCCCCTTATATAAGATGCCGCAGCATAGTTGGCCCTCCGCATCCGCGGGTCCTGCATCCTCAGACACTGAGAACCAACTTTATATATCAAATCATCACATTGTCCACCTCAGATTTACACAGTGGTATATGTCAATTATATCTCAATAAAGCTGGAAAAAATATTAAAAGACAAAACACAACACAACAGTATAGCCAGACTGGGGAATACTGAGCAGCTAGAGAATGATCTATTTCTCTGCGTTGTGACCCACGATGCCCAGGGCAGAGAGCAAGTGTGGACGGTACCTGGTGCTCTCATTCCTGTTTTTGTTTTTAAAAAGTCTTACCTATAGAGAACACCAAAATATTAAGTGGTTCCCCTAGAGGAGGGCTGGAAACTTGAGGTTACAGGTGGCTTTCACTTTAGATATTTTGGTATTGTTTACATTTTTTCACTGATTATGTTCTCTCTGTGTATCTCTTTAAACATTTTTGAAAACTGTGCTTAAAACTAACAATTCTACTAGGAGGTAACAAACAGATGAAATATTCAATTGTAAGAAGCATTCAGCCATAGGTTTATTAGTTAGTATTACGTTAATCAGTAGGCCATGTTTAGTTGCTAAATAAATTTGATAAAGCAACTGCTATCATAGCCAGAGGTGGGGAAGTTCACTTCAGTGGGCTGGTCACCGATGTATCTGGAAACGAGAAGCTCACGGTTTGGTTGTTCATTTGCTTTATTCCTTGTACTGTTGATGTAAATAGTAATCACGGGCTTTTTATTTCTGGGACAATGTGGTCCTAAATGTAGCACAGAGATGTGTACAAATAGGGCTGTGGCTTCTTGTGTTGATCCTGTAGTGAACAGAAGGTACCAGAATAAACCAAAAGTGTATTACTAACTCCCCTGGAAAGCAGATTTTTTAAAAAAATCTGTTTTCTGGCTTGTATCTGGGATGGTTCACCCAAGAGAAACACAGGAGTGTGTGTCTTTCTCCCCCAGGCCGCAGTGAGTCAGCAACAGGGTCAGCCCAGCCCGCAGAGTCTCTGTTTGCAGACTGGGCAGGGAGCAGGGGCTTTTTTCCTCTTTTACACTGGGAACACCTCTGTCCATAAGACATGTGTGAACGAGCTCGTGTGTGGTGTGTGCTTGGCCGGCAGCAGCCGAATCCAAGCTGGCACGTTGATTCTTTGCAGGAAAACCAGTGTTCTAGACCATGCATCCGTCTTACCTGGCTTGGTGGCATGTGATTTTTTAAGACCTGTTGTTATGGAGCCTAGTAATTTATTTTAGCTTTTATGACATGATTTGCATCCTTAGCAGCTGTTACTTACTACTGATGCTCTGTTTAGCCTTTTGTCTATACCTTTGCTTTAGCATTTATCTGGGAAGCCAGTTATTAGTCTGAGAAGGCACAATGACCGTGTTTTTAGTATCTATGTGTCATGCCAGCTTTCAAATCTTGACTTATTTTTTCTTTACTCTCTCGAAGGTAGAGATTTCTTGCCCAAGACGTTGAAACTTGAAACATTCTGGAGGATATTAGCTTAATTCCTTTTTAAAAAAGAAATAGGGACAAACTTTCAAAAGAAATTACCCTTTGGTTCAATAAAATGAAAAAGGGTTTGATGTCTTTTAAGCACCCCCCCCAGTGTATTAGGATATTTTTTTTAAAAAGTCCTGTCACAGTGTCTGACAGATACCTGCCTTGTGTCTTTAACTTCCTTGCATTTGAGTATGTGTGTGACAGCCTTTGGGCAGAGGGAGAGATCATTTGTACGCTTATACAAGTAAGCACAGAGATTTCACTTTCTAGCCCCCTCAAAGAACCAATAGCTCAGAATCAGGGGAAGTGGGGCTGAGTTGCTGTGCCCTCAGACCCCTCCGGGCATCCTCCTGGTATGTGCATGTCACTGCACTGGGTGGATTCTGGGATTTAAAAACACATATTTCCCACCCAATTTGGCTGTCATTGGTGAAATAGTGGCGTGTACAACACACGGAGTCTTTTCAAGGGTCCTTTCACGTAGGCACTTCTCATGGCATCGACTTGAGAACCTCACTCCCATGTGGGCACAGTTCCCTGTATTTAACCAATACTGCACCCACTGTGTGTGTATGGGATGGGTCAGCCTTGACTGGACTAACTTTTAGGAAAAGAAAATATTTTCTCACCTCCATAACTAGGACATGGGAAGGCTTTTGTGAAATGTATTCATTGTTCTTATAGAAAGTTTGTTAATATGCTGTCTGCATTCTTTGATCATTTCTAACTTCATCTGTTAAAGTAACTTAGTTGGTCTGTGCTTACGTTTTACTTGGATTAGTTTTATAATATTGGAGTACAACTGCTTTTCCTGGAGTTCTAGTTTATTTCCCGTAAGTCTGTCAATTCAAAATACGTCTGATACGTCTGCATTAATCTGTTGGTGAGACATTTAGGCACCTCTCCCATGTATGTTAAATGGAGATAGAGGTACCATTTCATAGAAGAAAGAACCCCAGGAATACACGCTGTCACGTAGTTTCTTATAGAATTAATGGGCCAGAGATTTCTTTTAAGAAAATGTGCCTCCTATTGTAGGTAACAGACTGTGATTAGCTTATTTTTAGCTAACGTATGAAGTCATTTCTAAGATGGAGCTATCCTTTAATCCATGGAGCCATCCTTAGAGCGAAAATACTTGATGAAATATGACCTTAAGTTCATTAAACCTTAAATTCCTGGTATCTGCAGAGGTTCGGGTGTTTTCAGAGTGAATTAAACTTTTGTAAAGCCTTGGTTTTTACTAGAGCAGCGTTTCACCCTTGGCAGTGTTCCATTTGGGGCTGGATAGTTCTTTGTTGCGCAGCTGTCCTATGCGTTGTAGGGTATTTATCAACATCCGGGCCTTGACCCACTAGATGTCAATAGCACCCCCAAAAACGTCTATAGACATTGCCAGGTGTGTCCCCGGGGACAAAATTGCCCCTAGTTGAGATCCTCTGCTCCAAGTAATCTTCGCCAAGTACCAAGTGCATATGATTTCTGGGGACGGTCGTCACTAAATAGATTTAACTGGTCAAATACTTGTACAAATATAGATAGAAAACGAATCTTTAGGCATCACATTACAATTTTTAAAGTGTTTTATCTCCTTCGAAACTGAAGCAATCTGAGGTGGAAATTAATTATCACGTAGGTGTCTGAGAAGTGGGAGCTTTCAGAAACTTAAAAGTCTAAAATGGAATACCTAAAATAATCTCCCCAGGGAGAGCAAGTGGAGTCCATAAAGAAACACTTTTAATCTTTATTTTAACTGCAATTTAAACTTTGCAGCACCCAAGGCCTCACCTTCCTCACGTCCCGATTTGCCAGGTACTACCGGGAGCAGGTAATGCCATGATCTTATTCTAGCCCTGCCGGTGAGGCTGTCCCCATTGACTTAGGAAGAACTCGGCTTCTGGGTTCTTCCACAATTACACTGGCTTCCCCATGCTCCCGCCCCACCCCGGCCTTTAAATGGAAACTTCCCAGGAGTAAACAGCGTGTGCTGTAATTTCCTCATTTTTTTGCCCCGTGGCCTGGAGGTGCTAATGAGAGAGGTGATGACAGAAAAGGGAAGCACAGTCACCCACTGAAGCGTCCACTGGCAAAGGGTGAACCGAGTATCTTATTATAAACATAATACATTTTCACATATTGAACCCAATCCCAGGAAGCGGTTTTTATTTTTTTTCCTGTTTTGTTTTGGACAAGACTTGATTTAATCACAGACTGTAAGCTCCCCATGTCTCCCTTTGTTTTCATCGAGGCTGTCGCACCTGCCTTTATCCCTGACCGCTTTGAAGTTGAAGGCTCTGTGGTTATCAGACAACCAGTCCCAGCCGCTGCTCACATTCCAGACGGACACTGACCACACCACCGGGGAGAAGGTTCTCACCTGTGTCTTACTTCCTCAGCTGCCTTCTGAACCTGCCTGCCAAGGTAAATTGAAGGACCAGGTTCCCTTGGCCCCGAGAATTAGCAGCAGCTAATGCCTGTCCTTAAGGCCTCTCACTCCCACACGGGACTGCGTTGTGTCTTATCTGCCTGCAGAGCCAGCCCAGGTGTGAGGTCACTGTGGGTCTTTTCTGGGAAGCTTCCCCTGTATCTCTGCAGAAAAAAACGTGCTGCTCATACCCGTGTATCACATGTGATATTCTTTAAACAGCCTTCTGGTTTTGAGTTCAAGCTAAGGCTGAAAATGCAAATACATACTCCTAAAAGAGGTGAGAGTCCCTTAAAATCCAAACAGACAGTTTGGAAGATTAGAATTGAACATCTCCAGCAAACGATTTTTAAGGCAGGGAGTTGTTTTGAGTGACTGTACCTTTGTTTTGTAAATTATGTGTGGTTTAAAGAAGCATTCACACTCATATCACGTGACTGTCATAAATCCTCTTCTGGGAGCTGGTTTCGATAGAAAAAAGGGAGAAGGGTCTAGGCGAACGGAGCCACCTTGCCTATCCCAGCCTCGTTAGAGGAGCATTTAAGACCCCAAGAGAACAACGCGGTAGATTGCGCTGCCAAGCAAAGTACTAGATCCAACATGTGCGGCCAAATCACGGTCAAGAGGAAGTTTCTGAAGTGAGCGTGTAAAAAAGAATCATGAAAGACAACTCTATGAATCATGATGACATTCTGGAATGAAATAGTAAATATTGATTTAGCAGATATCTTATGATCTCAAAGAGAATTACGCATCCTTGAAAAGAAAGGGCAACCTTGCCAGTCACAGGAACCCTGCTGACGTGGTCTTTGTCCAACAGAGAACCTGCCTCGCTGTGGTGCCCTGGAGAGCTTGGTGAACGATGTGTCCGATGAGGCCTGGAATGAGCGGGCAGTGAACAGAGTCAGCGCAATCCGATTTCTGGAAGATGAAAAGGATGAGGACGATAATGAAACGGTATGGGATTCGAGCTTCTTGGCTTCCACAGACGTTCAAAATTTAAAAGCCTTCCGAGATTGAAAGTGACACCTGATAAAGATCTCTTATTTTCAAATAGTCTTTTCTCTGTTCTGCCTTCAGCATTTAAGAATTTTTTTTTG